>NC_134352.1:86773827-87087584 GCF_964195595.1 Calonectris borealis | reverse complement strand
CATATGCAGTCTTTGCTCATTTTGTTAATAACAGGAGTCACTTTAACTACTGAAAGCCAACTTCAAATTTGGAAGTCAATACAAATACAGCACTACACAGTAACACTATGATTTAGCATCAATCCCGATATTTTTATTAGATGTAGAAAATATTTGCTGGGAAGAGTTGATCACTCGCACAAACTCTGGAAGGAGATGTGAGGCTGAGACGTACTACAAGAGAACGAGTAAGCCAATGAACTAGGGGTAGATACAGGGTTTTCTTTCATCCAGCCCTTGGGAGCCTGAGTTAAACCACTGTAGGCAGAGGCATATATGCATCACAGTAATGATATCCACAATTTAGAGTAAGCAAAAGGTGCCGCCTCTTTTTTAAGTATTTTGCCCATATTTGATATGACCACCAGAAACACAGCCTCTGTTTCAGGGCTGATTAATATACAAGCAGCCTAACTGCAGGCAGAAGGAGATCAGCATTACGGGCAAATGATTTTGGCAAAGATGAAAGACTGAAGACTCAGTCCTACAAAGTATTAACATTCATATATGGCTCTGAGCTCTTAAATTCTCACTAGGTGAATGCAAACTGAATTCCATGAGCACTTGGAATGAATGTTGGAATACAACATGAGTAAGAGATTATTAAGGAAGACTCTTTAAACTTTTTTAGTATGATCTTAAAATAAAACCAAGGGAAGAATCAGCCTTGAAAATTATCAGATACCTTCAACATAGGTTAGAAACCAATTGTGAAGCTTTCTAGTTTTAGAAAGGAGTCTTCCCGGTAAAGTAACAACTGCAGTGATGACCATTCTTCTGATGGAAAAAAGCTAAGTATATTTAACATAAAAATTTCTAATCCTTGTAATTAAATTAAAAATCCAACACATTATGAAAAAGTGTTATTCCTACCTTACCATTGCCCTGAACATTTAAAGAGACATTGAGATTGGTCTCCTGGGAATTCAGGGTATGTTCTTCCTCTTATCTGTCATGGCTATCTATAATAAATGATACTTTAACAGTAAAAGGAAGAGTAGTAAAAGCTTAAAAGGACTGAAATTTCAAGTCATGTGAGAAATATCACAAACAGATTTTTAATTATATTGAATTTATATTAATTTAAAGGAAATCTTTTTTTTGCCAGATTTAAAAAAAAATCATTAGCAACTGCATTATGGCTGACAGTATAAGAAAAACCTATAACCACTTACAGCATAGATAGGATGAATAGGATGAATGCAAAATTAATTGGTAAAACTTAGATGGCTAAGGATGATTCCAGTTTCCAGTTCAATATCTGCAATCCATTCATTAATATCTTAAACGCTAAGAGTTTCACTGTTTTTCCTTATTTTACTACTTAGATTTCTCAGTGCAAGTATTCTACATCTTACTACAAAATATATTTTCTTTTCCTAAAGTATATACTGTCCATACTTCCAGTTACTATGCAGACTCACAAGAGCATGAGAAGTATTAAGCTACAACTAAGGCTACTTGCATAGCTGACTCTCTGTCTCTAGATCTTTAGCTTTATTCACCACACTAACCACAAAGCAAGCAAAAAAGTTACTCTTTCCACGTCCTTACAAACAGTGATTTGAGTTTTATGATGACTCCATTTAAAAATATGTATTCAGTGGAAAATTACTACCCAAAGATGGAAGACGTGAATTACATTACACAGTCGAACTTGATAACTCTCTTTAGGCTTCTGAAGGCTCATGTTGAAATTGAGCATACGTTCTTTTTCTACACTCTACATTCTTTGCTCCAGCAAAGTAATAAACTGTAATTCTTGTCTTGTTGCCTTGCTTCATATTCTTAAGACTTTTTCCCAGGACTCTTGCTTAAGTCAGTATATTTGCTTTTTAAGAGAAAAGCATAGTTGACACAATGAACTGCAGAACTGCCTAGATAATCAACAAAGGAAACGAGAAAAGATATTGAATGGGTCAGAAAGTTGACATACTACAATAGGAAATAGAAAACAGAGGAAAACAGATGAGGAAACTAAGTAATACCCACTGAAACAAACTATGAGACTCCGATTTATTTCTTTCCTAAACAGTCAAGTGGTGGAAAGACTATGCTATTTTTCCACTTGTCTTAGTTCACAGAGCTGGCAGGCAATGATAAGGAGACTTCCTTTTCCAAGACTGTTCTAGTGGCTTCCAAATCATTAATCAGTGGTCAATAAGGCCACAGTAAGTGGCCTGAAAACAGTCCACAGACGATGTTCAAGTTAAAATTAGATAATTAAGGTAACTGATTAATCTGGGAGAAATTGAGAGGGCTGACAGTGATTCACAGATTTTCTGGACCACTGGATGACTGCTACACATTCTTACATGTTTGCTCTATTCAGGCTGTTAGTATTGTCTACAGTACAGAGTAAACATAAGGTGTGGATAATTCAGAGATTTTAAAATAAAAAATTGAATCATTTAGTTGTAATAATAGGCAATCTATTCACTATATGATGGCATGCTGCAAATCATCAACTTCGACTGTGAGGATACAGAAACACAAGAAAGATGCTCTAGTTACGCCACCTGATCTTTCCTTTCTCTTTAACACACTGTCAAAATAAATCAGCTGTCAGCAGCCTTTCTCCTTACTATTCATTGTGCATTAATGCAACCCATAATGCAATCTGCAAAACAGAGTTTGCCCTTCAACTTCCTTTCCATATGTTAGATACTAGTGTAAAAGATATTCTACCACATAGAGTAGAAACTTCAGAGATTTATCAAGAGCCTTTTTCCCCAAAACTGAACACTTTTTAACAACTGTCTTAAATAAATGGGGGGGGCGGGGGGAGAGTATTATGGTTAAGGACAAAATGTCACGAGAATAGAGACGTTGGGACACATGATGCACTAACTTATGTTTTGCACAGCCTAGTTTTACAATGTAGCCTTCACAGAGGAACGGTAAAGGATCTTGGGGACTTAAAAACATACATAAATCCTGAAAAGCAAAGTGGTTAATAACCACAGATATATTTACCCAAACATGCACTTCATCTACAATCATCAACACCTACTTCACTGCACACACTCAAGTAACAAATCTACTCATCTTCTGTCACTGACAACATAAAAAGTCAGCCGTGCTATATCTTCGGCAGATGTAACGTTTTTACAGCTATACATAATATTCAGTGTATCTATTTCTTATGAGCTATCTAAATGCTTAGACTTGGACCCATGGGGGGGGGAAAGAAATCAGGTAATGTTGGTTTGCATGAATATGCCCTTTAATAGCCTCCTCAGGCCCCCCAGGTTTGTCTTTGCTAAGACAAACCACAAATCAACACAGAGTTTTTCCTACTTTAGTCACACACTAAAACAGATGGTAACTGCTATGACAGTAATATCAACTCTCACACAAAACAACAGCAATTAGAGCAATCAATCAGGATATGCCCCTCTCGGGTTTAACTGCTGTTCCTGAAGAGGCTCAACTCGCCAGGTGCGTTGGTCACCAGGCTAAAGATCCAAGCATGGTTATCGCTCCCTCGCCAGCGCAACGCGTCTTCCATTCTCATTGCAAAACAGATTCAAGAGGAAAGACAGTCCTGCTCTGGGACTATTCCTGAAAGAGCCATGTGGATTGAATCATCTCACATGTAGGAAGGCACGGAACTCTGTGCTTGTTGCTCTTAAGTAACTCAACGAAGCCAGTTATAAAAAGGGGCATCATCACTTCTTAAGATGCCACAGCATCGCATTTTTGTGCAGTCCAACCCT
Source organism: Calonectris borealis (assembly GCF_964195595.1). Lineage (NCBI taxonomy): Eukaryota > Metazoa > Chordata > Aves > Procellariiformes > Procellariidae > Calonectris > Calonectris borealis. Next base: position 87,083,826 of record NC_134352.1, on the reverse strand, counting down.
GTGCCTCTGTGCTAGGCATGCTCCCAGCACGCCTGCAGAATTGTGCTTCTTTAGGGACTGAGGCTGAAGACCGTCTAATTTGCGGGTCCCAGGCCAATAAGGGGTTTTACAGGGATTCTGAAAGCAAAACTAAAGTGACCTAGAAACTTCTACTACTGACAGATTGTACGCCTAGAAACTTTAGGTGCCTAAAGGACAAAGAGAACGGCAACCTTTGAAGATGATGCTTTTGGATTTAAATGCATGAATCCTATTTAAGTCCTAAGTCCTCTGCAGATTTGGATTTCAGAGTATAAATGCACGCTGAATGAAGACAAAGTTGGGGGGTAGGGTCCCATTGGTAAGCTACAATGCAATTAGGTAAAACATCTTTGATATAGCTGTATTAATTATGAGTCAGTGAAGTTTGAACTCAGTTATTTGCAGAAAAATATTAATATTTTGCTCTAAAAAGTATAATCAAGACAAGATGCTCTACCAACAAAAGACCTTTACATTACAGTTCGATATAGCATGCATTTTATCTAATGATTAAGTCGTCAAGCAGGTTTTGCAAGGACACAAAAAAGTTTGCTATTTGCAGGAACAAAATACAAGTATGCTTCTCTGATTCTAAAATTCAAAAAGCAATAAATATATATACAATATTACAGAATGATGCATCAACACCGAAATTAAGATCTGACATTACCACTTACAAATAGGAAACATATCAAGTCTAAATTATATTTCTTTCCCTGAAACAAATTATCTAAGAGCGCATATATTCGTAAAAGCTATTTATGATAGTTACTAAAAGGATTTCTATGAAATAACTTGCTTCAGACTGACATTTAATCAGGTTAAAAAAGAATGGGATGTTTTTGACAAAGTCCAATATAAATTAAAACCACTTTCTTTGTACTATACTTTCAGAAAAGCACTTCCAGAATTTTATTGAACAATCAAAATAAAAATTCAGCCTTGGACTGCTGAACAACTACTGGAAAATGAAAACTGGCATTAAATAAGACCATTAAGAACTGTATGATATATCACTGTACCTTCACGGTTCTCAAATTAAGATCAGCTTTAAGAATTAAAATGAATTAGTCTAATGGAGAATAAGGGAAGACAGAAGCAAGCTAAAAACACAGCTACATGTATATTGATTTAATGTCTCTAATCCCTGATTCTTTCAATAGACAGTTTTTAAAGAATTAGGTATTATATCTTTCATTTTTCAGAAGCCTGTGGTATTTCCTTACTGCACAGATTTGTTAAAACTCAGTGGCACATCCACATCATAAAAACATGCTAGTATTTGGGTGAAATTGCACTGGTTTGAGAAATTTTGAGAAAATTTGAAACAACAACAACAAAAAATAACTATTGATTCAGTGGCTGTGTTTCATTCAACACACTGCTGCTCTGTGAAAAAAAGTTCCGTGCTTTACAGGACCTAAATCTACCCACATTTTATTTAGAGATAGTGCTTGATAAAGAGTATTATTACCGTTGGATCCTCACCACCTGTCACAGTTGAAGAACGAGCTCTCCTAGATGGACCACTCTGCTGTTAAATGATAATTAATGTTAAAGATAAGTATATTTAGTGATGAAGGTCATAGATTACCATCACATCTTTAGGAGTAAGGAATCACAGACACTCAAATTTATTAAAAGAGGGCAATTAGATGGAAATAATGTTTAAGATAATAGCAAAAAACCTGAGTCATCAATCACTGATAACCAAGTCAGAATCTCATACAAAAACCACCAAGGGAACTAATTTCAAGAGTTCTTGTATCCAGTTCTATATGTTCAGTATTGCTAATGATAATAATAAGAACATTCACTCTAAATGTAACATGATCTCCTTTGTTTTTCCCCCAAACAAATTTTGCATGTTCTGCCCATAAACATGGTATTTAAAACCGAAATGGATACATTCTGGTCATCAATGAGTGCACAGAAAAAGTCAGATGAAAAAGATGGAACCGGTACTTTGAATCTTCAGTAAGGATTAATACAGTCAAGAACAGCACTGTACTTAGAAAGAAAGTACATATTTAGTTGCTAGAAGATAAATTATTATTAGCTTAGTAAGATTAAATATGGTTAAGATCAGGTAGCAGCCTTGTTTTAGAGCAATGCTTTCAATTCCGCTGTTTCAAACATCTGCAAATGAATGTTTGAAAGATTCATTTCTACAGTAATAAAGTGAAAGAACTGAGTGTTCTACAGTAATAAAGTGAAAGACGTATCACCAATCCCAATCTGACTACACCAGTTAAAGAAACCCAGACTCCATAAAGTGATGAGAAACCCAAACTCCATAAAGTGATATTAAATACAGAAGCAGAACACCTCTGGAACAGACTGCATTAGGAGACAACTTTGTCTAGTAGAGAGAGAAGACAATTCAGGTGTAATTGTACCGGAAACCACACCATTGTTTACCCAGAAGAGAAAGTAAAGAGGCAGATAATACTTCAGAAGCAGTTCTTTGAACAACAGCTATTACATGCATCTGTAAGCAGCAAATGTAGATAAACTAAACAACTTCTAGAACATGTTAAATTAAACAAGGAGAAAAACACTATGGTTATTGCAAACGTCTGCCCAATAGCAACAGTAAGAACAAGCAAAGGAGAGACATCAGCTTTAATAACAAACTTATTGATATACTCTATTTACTCAATATTTCCATAAAGAAGATAAACAAATTTGCTATTTGTAGATTCACATGTAATGTATTTCTAATAAAAAATTGGAAAAAAATTCCTGGAAGAAAAGTATCGTTTTTAAAAATATTAAATTATTTTGAAAATCTGAACAGTTTTGTTCAAAAGCATATCTTGCACAATCCTATTTTAAGTAGTCTCTCTGTAGCTTACCACCTTTGCAATCCTCATACTTGGTTTGTGGGACAAAATACATAGAACTTTCTATCAATTAGATCAAAGGTGTGCATGGTTATGATGTGAAAGAGAATCTTTTTAAAAAAAACATCTTTGTGTCTTTTCCTGTTTGAAGAATCTACTTAAATAAAATTGCAGAAGAAGCTACTTACCTAAATCACTCAGATTAAAAAACTACAGATGCAATGCTATTGGGTTCTATCGTACAAGGACTATCACAAAAAGGCTCCTTTTAACTACAACTAGGTAAAACACCAATCTTTTTTAATGTTATACAGATTTATATATTCCAAGTAAAATCAATTTACAGGACACAAAAATATACCTGATAGCAGAGTCCTGTGGCTGCTACAGTTCCAAGTGTAGATGGTGCCGCTGCCTTCTCCTACCCCAGCTGAAAACACCGCTTGGAGGATTTTCTGTCTCCACTGACTATATAGCTACGGTTTAGTAAACTAGATTTCTATGCTAGAGAACTAAAGTTAGTGTGAGACTATGCTCTCAGTCTCAAAACATTGTTCCCTCTCATGAATGTCCTAATTTTAGTTGCTGACCATGATGATATTAATTTGGTATCCATTACTATTTGGGATAGTCATATGCCCATACCAGTTACTGATCTATATCTGACCAGAACTGACCTAAGAAAAGATATTATTCAGAATCAGAGAATGTTGAAACGAAAGGAAAGAAATAGAAGTTAGCTTTGGTTTACCAAGGATAATTGAGACTGTTCAGCAACTGTGTCTGTTACGCTGCAAGATCTTAATCTTGAAGAAGGATCCCTTTGCTGGAAACAAAAAAAAGAAAGATGTCTTTAAGTTAAGGTGTCTTAGAAAAATGGGCTTTTATTCAGTAATTTCATTCTTCTCCCATTTAATCCAACCCCTCAAAAAACCCAATTTGTGTTGCGGTGTCTTTAGTTTTAATACTTCTACAGAAACGTGGCAAGCAATGAAAAATCTAAATTCTCAGCATTCCATCCTGGACTGTTTCAGATTAATTGAGAAAAGGAAAGTACTTTGATACACATTTTGTACTCATCTTTAGCATCCAAGTCAGAATGTTTTATTGACCTAATCTAAGAGAAGAGGATAGGCCATCCCATCTGGGAAAACACGCAGGAAAATCAACAGTTGTGGAATCAGCAGTAAAGGGGAAGATTAACAAAAGACATAATGGGACGTGAAAATGCCATGGAACTTTTGAGAAACTACTTTCAAGTACCTTTGGAAGACATTTTAGAGAACCTGGAGGGAGCATAAGCAGCATAAGGAAAATGTAAAACTTCTGGCTGAATGCTGGCAATGTAGTCCTTGGAAAATCAATAGGCTAGAGTTAATAATTTTCTACATACGGCTTACTGCACCAGTTAACCCCTAAATTCGTTACTCGCACAGGGGCACGAGAGGATGCCAATCCTACACAAGGGATGATTATGTGGTTCTGATGTCTATGACATCCTGAGCCTGGGGCTGGGAAAGCAGCAAGTTCTGCAGAACTTTCACTGGGATTACAGCCACAGTGCGAGCCTTGCTGAGATCATCTGTTGCCCTATTAAGAAATTCCCAAATTTGCATCTTAGTACATGATGCTTAGCTTACTCTTCAATAATAACATTAAGAACAGCTTTAAAGTTTACTGTTTAACACATGGCAGAGAAGTGCTCAGAAGTTTGCTGTCTGGAGTTAATCCAGAAATTTCATACGAAACCAAACTAACTGCTAGAGATAGAACTCTATATTATAATGATCATTAGGGCACCTATAAATATAACATAAATAATACCAAAAGAAAAGGACATTAGAATATACCCAATTACTAGACAGATTACTTATGATTTACAGGTAACAAACCTCTTTGTAACAAAATCTCCTGTAAACAGTTAGTATCTACTTCTACTTTACCAGGTAGTGGTATATACAATTTCTCTGTTGATAGTGACCCTTCATATATATTATAAAATGAAAGGGCTCATTCATTATTCTAAGGGAGAAATGTCAACATGAACACATTCTGATAGAAAAAAGATGTGATTTTTTTTTTTCCTGCTATCATAAAAACAGTGGCAGAATGCAGCAGTATTACCCCTGGTCAAAATACTGACTCCAGGAATTCTGGTTTGAACTTGGTGAGGATCAGGTGAATTGTTACGAATTTCTTTGGAAAGGTCAAACAGAAAGGGCAACTCTTATGTTAAAAATCCTCTGTCCCACATGATTTTGTAAGTGATGGGAAATCTTTACATAAAAGCAGGCCAATTTGTCCAGGAAGAAAAAATTATAAGAGGGATGGAAAAAAATGTGAGCAATTAAGCCAAGAACATTGTTTCTTAGACAAAAATTAAGCAGATGACACTTCTCTTAAAACCAGACATTGCAATAAAAACTGTGATACAGCTCTTCAGGGGGTGAATGCTTCACCTTGGTTTTCATTACTTCATGGTGAAATTCACAGATGGCATGCATTATTGACAAAAATTAGGCATCAAAAAATAAATCCAAAATCAAATACTACGGATGAGACCCCAAAGTCTTAAAAAATTATTTACTTTAAAATTTACAGTATTTCTTTTAAAAAATTCAAATCTTAATTTTTCTCTTTGCCTTCTAGTTTCTGAACTTCCCAAGACACATCCTTCATGATCATGAATCAGAAACAAAAAAGCCCTAACATATGCTAGCATGTCTGCTTGGTACTAAAATGTAATTCCTCACAAACCTGTGAGATTTATCAAAAATAAGGTGGTAAAGCACAGTGTCAAGTCACTGAATTCCATTGCATATGGGACAGGCTCAGAATATAAAGGGACAGCACCTCAGAAGTGACAAGGATCAATAATTACATTTTCAACTTGCTACGAGATTGTTTTTGGAACTCTCAGCCACAGAAGCTTCTTCACATACCAAAATTACAAGAAGACCTCCAAAGATAATTTCAGCTTTTACTTGTTGCTATCCTTTTAAAAAATGTTTCAGAAGGAACTAATGTGCCATGCTAATAATCTTTAAGTTTAAGAAGGGACTGCCTACATCAGTTAGCAACCATCACCCTGTAGAATTAATGCCTGGTCTACAAGGTGTAGTCCAACATAATCAATACGACAGTATTACAGTAATTTTGGAATATCCCCATAGCTGGTACCAAGACATCTAGAAGGCATTAGGCATGGCATCAGGAATCGTTTTTGTTACTCACAAGAAATCCCATATAATGAAAAAAATATACAAACACTGTAGTCATGAGAGCTGGCAACAAAGCAAGCCATGAATAGAGTATTTCACTTGGAAGGGACCTACAAGGATCTACTCCAACTGCCTGACCACTTCAGGGCTGACCAGTATTCAATAAAATACTGTATTTATAGAGTATTCAATAAAATCAATCAGCATCTAAATAGCATTTCACTTCAAATGCATTTTCTCACACAGCTTTTCTGTGTGGTTTGATTGAGGTTCTAAGTTCCATGTACAGAAACAAGCCTTGGGTAATTCTTAAACTTACTAATTTGCATAACAATACCTCATCCTTAATCAAAGAGTAACTAGCATTACACTTTTCTGGATATAAATGGTACGGGTATGAATGCACTAATAAACAAGCAAATGACCTAGCATGTTTATAACCACTCATATGGGCACCCTTATGTACCACTGAAAGACAACGAAGCAACACCATGAAGCAAACTATTTGAGAGGCATATTAGAAACTCCAACTCTTACTTGAAAACATCAGTCTTAAGAGCACATTCTGTTAAAAGATCAGTACTTAAAAAAAATACAGAAAAAAAGATGTAATTACACCTTGCTTCTTATGCTAAAGATTAATGTGAAAGGATTTGTCTGACAAATGTATTAACCAGCAAGTCTGAAGTGTTTTCTGGCATTACATAGATATATGAGGAGATTGACAAAATACTTTAATGCACATACAATCACTCCTCAACTATCTGTTGGCAATTTAGCTGTGTTGTAGGTTAACTATGTATGGATGTAGAGACATTGAAGGTGTCTCCATGTAAAACAATCAAAGGTCAGGCTGGATATACTAGCATGGGCATGCTGTTGGGGAAATGCAACTGTAAGGGCTTCTAGTTTCAGCCCACGACCTGCAGATCTGAGCCAGCGTTATGCAAAGCCAGTTTAGAGCTGGTGGGTTTGGGAAAAACCCTGGATCCAAGCTTCCTCCATGCAAAGTTGTGAAGCTGATCTCACAAGCCTTCGGGAACCTGGATCAAGAGGAAATGTCACGTGGGCATGCCTGAGCACATGGATTATAGCTTGTGTCCAGCTGGAAGTGCCAAACTTCTCCTGGCTCAATCCAAAGGAAGCTCTTGGATGTCTCTGTACTGTGCTTGCCAACCTCCAAATTGGGAGGACTTATTAGCCCGGGGTAAGCACTGGTCACTGACCCAGCTCAGACTTAAGTGCTGGATCAGGCCAGTGAGCCCTCAGAGAGGCCAGGGCTGTGGGAAGCACAGTTCAGAGACACCAGCTGCCTTGACAGATAGGCTAGGGCTGCACACTAAACACTGCTGACCCACTCAGCCTCTGCATGCAGGCTTCTGGCTGCCCCAGCAAGGCATCTTAGAGTAATTTCGTGGCTTTTTTCCGTCACTTTCAGTATCCCAACACCCTCTTACACTGGATAATGCACAGTAACAGAGATTTCAAATGCTTTGACAATTTCTTACTTTGCAAGCGTGTCTGATTATAATTTTTATTGCACTGATAAGAAAGATGTTATCACTTAATGGCTCATAAAAGTTTGTGTAGGAATATAATAATTGAATTATTTTAATTAAGGTAACTTTGCAGCTAAACCATTTATTTATTATTTTTGGTGTAAAAAATGTAGGCCCTGATCTTGCCACTGAAACTATTTGATTAACCTCTTGCCCTCCAAGTGAAGGTCTACTAAAAGCTGCAGTTATCTACAAAAGCACAAGTGCAGATGGTTAGCCATCAGAGCTATAATTTGCTAACTAACCTCTAGATAACATTCAAATCATTATAAGACACCTATTGCGTAAGCTCTTTCTGAAAAACTTGCACCTAATCAAGATTCTATTTAATCAGAACAAGAGTAAATATGATTTCTTATCTCTTGAATTGCAAAGGTACCATGATGGCATACACCAAGAATAAAAAAATGAATAAATCATAGCATGATGTTCTGTTTAAAACTTAAAATTGTTTTCTGTAATCACAGACATAAGACATTCCTCCACTGGCAAGTGTATTATCCTTATTTTTTGTGGTATCATCAGTCTGACAAAGTAATGGATAACCCAAATATAGAGAACATTTTTTCGTTTTACCTCAAGTAAACTCTTACAGTGAGAGACAATTGTTTTCCAGACTAGCCATTTACAAACTTGTGGAGGATTTAATCAGAATTACCTACTTTCAATTCCAATCCTTTGTTAGTGTTATAATAGTTAATCCAGTAAACTACGAGGGGTTTATACAATCCTAATATAAGAAAGCACATGCTTTAATATAAACATGTATAGTTAAAAAACTGAACTTAAGAAAAATTATCATGTAGTAAAATGGATGATGACTGAAAGAGTGTTAGCAGTTTTGCCCCTTTTCTTTGGAAATTCTTAGCTTGATACTCTCTAGTATTACATATTTTGTTTCACTAAAGGTATAACAGTAGCAGAGTCTGAAGTTAAACTCACACTAGAAGACGACATTAAATCTAAATTGAGGAATTCTGTTGTTCAAGGCCGTTTGCTCAATGGTGAAATTATGATGCATTTTTTTGAAGGTAATTTTAACTGTATGCTCAGGGTTTCCCGAGACCAGCAATTTCCTGAGACCAGGCTTGGGGAAGAGTGGCTGGAAAGCTGCCCAGAGGAAAAGGACCTGGGGGTGCTGGTCGACAGCGGCTGAACATGAGCCGGCAGTGTGCCCAGGTGGCCAAGAAGGCCAACGGCATCCTGGCCTGTATCAGAACTGGTGTGGCCAGCAGGAGCAGGGAGGTGATCGTGCCCCTGTACTCGGCACTGGTGAGGCCGCACCTCGAATCCTGTGTTCAGTTTTGGGCCCCTCACTACAAGAAGGACATGGAGGTGCTGGAGCGTGTCCAGAGAAGGGCAATGAAGCTGGTGAGGGGTCTGGAGCACAAGTCTGATGGGGAGCGGCTGAGGGAACTGGGGTTGTTTAGCCTGGAGAAGAGGAGGCTGAGGGGAGACCTCATCGCGCTCTACAACTACCTGAAAGGAGGTTGTAGTGAGGTGGGTGTTGGTCTCTTCTCCCAAGTAACTAGCGATAGGACAAGAGGAAATGGCCTCAAGTTGCACCAAGGGAGGTTTAGATTGGGCACGAGGACTAATTTCTTTACTGAAAGAGTGGTCAGGCCTTGGAACAGGCTGCCCAGGGAAGTGGTGGAGTCACCATCCCTGGAAGTACTTAAAAGATGTGTAGATGAGGCACTTAGGGACATGGTTTAGCAGGCATGGTGTTGGGGTTGATGGTGGGACTCAATGATCTTAGAGGTCTTTTCCAACCTTAATGATTCCATTCTATGATTCTATGAATTACTACCCATCTGTGTAAATGATTCAGATTAGGTCAAACTAACAGAAGATTACAGTAATAGAAGTTTATATAGAAAGAGCAGCATGTCACGTACAATCAAAGAACTGAGTTGTTCCCCATTGGAATCAGGAGTGACCTGAAGTCTTCTGCTCAGTTCCTCAGATAGCTCCTGAGGACTGGTACGGGATACTGGAGATGCAGGAGGAGGTGGCAATGACAAGCTTAAGGAATCTCCACTTGCACTTGCCTCCTCTGAAATGGTTTCCCAAGGCTAGCAAAAGAGAAGAAACTATGTTAAGGATTTATAAAGACAGATTGAGTCTTCTTTCCCGTTGCCTTCTGTGTGACCACCTCATTGTGGCAAAACCAGGTGTGATAATCAGCCTTAATATTTAACAAAATAAACCAATCTCTGGAACACACAAACAAACACTCAGTGTGAAGCAGTCACAGGGAAAAATGGTTTTCATGTTGACTTCAAAATGGTCTTCATGTTGATGATGACACAAAGCTTTATGATTCAACACAGAAAATGAAGTAGATGAAAAGATGCATAAAAAAGAGCTCTCATTAAATAAATTCTATCTGAAATTTTGTTCGAAATTAACTAATTCTGCACTCTTACTAAAAACTTGTAAGAAACAACTGTTAATTTTAATTTAGAATAAAATGCATAATAGAAAGGACTCATTAGCATCTGTGATTCAAATATTAACAGGTGACGAGTGCAACAATATTTTCCGCAACCTATTTGTCGCTCTGAATAACATCTAGTGAACTAAAACTAGCTTTCACGAAGAATTTTGTCTGTGATTCACATAATAAAATATTCCTTAAAGTTGAATGGGATTCGAGCTTTGCACAAGCTCTCACTTAGGCCTACAAATATCTATCAAATTTAATTTATTTAGTCTAGCTATAAATTAAACAAACACTCACCCTGATTAATAAAATCTCAGAATTCTAACTAAAACCAAGTATTTTGGGGAAAAAACCAACAGCTTCTCTTTCCTCTAAATCAAGACATTAAAGAAAATTGAAGTACATGGCAGTTACAGCCAGTATGTTTCCCTTCTTTTTATGACTTATTCCATTGTTATTCAAAGCAGAATATTGACAGTGTTTCTATCAATGTATATATAACAAGCAATGCTTGGAATTATAAACGTTTCTCCCAGCATTTGTATGGTATTTAATATTGTGCATACATTATCAGTTATGCACAAATGCATGAGTCCTTAGAAGTATAGCTCTGTTTAGGATTTTTATTGTGTCATTGGCATTTTACTCAGGCAATTTCCATAAACACCATGTAAAAACGTTACTATGTATGTTGTATAGTAACTAGCTTACAGATGAGAAACACATCAGCTTGAAGTTTAGTCAACTTCTTAAAACCAAGACCTTTACATACCTCAGGAATGTCTCCACTCTCCACAGGTTCTGGTTCCAAATCCTCACTAATGTGTCTCCGAGAGCGGAACCGCCTATGGGCTGCTTCTTGGTTTATTTGTCTGATATTGTTATCTGAATCAGATCCCACATCACTGGATAGTGGGGAAGAGAAAGCATGTGAAGGAGAAAAGAACAAGAAAATAATGAATGTTAAACTAAACCACCTACTTTGTCCATTGCTTTCAAAACCTCATTAATGCTTTTGATTTTAAAAATCATTATTCTTGCATACGCCAGGCTTCATAAATAGGAGACCATTTAATCCCTCAATCCAAAGTAAATAAAACTGGAAGCACTTCACAAATGTCATGTAACAATGGAAATTACCATTCTTTATACATCACAGTTGGGTGAGCAGAAATGGAAGTCCACACTCAAATGTACTAACCCATCATTACTCTTCCTTTCCTGTGATGACCAGAATCATTCCTGACACAGAGATTTTACCTTTGCCCCTGTCTTTAACTCAACTATTACTTTTCTTTTTTTGATAGCCAAAGCAAATGCAAGCTGTTGCGGTATGGATAACTTTTTGAATTGGCTGCAACCACTAGCTTGGCTCACACCAGCAGTGGTGGAAATGGAAAATACCCCAGTTCCCTTAATGGAGACCTGCCTGGCTTGTGGAACTTCTCAATGTGCACAGCTAGATATAAATCTCTATTACAGTACTCAATGGGCAGATGTTGTTAGAAGGCAGTATTGCCTTTAAACCTCTCCTTCAGGATGAGGGACTGTAACTGTGGAAGATGGTTATGTTCAGGAAAAACTTCTTTGTGCAATCATTTTATCATTGCACATTTTAAAGAACTATGATAAGTGAACTACTCTCATTTTCATACTGCAGACACGGACTGTACAGCACTCAGTGTTTTTCCTTGATGACCAACTGAGTCACTGGCCTAAAAGTGAGAGGTTATGTATCCTACTTTCAGCCTCACGAGACCTTCCGCTCCTAGTGGTTTCATAGAATTTAAAGGCTAAACAGCATCATTCTAAACTCTTCACTTCACCAAATCTGGTGTCATGCATAAAGTTTATCAGTAGTAATTACGCATTTGTTTCGAAACTACCTGTGATGATACTTAGTTAAAAGCGAACCCCTGAGGCCTTCATTTTATATACCCATCTGATAATGACGCTTTCTAGTGATGATTACTTTTTGGTATCTGCCAGTCAAACATTTCTGAATCCATGTACTCTTTACTTCATTCCGCATAATCGGGTTACAAGTAGGTGCTAAATCAAATAATTTATAAAACCTGCCTTTTTATAGACGCTTATTGACCATTACCAATCATAATGATAGTAGTTGATGAGAATTACTTGACAAAATACGCATTGCTTAGTAAATAGCTCAAATAGTTCAATAGTAAATAGTTCAAAACATACAGAACAAAATGTAATTCCATTCTAACTAAGATAAATGCATCAGACAAGAAGAACAAATAGTGCCTTAAATAAGGACAACACACATTTGTGTAATTTAGCTACGATTACGAATTTTCAAGAAAGAAGAACCACTACTGTTGTAATAAGCAATAGTGGAAGAATAGTCGCTACATAAAAATAATGCAAGATGTTTACCTAATACATGATTTCAGTATAACTCTTAACATTGTCAAATATACATACTTTTAAAAATGTAAGCTTGCCACAGCTTTATAAATCTAATCATAAGAAACATATAATGAAGCTTGAACAGGAACTCCACATAAGCATAACCAGTGTACATAGGTAATGCAATCTATACACTGAATAATAATCAGGATCTCCTCAAAGTTAATCAGTTTTAATTAAGTTAAACTAATAGAGTTGACTTCTTTTTCTCCTTACCTTTTCAACAAGTCTCTATTGAAGAAAGTAATTCATTCCTTTTAAATTACTTACTGAAAAATTCCACATCTGTCTCCCAATATTCTAAGGTACATTGTTAATGTACTGACTTCCCTCCCACCCCTTCAGATTTCCTAGAATTTCCCAGAATACCTATGTGAATATGTGATTTGCTGGGGGTGGGGAAGTCTCTTCTCATTCTTAAAAAAAAAAAAAAAAAAAAAGATTTTTTTCTTTTTAACTGAAGATCTCCAGATTTTGGTTCTCAATTTACTAGCACATCTGTGAAAATTTTTCCATGAATAAAGTAGTTTCAGATACGTAGCAGAGTTAGCACCAAAATCATAATTAATCTGTTACTGAAAAGAATAGTGTGCCTTTATAAAGTGCTTTGTAAAAGTCTTGCTTAAGACTTTTTCCAGCCTTGAATTTGTAAATACAAAATGGTTATGTTTGTTGGAAAAAATCACCACTTATTGATAATTTTGCATACATCCACTAAACGTTGCACTACACTGCCACTTACATTAAACTGGGTCGATGCCACTGAGTAGTCCTGTTGTTATGGTTGACATAGTAAGTCCGCCCCAGGTTGTCCACCTTTTCTTCCCATCCCGGAGGCAGCGGAGGAGGTGGTAACTCCTCCTGACGTTGAGATGCAGAGTCACTGGAATCAACCACATCCCATCCATGCTTAGGAATGGGAAAAAGAAAAAAAAAATTAAATTTTAAAGTTCAAGTTAAAGAGAAGTTATTTCATTGTTACTTGCATTAGCATATAGGTGCAGATTCTGAAAATTTTCCAAAGAAGTTCAAAATTACTTAAACGTAAACCATATAGAAATAGAGTAAGCTCCGTGGTTATAGTGTGCACCTCACTTCAATGTCAAAAAACCTAAAATCCCATCAAGTCTATTACGACAGAGATTCCCAAACGTATTTGGGTGGTTGCTCACTCTAGTGGTGGCCAGGTGCAGATTCCCAATCAAGAAGCCAAAGAGAACCAACTGCCAACTTTTGAGCTCAGAGCTGTATGGTTTGGGATGAGAACCCTCATTCCCAAGTTACAGATGACTGCTGCACACTATTAGTAAGTAAGGCAAACTGGGGCTGACATTCACTCTGTCAGCCCTAATTGCAGCTAATTCTTAAAGTGGATGATGGTTGATAAGAGTGCTGAGAAGTCTTTAAACCTGCTGTGCTTGCATGAGCTTTATTCTCTGCAAAGTCAACGCTACCAAGGAAATAAAGAAAAATGTTATAACACCTATTTTGAAATGGCCTCTGAGGAACAGCTACCTAATACATTAGGTTTATAAATTACTTGCATAGACTTTCTGAATTCTTCTACTTGGCATGAGTTCTGCTTCTACTTGCTCACAAACTGAGTCAGACAGACTTTAGAATTCATTGTGGCAGCTGAAATACTTTGAAATACTTGAAATGGTTGAGAAAACACCAGGCTAAAGTTAAAAAAAAAAAGTTGGGGGGGGTGGTGCTACTAACACTGCTACCAGGGTTTTATCTTTCAAAGGTACAGCTTTTTCTACAATTATACTTGAATCTCTAATAACTCGAATGCTTCCACAAGCATTAAGCCTTACCTCAGATTCATCCCTTTGATCATTGTTTTCTTCCTCTTGGCCACCATTTTTAGGCATATAAGCCATCTTCAGCCTCAAGAAACCCTTTACACGAGATTTGTGGCTAGAAGACAAGGAGGTACATTTCATTCAATAACCTTAAATACTTGCAAATAACAAACCTTGAAGTAAGAAATGTTTTAAAATACAAAGGTCCTCTCCCTCACCTTCTTGGTCTGAGAAGGAAATCCTTAAACGTGTATGGCCTTTCCATGGTTGGGTCTTCAGTCTATAAGCATTTAAGAAAATGGCAAATTAAAGGGCTTGCCCACAAGTAGAGACATATAAAGAACATTCACATCACAGATGCGGTAGAAATGCTAGAGAAGACGTTTAAATAACGAAGTTATAGCAGGCAGGCCGATGTTAACAGACAGTTGCAGCAGCAGCCCACTAGATGTCACTGCCAATAGCAGTGGTGGGCTGAACCAAGTCTCATCTGAAAGCGTACACAACATTCACAATTCAGAAAGAGGTGGAAAAGACCAACTAAATAAACCCTTTCCAACTTCTTCCAGTCACCCAACAGCAGTGTCAGAAAAGGTTGCATCCATTTCGAAGCAGTATTTTTTTGCACGATAGAAAGCAATGAAATAAAACTCCTCCTCAGTTGGCCTTCATTTTTTATTTCAAAGTTGAGACTTTCAAAAATAATTAAGACTTTGAAATCCTTTATGAAGTACATATGTAACATTATTAGGCTGACAGGTTACATCTTCTGATTTCCATTTAATTGTAAGTTTCATAAAGCCTTAAATCTTGAAAACTTTCTATTACGTGAGAATTTCCACTTTCTTATCAAGTAAGTTACATCCTTCATGTCTGTGAGAACATGGACGCTATAGGTACAAAACTCGGATTTAAAAACGACAAGGTAAATAAGAGAATCAGAAATCCATATACATACTTAATTGTTTGGGGTACTTTATTCTAGTCGATCGTACGATTTGGGCTGATAAAATTGGAAGCATGAACTGTGTTACACTGAAAGAGTAAGCACATTATCATACACATTCCAGTGAGACTAGAGATCTAGTACCTCAGATTAACACCAAACTTTCTCCAAATGAGCACAAAGTTAGTGGGTACTTCTCAGAATGTTGCGCCCATCTGCCATCCACTAAAAAAATGATACTATATCTGTAGATCCCTTCCCAGCCCTAGCCCTACAAATAGGAATACTTCTCAAGTCCAATTATTTAACTAAACCTTTCTAAACACAGAATAATCTAACTCCCAGACTATTATTCATTAAAAGCTTTGTCATCTCTTGTATTTCAAAGTCAATAAATAAGAATTTAAAAATCAATCCTAACTCATTATTTCAGGTACTGTACCAAATACCATACAGACTTTCACGGAATGAACTCTTCTCCTGCAAGGCATTTCCTGCACTGAGTGCCCACTTAATCTGAGAGACAGACTTCCCATTTTTTCAGAGTAGATTTTAACCAAATGAACAGGACATCAAAGCATGCATGATCAAGAAGTACTGCTTTTTAGTACTCAACTGTAAGTAATATACATCAAATAAGAAGCTGTATATTTTAATCAAATTTTGCAGATAGTAATTAGACCATATTAGAGAAAACAAGGATTTTGACAAACACATCAGCAGTACAGCTAGAATGTGAAAGCAAACATTTGTTAATACACCACGATGTCTCTTATTAAGGTACTGGAAGGATGAATGAGGAAAATATCAATTAGAACATAAAGATATAAGTATGTTTCCCAGAGCATCAAATTAGTACCCACACCTTAATAAGCATATAAATAACTAATTATAACAGAGTATGAGAACACACCCACGGGCAGGTAGGTAAGCACCCTGTGGAGACACTGCTACGTTACAGCTATAGAAAGAATGACCATTCCGAGACACATATTGCGAGCTTTCCCAGAGGAAATTTTTTGGGGAAAAAAGTGGCTTCTGGAGCTGCAGAAATTTTCTGCGAAGATGGGGAGTGAGGAAGGATTTTGTGCAGGAATCACACTCACTTTCTAGTGAGCCTAGAAGAAATGGGAAGTTCTGGACTGCGAAATTTCATCATTTTAGCGTGATGATTTTATTCTTCAATGGCAGTTAAGTAGCTGAACCAGGAAATTTTACAATCTTGGATTTTCTATGTAAAGACAATAGAAGACTTTAAAACCATTTGAAGAAGTTTAGCATTCCACTCAAATATGAGCTAGAAAGAGATATGCACACTCATGTTCTATGTAAGTCCCCAGTAAGAGGAGAGTTGTTCTCTTCCTACAAAATATGGAAGGAAAACAAAAAGCTTCTAATTCCTCAAAATAGCTCACAGAAAGTGTGTGACATGTCTATAGCTCTATCTCAAATCTTGCTGATGATTTTTAATTATTAAAAATAATGTTTACTAAAAAGGAACTTTAAAATACTACCTGACTCTACAAAATAGGCATGCACTAATATGTCCCTCTTAATTTTATATTTCATAGTACATTTTTTGCAGGACACACGTAGCTTAGCAGTAGAGGATTTTTTCTACAGTTATGTACAGGCTATTTAGATAATGTCTGTGCATATGGATACACGTAAATGGAAATATACACACAAGTACGGATAAAATAATACTACATGAGAATGGAACGATGCATTTTTCATCAGAATACATTTCTGATCGTTCCATCATACTTTTCAACTATTATATTTTATAAGCCAACAACAACGTTATGACTCAAGATCAACCGTAACAGACATAGCAAAATACGCATCACTGTGAAAGTCATTACAAAGCCATTTTCCTCCTACAGTAACATCCATCAAGAGCAAGAAGTCAAATTCAGGCACAAATAGCAACAGTCATGCTAAAATCGACACCTTATTTTGATGTAAACATTTTCAACAACTTCCATCATTCCCACGTTCACCCATTCAAATACAAAAAAACCCCTCCAAGCTCACGGAAGTGAGATTAACATGTACAACATTTTAAAAATACTAACTACATCCAGACAATGTTAGTCATCCAAAACATTATATAATACCAGAAAACACTTATACCAAGCATAAAACAATCACTGTATAAATATATATGTATATATGCATATATGTAGAATTTACTAGAAAACTTTGTGAAGTAGAAAGTGTATTTTTTACTATTTGCATAGAAGGTGAAAAACAACTGCAGTGTTTCATGCTTTTTGTGCCCTGTGACCTTCTAACTTCAGTTCTTTTGTCAGTGATTGAATTCAGCTTTGAAGTATAGGGTAAAGTACAATATGAATACAAAAAGCCAAAAGAAATGCTTTTTTGGCACAAACATTTGCGGCAAAGTTCATTTTGGAATTTTGTCTACTAAGTGAAAAAAAAGAAAGACCATACTACAATACTGAACAACTGAAACTGAAGCAAATCTACCCATGAAATAAAGAATTCATTTTTACTTATCTTTGAAAAGATGAGGCTTGGGATTGTAGTACTATAGACAAATACCTAGCATCGTATAAAATTTGATTACATTTAGGACAGCATTCACTAGTCTCTGAATGTTGAGTGTCTTTCTCTGTACAGATTATATGCACAATCTATAAAAACCTGAAGATGGAGTTTCACATCAAAATTTACAGACAGCCAGTGCTACGTCAATTCTATGCTCGTAGAATTAAAGGAGGAGAACCCCATCCTTGATTAGATAGTAAATAGAAATTCCACTTAATTTAAGCTGGAATTTTCCTCGCTGTGTGAAGACCATGCAGAATCCTGGCTGCCAGGAGGAAACCAGACAACTGGAGCTTTACAGAATTACAAAACAAGCTTTACGCTTAGAATCCCTCCATTTATTAAGAAACAAAAACAAATAGAGAAAACATTACCACCCTCAAATCAAACACCTCAAATATTTGATCGTTGACAATAAAATGATTCAAACTCTGTGTCAATTACTTTTAATTTTTTGCTATTAGAACTCTTACTGCTGTCAAAGAATTCAATTTCAGCTAAAATAACGAATATACCACATAGTTACTGCAGCCTTTTGGCTTTCCATGCATTTGCTGAACAAATCTGGTAAAATGAAGCTGAATCGGGCTTATCTATACCACCTGTTTTTTTACACAAAAGGTTTCTCTGACCATAGATGTGCATCCCTTCCCATGCAAATCTGATGCAAACCAGCAGAACACACCTCTATGTCACCACTTCCAACAGTAATGCAAGTCGCTAATTGAAGTCACGGGTATGTCTTTCAGCAGCGGTAAGAGTCTCCCCTCCAGTGATTATTCCTGCCCCAAAGCCAGCACAGCTGTTTGCGTGGCCATTTCATAAACTGGACCAAGGAAACAGTCTGAGTTAAAAAATAAACTATGCAAAACTAACTAGTTATGAATAATGCAGATCTAGTTCAACACGTGAGCATTAGACCCAGGATAATTAAGCAGGCAACCAGAGGATGCGAATGAACAGCAGGGCTCTGCCCAAGCAGACGCCACTGCTTACAGAAATGCGCACTGAAGTACACGCCCAGGACACAGCGACAGCAACACCTACAAAACCTGGATTAGCACCCACAGTATGTGTGTCTACTGTGAGCGTGACCTCTCCCTCTCCTAGTCAGAGTTCGTAACACGCGAGGGGAAGCAACCAGCCAGGCACTCGCTGGCCCGACGCAGTGGTGGGGCAACCCTCAGTTGACGCGCTCCAGTCACCTCACGGCTCACCTCTTACGCGTTACAGAGATGCCAGATGTGAAGCTGTCACATCTCAGTAACTAGGACTTTACCTCTCTACATAAAACAAACTGAGGTACCTGTACAATGATACGTTTGGTGTTTCAGAAACCATGTGTAAATAAATGACACTGAAAGCAGGCAATAACCCAAGTATTTAAACTCTAACTTTAAAAAAAAAAATAGAAGAAACCCCTCCAAATATCAGCTTTTCTAAGTTATTTGATTCTTTTTTTTTTGCATATAATGTATTTAAGCTGCTTAAAATTGGGAAAACATCCAAAATACATACTTCCCTATCACACAGGACGGGCAATAGGCACCTACGTGTCTCTTACAGAAAAAATCTATTTATACACATATAGACATTAAAAGTTATATGTATGCATATTAAAAGCTACAATGTATGCTCCGACAATATCACAGCTTGTATAATTATTATTATCAATAATGTCCAACGTCATTGTCTAACGAATGTTGTTTTATGTGCTATGGCACTCATGAATATCTCACTATT
This sequence comes from Calonectris borealis, assembly GCF_964195595.1. Lineage (NCBI taxonomy): Eukaryota > Metazoa > Chordata > Aves > Procellariiformes > Procellariidae > Calonectris > Calonectris borealis. The sequence goes on along the minus strand of NC_134352.1, from coordinate 87,064,229 downwards.
TCCATTATTACTTAGGAGTCCTTCAGATATGTTTACTTTCAATCAGTAAGAAATACAATAATTTTACTCAAATTTGTTACAAAGATCAGTAATTTTGTAACATTTTCAGAAGAACTGAATTCTTGTAACTTCTTAAGATCCTGTCATGCTGGTTCAGCAGTTTCTCTGATTTCAGTCTGTGGGTATTGGCTTTACAAGCTTTGAAGTAATATCAAAATGTACTATCCACTTTCCCAGACAGAACTACTATCCCATAACCTTAACAGCATATTATTTAGACAGAAAACGTTTTAACAAAAGTTCTGAAGGAAATGGAGTTTGCTAAGGAAGAATACAACTGTTTCAACTGTAAGGGAAAATCATGGAGAGGAAGAAGCCAGAAGATTAATAGGACAACGATCACCAATGGTAAGGTGAGAAACAACCAGTCTATTGGCCACATGTCATTCATCAGTTGACTCAGACCAGACAAGGATTTTAAGAAAGAAATAGGATGAGAAGCGAATCCTGGATGTTGAGAAATTTAACTGATACCAGAGAACAACTGTCTTCCTTGTCCCTGCAAAGGGAACCATTTCTCCCAATTCCTATGCATGGTGGGGCTTTGTTGTCCATAACCTTTTTCTTTAAGCCTCCAATGCTATGCTGGGAATGCTTGCTTTAAGAAAATTTAACTGGACTACTTATGGATATAAATTCTACATAACATCAGGGTTTTTCACATCTGGTGATGACAAAAAAGAGCACACTGAGACAAAAGCACTGCTTACCGGAAGGTGACTAAGTGGCACATCCACTTGACCCAGGAAGTCGTCTCTAGTCTGTCAAATAGAAAAAAAAGGCAGAAAAAGGAGTAATTTTACCTCTAAGGTCATCTTTACATCAGAAAAGCAAAAAATGATAAACATCAACCCAGTCACAATGAAGCAAAAATAAAGATGGTTGAGAACCATTATTTTAGCAATTACTGGTTTCTACCCCTTTATTGTTGCACATTATCTGTTGTTATAATTTATCTATTTCAGCAGAGCATTTTCTGTGACAGTCCACAATGGCTCCTTAGTCCACAGTACATATGCTAAGTACTGACGAAATTCTGTTTCCTCTGACAACCTATGCACAATTCAAAGCACAAAGTAATAACCTATTCTTTCCATGAATTAGTCTCCACATGCATTAAAAAGCAGAGTGAAATTAACGTTCACCATGTCATTGCAATGTTCATGCCAAAACTTGGTGACTTTTTTTTTTTTAAGAAAAATGTCATATGCACATCTGACAGGGAAGGGAGGGGAACCCAACATCCAAACAGTGAAGATAGAACTGCATGAATTGTAAACATTTTTTCCCCCAAATAAAAATTTGTTTTATCACTTTACCAACCAGAAACCAAAGTATTAGAACTTTGGGGGTTTTTTAAAGAATGCTCTGCCATTAATTCAGAATGCTTACTTTGTGAGGAACAGTTATACATCCTTATAACCAGCCTTTTGAGTAATCCTGTATTTCCCACTTGAAGACTTGACCATTCATACGCCGCTTCAGGTTAAGCACGTGGATTACCCGAAAGGCTGGTTATACTGACATTAGGGCCACACAGCGCCATCACAAATTCACCTATACACAGCTAGGACCACATAGAAGTGATAACACTACTTTTCTGCACGTTCTTCACTGTCTATTCGATCACCATATTCTCTCAGAGTGAAAAATCCAAAGGCACCATCTCCCATAAAGGTAATCTCCAACAAGCTGATTGTGGGACTGGGTGTCCATCTAACTATACCTTTATTACTGGGTATTTGAAGCATTACTCTCAACTCCACCAACTATATTCCATACCCATTTTACAACTATGAAGATGAAAAGATAAAGAGAGCCCTTCAGGATCTAGAAGTTCAAAGATCTATCTAATCTTTGCAATACTCAGTGGTTCTTCAAGATGCTCAGACTGGACTGCATGCAGTGGCCTAATCACCCATTCATACCTACCACTTTAAAGAGCATAAAAATTCACACAAGAGACCTCAGTGCACTTCTAGCAATCCACTTACAAGGACAGACAGAAGAAAAGGAACGTGAAATATTAGCAGAGGTGGACAAACTAAGGTAAAAACTTCGAGAGGGTAAATGTGCACTGTTATCACTTACTTTACAGCTCAATAAAGCCTAGAAAGAAATAGCTCTCAACAATTTTCTCACCAAACAATAATGTCTGTTCAATCTATATATTCAATTACACTAGATATTACGTTTCTAGCTGAAAATATTTCTGTACTGAATGGACTGTGATTGCTTTAAATAAATTTTAACTTTAAAGCACTGCTCAGGTGTTATCTTTATCACTTAGAGACACCTCAAAACTACTTCAGCATTTAACAATTTTTATGATTAACAGTGTCACCTAAAGAGCAAAGTTGCACTGGTACCTTTTATTACCAATTAATCTAAATCTCAGGGGTGATTTTTCTTTAAAATGTGGCTGTTACTATCCATCCAACTTCAACGCATCCCTGTGCAAACCAAAAATGCAGGCCATCTCCTTGTTTGAATTATATACATGTGGATCAGTTGATCTGCCCTGCTAGTAAGTAATAGAGGGCAGCCCAGAAATAAAATCAATGAAAAGCACAGACAGTACAGTCAGGCACTGCATGGAGAGATTCCTTTCTGTCTCTTAGCACCGCATTACCTCAAAATGCCATGCGTCTGAGTAGCTTACTGCTATTATAAAGTATCCCGGAATGTGACAGAGTACTCGCACGCTGAAAATGAATCAAGTAACAAGTAACAAGTTCCCACCAAAATACAGTTCATAATGAGAGTAAGACCACAAGCAGCAGCGTACTGGCCTGCAATGCCAGGCCCAGGCGCTCTCAAGTGCTGTAAAGAGAAGGAGTAGTGACTGGACCAACGATATTCAGAAGAAGCTGTGCAGACACCAGATAAATATTCCAATTTTTTCTTTATAAACAGTTCACCTTTCTGACAGATTTTCATCGACATGTTTGCACTTAACCTAACTGGACGCACACAGTACCGCTCTGGACAATATCTAGGGAGGGTATCTTCAGCGCTGTATGGAGGTTGCCCACATGGTAGTCATGTGGACGTGCTGAAAGCCAGCTCGGCAGCTAATCTAATCTACTCATTGATTATGATCATCATTTGCTCATTTATAACAGCAATTCACTGTTCTAGCAACTCGGATTAAGATTCCTTCCTTCCTTCCTGTGATGAAAGCCATTAAAGACATGGGAGAAAACCCAACAATCCAGAAACTCCACAAAACCACTGAGGAGCCCCAGGCGACTTCTTGTTGAAGGGAGACTGTGGGAAGACAGTCCCAAGCCTCCCTTCGTGCAACCAGACCGCCAGAGGAATTGGGCAGCTTCTGAGCCCCCATGGAAGTGACAGCGGCATCTCGGGGCACCAGGGGGTCATTCCTCTGACCCCTCACCAGGAGGGGCCATTCTCCTGCTCTGCGTCCCCCAGAGGTTAACCAGACGCCTACCTTCAGGGCTGTAAAACCTCTCCTGAGGCCAACACAGGGTCCTCACAGAAGGGATCAAAAGAGGGATATCACACTGCTGTCTCTACACTCCTAATTCCCACCGGTGCTTATTATTTCCTTCACAATCCACCCACGATTGAGGAAACCTTTCATCTTACAATAATTTTGGCCTGAAACGTGGCCAGCCCTGAAACAAATCATCTGAAATGTAGATACTTTTTCATAAATCAAAAATACACAGGCTGTTCTAAACACAGGGTAACCCAGTAACGTGGCCATAGGGACAGCTGTCACAAGACCTACCCAAAAGCACCATGCCGACAAAATGAGGCCCGGGCCGCATCTGCTCATCTCTCACTGACCAGAGGCGGCTGGTATGGGCCGGAGCAGCGAGACCAGAGATCCCTGCCCTGCCGCGGGGAGGCCGAGCGGAAAGCTCTGCCGAAGGAGCCTGGGCGGCGTCTGCCCGGCTCCCAGGCTGCGGTGTGGGCAGGAGGGGCAGAGGAGACAGGGACGCACTGCAAGCAGCCCCACGGCCCTGCCACGCGCTCAGGGAGGGAGGCTGGAGGTGGTGACCCAGGAAACCGCCGATAATCTGCGTCACGGGGAGAGAGTGGCAGAGACCAGCCGGAGCCCCTCCACTGGAGACCACTGGTGGCGTGCCGTGGGAGCTGGGAAGAAGTGAAGAGCGGAAACAGGCCCCGGTGGGGCCAGCGCACGCGGGTCCCGGGCGGTGCGGGCCGCTGAGCCCGAGGGGAACCGCCACGGCGAAGGCGGGCTGCTGGGGAGGACACAGACCGTGTCCCCGAGCCCACGGCAGCAGGCACCGCCGGGCCACCGCGGGGCCAGGCACCGCCGGGCCGGGGCTGCCCCGGCCCCTTCTGCTGAGTGCCCGCGTGCAGGGGGTCAAAGAGAAACCTCAGATGAGAAACCACCACCCACTCGTGACACCCAGGTTTTATTAATACATGAAATTTAAAATTCATGCCACTGAATGGGGTGGTTCTGTTCTTGCAGCTACTCCATCCCAAACTCCTCCATAACAGCAAGTTAATAAAACAGAACAATGAAGCAGAAAACACTGATTCTTGTAGCTTATTAAGAGCTTGAACAGTAAAGGGAATACTTTTCTAAAGATTTTTAAAAGCCTATTTAATTGAATACAAATATATGATGTTTCCAATGCTATAGACACACGCACAAATAAAGGACAACTCCCTTTAAAATTAGTTTATTTTAAAGCCAGACTTAAACCATTTCTTGGCAATCCTACGCTTATCAATCATTTTAGTATCTTACCTAAACATGATGAATTCTAGCATTTTGATCTAGATTGGAAATGTTATATTCAGCATTCAAAGGAATGAAATTTGGGCAACAGATGAGGTATAAAGTAATTAATTAGCATAGATGTGTTTGCTTTGTGAGTTGGTTACTGTGCTCGATGTATACTTGGTATTCATTAATAAGATACGAATTTTCAAATAAAGCATAGTGCATGCTTCAAAAATCAACTGTCTGCCAGGGAAAACAATTTCTCCCAGATACTGTTTATGATACCAGATATCAACCCTAGTGATTCCCAAATAACCTGCTGCTTATTTATAACCACGCTATGCACAGAATTCCAGGAAGTGCATACTGCTGCTCCAAAGCCAAGTTTACATATTTCTCATAGCAGAGCATTAAGTTTAATATTAAAATTCGTATTTTATATGATAACATCACAAGAATTCTGTTTCTACTACAAAGATAGCATAAAGTCCCGTGATCCCCAAAGCATGGACACATACTGCTGTGCATATTATATGCCCATGGAACAACACAAAAAGAGTATCTGCACCAAGGAGCCTGCGTTTTTTCCAAATTTAAGTAAAAATTGGTAACAGATTTTTCATTACGGAATTTTGACTATTAATCTTCTTCCTAGCAACTACTGGAAAAAACTGGTAGCATGCACTGCTTTTAGAGAATTAACATATTTCTCCCTTCATATTGGCAAATACCAAGTACCTTCCACCTCCTGCTTCAATACAGTTACTCAAATATCAGAAGAAAATATATACCTATTTCTAGATCTCTTCATGCAGCTTTTAGTTCAAGAAAAACACAACTCATGGACATGGAAAATTTTCAGGTTGGTTAGAAACAGAACTGTGACCAGACATGGATGCAGTTTCACTCTGTATGTGGGGAAGAGGGTCCTTCCTCTGCGCCCGAGATGGGGAGGAAACCCCACCGGGGCTTGATGCAGATGGTGGGGACATAAAGAGACGAGTCTACAACGTTCCTTCAGGGTACTTCTCAACAGACACACACACTGGTGACTTACATGCAAGTACCAAGCCTGAGATATCCGATATATTCTGTAAGTAGTGTCATAGACATGCTGTAAGTATACCACATATTTATCTGATTTTAACATATCTAGAAATCATGCGAACTGCTGCATCTACACTGAATAACTGATTTTATCTGGTATTTCCAGATGCTCTACAGCCTGGCTGTGGCTACAGGCACAATGGTAAACTGGGCTGTAAGAACTGTGCAAATTCCAGACTGATGTTAAAAGTCTTCACTTCTACCCAGACCAAGTTTTCAAGAATAAAAGTAAACCCAGCCTCAAAAGCAGCTGAACCAACAAAATCTGTTCGTCTGTGGTTTTAGAGTGGAACTGGAAAACCCTTAGTTTTAGCCTGGCTCTGCCAGTGAGCTGCAGTGACAGTTTAAAAAAAATTACTTCCTCAGCTACTCCTACGGTCATCTCTACTGGGACTAAGTAAAACTGGATTCAGTAAAACTGAATCTTTATGCAACACGTTTGACTATACACATACATTCATAAGAAAAATTATTTAGAGGGGGTTAGTATATTCATATTTAGCATTTTAGAACATTTTTGTTCTGTGAACAGAATTTTGTCTTGCAGGCCTCCACATTTCTAATATTTAGGCATTCTCATCTTGGGGTTTCCTGCTTCCAGAAAAGGTACCTCACAAGCCACATGAACCTTTTTTCCTGGTATACCATGTATTGAATTTCCAGTACCTTATTTTTCACATTTCTCATTATAATGCCTGTTTCAAGAATCTCTTTCTCACTAAAATAAAAAGGGCTATCCAATCCACAGGCTTGCCTGTTTAACTGCATATTGCACTGCTGATTCCTGCTCAAGTCGGAGCTTCCCTCCCCACCCCCCAAGACAGAGAGTAATCCACTCTTAACAGTAAAGACACAGTATGCAGATGCTTATCAACCTACAACTTGAAACAGATTTTACCAATCAGAATTACTGAACTATTCTTCAGAGCTGTTGGCTAGGCAATGATGCTTCTATGTATCATTGTATCTTTTATTTTATATAGGTCATTATATAACATTATATGAAGGTAAGCAGTTATTTAATTTTTGTAAGCAGTAAACAAAAGGAAAAGTTAATTCACTGGAGAGAGCCTGCAACTGCCAGCAAAATCTTTGCTGCCAGTTTTATTGTTTCAGGTTTATGAGAAAATCTTGATGACCAGCTGGAGTAGTCAGAAATAGTCACTCTCAACATATGCCTTCCTCTTTAGAATGCCCCGGCAGCACCCACGGCTGTGTAACGCCTCGAGCCGCTCTGCCCTCGCCCATGACTGCTGCACGCAGCAAGATCCCTGCAGGACCGTGCCTGCGTGTTGGACGGACTGCAAAACAACGCTTGTGTGAAGCATCTAAGTAAGGCCCTGCACAAGTTACACAGCTGGGAAGGATCACGAAGGGACAAGAAAACTGCCAGCATGCATTGTCTTTTGGAGGGGCCAACCCCTGCTTAAATGTCACTGTTGTCTCAGTATTTATTCTGTGCTATCTATAACGTGGCTTCTGTGTGGGCCAGATAAGATCGGAAAAGCACACGGCAGGGAGGGGTAGAGGCATGTCTTAGATGTTTTATAACAGTCTTGCTGCAAATCCTCAAAGTATAACAAAAGCTATCCCAAAACTTTCTATTTAGTCTTTAACACTCCAGAGCAATTTTTAAAAGTTACGCCATCCTCTGTTCCAAACGACCACTTGCCAGAAGGGTTTTGTTTGGTTGGTTTAGTACATTTACTTCTGAAGAGAAGAAAGTCAGTGAGAAGATGAACCAATCTGCTTGGTACAGAAGAGACTCCTAGAAAGTTTTATTTTTATTTTGCACGTCGCATCACAAACTGACAAGTATTCCTCACCATCCATTTTAAGTTGGAATTAAAGGAGGACAAAAGCCCACTTTAGAATAATGATATTTGAAAGTAACAAAAAAGCTTATGACTATTTGAGTTAGTAAATAAGTATTATTTTAAAAATCTGGTATTTATTCAGTTTTACAAAGGCTCTTTTACAAAGTAAAATCTCATTACTTCAGATACTGTCCTATTTTCCTGCTAGCTCTCTCAAAATGAAAGGTAATCACTTCTATTTTTTGACAGAGACATAAATAACATCCTGTCTATTTAGGAAACCCCAATCTGTCCAACCATCTAGTTTATTTAGGCATTGATCTTGTAGAAAAGCAGCACTAATGCAAGAATCCTTTCATTTCTCTTCTGTGTGCTCAAACACATCAGGCATGTTAGGTATTCTGTACACTCAATTTTCTTGAGTGTGTGAGAGTTACCCGTTACATCAGCACAGACACAGACGTTACAGTGAAACCTGGTCACTATCATGGAATCCCAAGTGTAGACAAAATCTCAAATATCCAGCAAGTTACAGTGGGAAAAAGGATGCTTAACCTGTTGAGGTTCATGGAACCCATCCAGCACAATACATTTGTTTTAAGCCATGTCCGACATAAGGGAAATAAAGGGAGACACTCCTGCTTCAGTACTCAAACAATTCAATAAGACATTAAAATATAATATAATGTTAAATGTTGCAGCTCAATCTGCGAGTTAAACCGATCACTGAATACCATTCACCTCAAAAAACAATACCAAAAATCTAGTAAGTCAAGCAGCTGCTGAAACGGTCAGGAGCAAATTTTAATAAAACGCAGTACAAGAACCACCCAACACAGGCCCTCAAAGTTCCCAGAAGCCCCAAGGAGAAAAAGATTAACCACCCATTCTAGCCTGAAACTCACAAAAATCCAACTGCAAACCCAAAAAGATTGCACGCAGGTATGCCACCCCATTGCAAGAAGGACTGAAGTCGCACGGTGAGAGCCAACAGGAGGAAGTATTTTGCTACCAACCACTCAACTCTTGTGCGTATCTCAGACAACCAGTACAGATGGTAGTAGAAGCTTAGAAAAACCAACAATTAAAGAATGATTCACTTCTTCCTTGATGCCTTCTATTCCCTCCCATCCCACCTCCCAAAAACCATCAGGAAATTTCAAGGTCAATAAATTGCTTCCTCTTAGGCATAGCACGCAGAGACTCTGTGTTAAGGAACCTTTACACTGGACTTTACACTTGCATACTCATAATTACTTTTCACTTCCAAAAGGAAGTAAGTCTCAGAATTAGGTACTGTTGTTGGGAGCAGTAGGAGTGGCACGGTTCAGGCACCTGATTTTCCTTTTAATTTAGAAAGTTAATACAGAAAAGGAGATAACGTGCAATCGAGGAGGATAAGGACAAGTAGCATAAGTAATAACTGCTGGAAGAAAAAAAGATACGTTTAAAATAGATGTAGAACAGAGTAAATGTATGTATAATTCTACTATCTAGTAAAGTTTGTCTGTATTTTACCTTTTACCTATGGTATCATTAAAGATCAAAATTAGAAGATAGCTATCATTAAAGGCAATGGCACGAGAAAACACTTCATTACTATTAAGTGTTATTAGTAGTCAGTGACTTAAAAAGCTTTAAAAAAACAACTACTTTAAAATTCTAACTTGTGCCAAACAACTTACAATGTGAAACAACTGTTCAGCATGTGAGATTTAGGTGACAAGGTGACACTCGTAAGCCAAATGCATGTAAAAATTAGTCTGCAACTTGATATATATCCAAGCTGCAAAGCCAGTAAGAAAAGTCTGGGATAAAGTTACAGCACCCTAAAAGCCCTTGGTCTAGTAAAAAGTATAGAAAGGAAAGCATCCATCAATATCTAGGTACAAAAACATGAAAATTTAGTTGGAAGGTATACATGGACTTCAATTTTACTTAATACTGATGCAAAATGGGAGTCACATTTAAAAAGAAAAAGTATGAATAAAGTATTGTATTGATCTTAATTTCAAACATTTAAGTTTGTTGTTTTCCAGCAGGGAAAGTGTCTGTAGTGAACAGTTAAGCTGTTATAGACCCTTAATAATTGACAGCTGATTTTTTAACAAAATTACAGAATAATCTCAAATTCAGAAAGACAACACTTCAAGAAGGGTTCTAATAAGCTTCCAAGAATGAGAAACATGCTAATTGGTCTGAAAAAGGGTCACACGGATAAAGCAGCTCTTCGGAGAAGGAAATCCCAAGGAAAACTGGGACGCTACTTGGTACGCATGAGCTTCTAGATAAGCACGTACCAATGAAAGTCTTCCTCCCCATATATTTTCGTACAAGACAGGTTCTTGCAGGAGTACCTGCTTATTTCAATTCTTGAATAAAAGATAAATATTACCTCAGAGGTACCCTATTATTTATCTTAATTCTTTAAGTATGCCTAAATACAGTATTCACTATAAGATAAAACAGGATATTACAGTAACCATTGCAAAGTAAGACAAGATCTGAGTAACGGCTGAGCATATATGAATAATTACTACAGGCAGCTTAAGTCCGCTTAGCTTTATTCCAGCCTAAATAGAAATTAGAAGTTCAGAAAATAACAGAGGTACAAAACAGGTCAGTCAGGACTTTCATCAAAATGTTGCACGAATGATTTGAAGGATCTGCAGGAGGAGCGGGCAGATCTTGTAGGGCAACAACTACTTGCCGCAGTTGGTATTGACAAAAGGGATTGCGCTTTTTAGCTCTGTGTACAAGTATCTGATTGCAGGGAGTAAAGAAGATTAAGCCAGACTCGGCAATGCCTAGCGACAGGACAAGCAGCAATAGGCAGAAACTGAAAGACAGGAAATTCCATTTAAACATAAGACAAAACTTACTTTACTGTGAGGCTGGTCAAACGCTGGAACAGGCTCCCTAAAGACTGTGGATTTTCCACCACTGGAGATACTCAAAGCCCTATCGGACAAGGCCCTCAGCAACCCGCTCTGTTTGACCTGGATTTGAGCAAGCAGCAGACTAGCCAATCTCCAGAGGTCGCTTCCAGCCTCATTCATTCAATGATTCTGTGACTAGTAAGTAGAAAAAAATCCTCTTTTTAAATTGATTTAGGTTGGATAAGATGGTGTGGTCATGTCTGACCAGCTGCAGGCACACTACACTGAAAGAAGGCCCAGCACGCAACTGCAGTTCTCTCCCAGGACCCACTGTGTTCGCGCAGAGGCGTCCGGTTCCAGACACTCAAGACCTACTTCAGACGTAACTGCTGAACTCAAGTATGTCAGGCAACCTCTAGTAGATAATTTCTCTGTTAAGTGTTTTTTTAAATACACTTTCCTGCTAAATTTTCACACATACCATTCTGGTTTATGTTTTTATTTTCATCTCGCATCTTCTAAATGATTATTCATATATATTTCCATGTAAGCCAGTGGTAAGTTAACACATTATCATTTAATTGATATGTCTTAGAGGGACTTGAAAAGAAAAAAAATCCTAATCAACAGAAAAATACTGTTAAAAAAAACCTACATGTGTACACAAGCAAACACTCCTAGTATACACAGTTCTCTTCCCAACCAAAGACTTTAATGCTGCAATTTACTAATAGGTCAAACTGGCGAAATCCTGTGTTGCATCTTCTGACCCCTAAGATGCACTTACATCATCGACAACTGTCTCAATAGCCCTGGGTCTTGTACTTTTGAAAACCTTCCTGTTTCTAAAAACAGAACAATATACCATGTTGTTAAAACTGATCACAAGTAATGCAGCACGAACTTCTGAAAGTGCCTGAAAATTTTACAATGTCCAAACAGCAGTAAAAAAAAGGCATTTTGGCTATGCGGCAAAACTTGATCAATATGTACTTAGTTATGCCAAAAGCACAACTCTCTTGCAGAACCTGAGATTTTATTTCCATGTTAATGAATTCATGTCAGTGACATGAATCTAAAAAGTCAACAGCCAGGATACTTTGAGCGGTTTACAAGCTATCAGCTGAGATGTAGTACCTCAAACACCTACATCTTGTTATGGTATCAGTGCAGACATCTGATTGTGAAACAGTGTGACTCAGGTATTCACGCGATACTGTAAAAGTAGCATATCAGCAGCTGCATCCAGTCATTTACTAGGTAAACATAAGAAAATAATTTAGATAAAGGATTGCCTGATGTAAGAGTTCCAATCCGTGCAATGGAATTTCCATTTACAATCATTACAATTAGCATTTAGCGACAAAAGCAGATCAAGTCATTCCTGATGCCATGCCTTCTGCTTGTTCCCTCCCTGGCACTGTAGTATCTTGCACCTCCCATTGTGCTCGCACGAACTAGATCAAGAAATTAAGCTGGCTTTAAAAACAGAACATTAATTGCCTGATCTGGTTCACTAAGCAACGCTATTAATAATTTCATTGGCATAACTGAGGAGGATGGATGGTACAGCACAAGGCAGGAGCCAGAGCAGGAGGGGCAGGACAGATGTGTTGGGAACGATCACAAATGGGTTCCCACTGAACACTCTGCTTGTCTGAAAACGTGCTGTTGGTCGCCTTGGCCTGGGAACCAGCCACACCTGCAAACCACCGGAGTGATGTCTCACCAACATTTGTAGGTGAAATTGAAGTACTGGACAGAGAGACAGGGAAGATGCAAAAAGAAAAAAAAAATTAAAAGATACAACATAATCTGTGTTGCTGTATGTTGACACCCCTCTGTGATGTGGAGGTGAGTCCTGATCAGCTGTGGTTATCAACAATCCCACAGAGGTTTTCAGAGATGTTTTGGTTCCCTGGCCAAATACCAGATTGGGTAATAACACTCCACCCACCTACGATTCCCTTGGCATTTTCAGTTGATCATGATGTTCCCAGCTTCCTGACCTAAAAATTGTTGTGTACTATTTCTGTGCACTGTTTAAACAGATGCCACATTCCAACCCAGATATTCTTGATTTCAGAGCTGGGTGACACGATCCCCATAGTAAATTTTACTGTTTTTTTAATCCCTGCAGCTTCTGCTTAAAGTAAAATACTCGAAGTCCACACTCTTCTCAGACCGCAAATGCCCTCCACCATGTTTCAGCGCACAACTATGTGCCTAAATTATTAGGGCCTGGACTATCCAGGGCTGATGGCAAAACAGTCTGATGAAGTTCCGAGCCCACCTTATATTTAAATTTATTCTAAGTAAATTAAAGCTATGTTATTCCCAAACTTTTCAAATCATTGAAATACTAGTGGGTAATACCTAATGTGTCAAGAATGCTTGTGTGAAGGACACTCATACGAACATAATTTGGTGGCTCTGGATCACAACAGAGGTACCCGTGCAGGCAGTGATCTGATGGACGCACTTCCAGGGTCAGGTGATGAGCAAGGGTGGGTGTGATATTAAACTGTTCTGAGACCACCCTCTCCCAGCAGTGCTCCACCACAAACATACAGGATGGAGAGGTAAATGCATGGAAGAGACTGCAGAACTGTGTGCACACTTCTGCACTGTACTCATCAACTAACTGGGTTGCACATGCGAGACCTTCAAGCTGCAAACAGAGCTAGATAATAAAAAATAGAAGATGTTTTGTATTATAAATTCAGACCTCGTGTCCTGTGGGTGCCTATGGGTCAAATCTTTATTTTCTGTGTTTAGCTCCTCATCTTTCTTTCATGCCTAACACCAGGAGCTCCTGGCGCTGGGGGAGGGCAATCCACTGCAGCGATGTGCCCTGTCACGTAACCAAACAAGGCTGAGGGGCTATTATCATTATGGGACAATTTTAACACTGGCAGCCTTAGTTGCAAAGAATGATCAGTATGTCAGTGTAAATCATCCCCTGAAGGTGCAGAAGTACACGAGGCTTTGGGACATACAACCAAGCTTTAAGCTGATGTTTTCCAAAAGCCAAAAGCTAATGACACAGTTTAAGCTGGGAGAAACTGGCAAAATAAACCAACCTGGCAAAGAAAAACATGAGACTGCAAAGAGGCGATTACCACCACTGAGCAAATTCAGCAGCCAAATTGTTAGAATACAAAGTGTAAAATTAAGCAAGAATTAAGCAAATTTTACTTACGTATTACTTAAGCCCTGCACTTGAGATACGATGTACCATCACTGCCAAGTGCCAGGGAAACCGTTCCAAGAGTTCTAAAGACTGTCTCGCTTATATACCACTAAATTTTCACAACAGGAATACAATAGAGTTGCACATACCAAAAAGCAAAATACCAATCCGATAGCAGAAAATACCTGCTACCTTTCAATAAAACTACATGAAATCACACATAGAGCGAGCTCTTTTCCCCCTTAATTAGCAAACACAGAAACACATTGCAGTGATGTAACAATGTAGCAAAGTCCTGGTTTTGTTACTTTATGAACAAAACCAGCATTCATTTTACAAGAGCAATTATTCTAATATAGGAAACCATTGTTGCATTAAAAATATTTTTACAGATAACACAACAAAAATCAATCTTTTTGTCCTCCTCAACAGGGGAATGTGTTTAAAGAAAACAACAGAAGAAATGACAAACTGAGACACATACATTCCCTTCTCCCCACAAATGCAATTAGATCTTCAGTTCCCTTAATTTGTCTCTTCACTCCTAGAGCCCTTAAGATTTATAATAAGGTAAGTGAATGGGGAAAACACCGAACTTCACTTTTACTGAAGGCTTTAAAATGACAGGGACCCCAAAAAACAACAAGGATTTGTGTTCCTAAGTATTTTTTAATTATCTTTTTGAAAACTAGCAGCAAAACATGATTTTATTAATTGAAACAAAGCACATTCATCTTTAACTGCTTTTGACTATAATCTTAAAATATTAATTAGCCACCACAGATCTCTTTCTGCACGTAAGGCATATCAACTCTCTGATCTCATTCGCATGAATAAAGCTACAATGATAATTTTATTATATTCATTTATCATTTGATGAAAGGAATACCAAAATTAAATTCTTAGTTGGCAAGTTTCAGAACTTTTTCTCTCTTCTTACTAACTGAACTGCAACAAAACTCTTTTCATTTATATAAACTTAAAGGAATTCTGTCAGTTGCTAGTGTAACCTCTCCTTTCTTAAGCAAAATATTTTCATCAGTACTTCCTAGTTCCCAAGCATAACTAAAATTCCATTTTTCCACTTGATAACAATGGCAACTTATACTTTTGCAGTTAATCTAAGTAACATGGACACAAAGATTTCTAATCTATTCTTAATCAAAAATGTTCTAACAAATTAAAGGTTTGAACGGTTGTATCTCGAAATCTGAGCTGAAATTGAAGATGGTTATCACTTTAGAGTAACATATAAGAAAACAAAAGGTCACTCTCCCCAGAATTTGCAAAAGTTTAATTGAAAAATCTCATTTAACAAGACATGAAGTCAAAGACTACTCCTGTGGCAATCCCTGAAATCATTACTATTCCAGTGTATTTCAAACATAGTCACCTGGATTTGTATGACAGAACCTTAAACTCTGGTTCCAGTTAAGGAGGAAACCAGTCTAATGAGCTGATTTGTCTAACTGTACTTGCAGTCTCTCCTTCCTTCCACAATCATGATAAAAATAGCTTAAAATAAAAAAGAAAAACTGTCACTGATTCTGCATTTTAGACCAAATGAAACACTTTCTTCCTTGTAAAATTATTCCTGTACCAAGCTTTTATTAAAATTGCATTATTACAAAAGTAAGGCTAACCTTTTTGCATACAGAACTCATGCTTTATTTCTGCACTTAAGACATGACAAAGTAGGAACTAAAAGCAAGAGGAGGAACAGTTAACACTAAAATTATCAGCTTAGAAATCATTAGATTAGAACTAATTATAGTTCATTACTACTGGAATTAATTATTAGAACTTTTATTTAAAAGGTGGCATTTTAAATTGTATTCCAAATACTGACAAAATAGATAAATATTCATAAATCTAAACTTAGTGTTCTTAAAAGCACAACCAACGTGGAGCAGTAGTTACACCAGTCCTTACTAACTGCTTTCGTATTTGGAAAGGCACTGCACTGTAAAATGTTTTTCTCATTACCAATGCTGCCTTCGCAGGGAGCTATTTCAACAGCAAATCAGTGATACCCTGTCTGTTTCCAGCCTCTCCAAATACCTTATTAACATCCTCTCCAGATTTCACAAATCTGACTACCTTATCTGTGTTAGATATGAATTCACAAAAAGGTACTATTAGCACCTTGTATCTTAAAGAAGTCCACACTGTGCTCTTCTCTTTTCTGCAAGCTTCAAACCTGCAATCGTTTGATCTCATGCCAGATTGAGAGAAGGCAGAAGTGCAAAATGGGCAGCGACAACTCAAACGTTTAACTGACTAAAAACTTTTTTAGGCCGTACTTTCAGCACGTACAATTTGACTGCATCTTTCTTAAACACATTAAAAAAGTTTTCCTTCCCCCTGGCTGCACTTTGAAGGAAACGCTAAGCGTTGCTTTGCACTGTGGCACAAAACTTACCAGAAACCAACTTCTGGTAACGCCAGCCAGCCCATCACATTCACTGCCACCCCTGGTGCTTAACACACTTGCTCTTCTTTCTAATTACTATTAAACACACTCTTCTTAGACAGAATAAAACAGAAACGAGAGGCAGCCTCTCCACTGTGCAGTGCAGGGCATGAGAGCGGGAAGCGCAGCGAGTGACTAAAAATGGTGGTATGGAAGTTGATAGATAAAATGCACAAATCATTTGGCTTTTACTCCTGTGATGTATGGTGATCACAACTAAGGGATACTAATTATTCATACGCAGGTTGCAAATTGGCTATGTCCAACAAAAAAAAGAGAGTTACTAACTTCCCTGGTATAGTAAGGATGCAACTAGAAAATTTTAACTTCTAAATAAATACTGCAAACTTTGTGTTTCTGTAGAACAAGCTTATGATCCCAAGGGCTTGGGACCCCCCCTATGCCAAGGCAGGTGCCCAAAACAGACAGGGGATGTCTTTTTCTACTGACCAAAACCAGATCCTTGATCACAAGGATCACAAAATGCCTAATCTCTAGGTAGTTAAGTTTGGTAAAAATACTTTCATCCAAAATCTGACTTCTTTTTTTAATGCCTGATCTAACATGTTGTTCGTGACGTTCAGGATAACAGTACCTTTAAGAAGTCTATTTCCTAACTAATAATAGGTAACTTGACACAGCATAGATGATTTATTGAGTTGTTTCTGTCAGATTCTTTAAGTATGTAAATACTATCTTCCATTTTTCAACCAAAATATCTGAATGCTGGATTTTTAATTTTTAATCTTTTTTTTTCCACTATTTCTTTTTGTGACATAAAACATTCAATATTTTTGTAAAAAAAAAAAGATGTTTCAGTAATTCTTTCTAGAAAGCAAAGTATTTTAGAAAAAATATTTTACATTGCAAGCTTAAGTTTTGTGGTTGAATGTATAAATTTTTTTTTGACTTGGTGTTTTCTATTTTTAATTCATTTTTACAAATAGCTCTGCTGATAGAGGCTCTACATGAAATTTTTACTTGGGGACAGAATTTACTACTTAACAGTAATATAAAGTTATTCGGTGTTTGTATTCAACTGAGGCATACAATTTAACCGTGGAATAAAATAGAATAAATTCTGGTGGTAGTTGTTTTTCCTATACCAAATCTCTAAGTGAAGGCAGAGCAAAATACAAAGATTAGTTTTATTTCCTAAACAATTATCTTCAGTTATTCATTTGTACAAAATAAATAAATACTTACTGTTCCTCTAATAATGTTCACAGAAACTTAATACAAGAACCGTGTCAGTTATATTTTAGTTTCCACAACACTTTCTTTCTCAACCCAAAGTCAAGTCTGTTGTGGGGACACATTAATGTGAACAATGCCTTCCAACTACAGGCTAGCTTTTTAAAATTTGTCCATTTACAATGCTTTGTAACAACTTGGAAACAGCAAAGAAAAAACAGGGTACATCAGGTATATTAATAGACTCCAAGAGATTTGTATGTATTATTCTGTGTGTATTAATGATACCCCCTAGAATACTGCTGCACATCAGAACAAATTTATTCTCATTCAACCAGATCTATCACACGTTAAGACTTTTACTTTAAGGCTTGATTACTGTAAACCCTCTGGTATCATTTCCATCCACTAAGGATAGTTAACGATGAGACTCTGCACAACTGGCTCCCAGGATATTACATACACTTGTGCGTGCCTGCTCAAGACTAATGATCTTTGACAAGATAAAAACGTGTAACATGCAGGCAGAGGCCCTTCGCGAATCAAACTAGAAATACAAACCATCATGTTTAAGTTGCAATTTCGGAGATGAGGCAGTATTATTCAAAAATTGCCACAGCTGAGTTAAAAAAGTCGACTTCCTAGCAAGCATGGACAACCAGGGCAACTAGGTCCTTACTTAAACGGATTAAGCAGCTTGCAGTACATAAGCATAAATTATTTAAATTCTAAAATATTTCTCTTGCATTGCCACTGCTTATTTAAACGTACTAAAAAACATTGGGCACCTATGCCAAGATCTGATGCATTCCTGAATCATGAGTAACATCCAAAAAAACCTCTGGACGATGCCAGGGAAAAGACAGCAAGTTAAAGATTGATTCCATTCATTATAATAAAATGGCTTCCTATTTAGATCCCTCTTATAATTAAATGTATGACACACAGGAGTGCTGGAAACAGACTTCTATTTCCTCGCTCTAACATGGGTCACAGTTATAAAAGGCTATATCTGTGACGTACGACAAGAGTAAATACCTGCTATTATTAGTATTACTGCATTACGAACTGCCTCTGAAAAGATGAGAAACCATTTTTCTTTAGATACTGAACAGACCAAATGGGGAATAAGTAAAGGAGTAGCCTTCGCAGGAGAAGGGAGTTGATGCCTGAGAGATCCTTGAAACAGGCCTGAGTTGTGAGAGGATTTGGAAAATAGGAACAGAATCAATATGCATAAGTGAAAGAGTAAGTAGAAAATCTAGAACAAATTACACGTGTTAGGGCAGTTTCTGTCCCTTGTTCCATAAGAAATGAAGGAACTATTGACAAAAAAAATCTCAGAACAAAAATGAAAAAAATCTATGAAGTTTCAGTATAACTCTTCAAGAAAGAACAGCGAGGCACAGTGAGAAGATGACACTGAAATGGACTACAGATTCACAATGTGATAATCAAGTAAGCACCAGCAAGTTCCAAAATATTCAAAGTATTGTGCATGAGCTGAATCCCAAGCGTTGAAATCACGCTAGTGACAAATTAAAATGAACAACCGAAGCTATAAGTTTATGGCTTCTCATTAAAATTAGGATGGGGAATCACCACACAGAAGGAGCCATTACTGGAATCATAATGCTGAGAGAGTTGTATGTTCTTGATGACAGAAACTCATCTGTAATTGCAAAACGGAAGACAAAAATACGGCAAAAAATGGGACCCTTACCAGTAAGTTCCTACAGCCTTATTTATGTATTGATTTGAAGTCACTCCTACCAGCTTTTGTTTATACCCTTCTCCATTCCTGAAGGAAATGCCTGTCTAAGTTTCTCATGGCAAAACGTGAAGTATTCACCAACAAGAGTTCACCTAGACAACCATAGCTGTATTATGGAATACTCTTAATCTGTTAGTGACATCTAGCTGTAACTTTTCTTTTAACCTAAGTCTCCATGGTTGAAAAAAGATGGGACAAATGTCTCTCCATCTTTCAGCATTAGAAGAAGCCACTAATGCAGAAGGAACAATAAGAACTGTAAGCTGGTGGGGCAATTTTGTCCCATAATCTGCTCTATGACATAATAGAAAAACCTGACCTCTCCAATCTATATCAATAATTTCAGCACATGATGCTAAAAGAGCATCCCCTTAAATGTTAGCTGCAGTAAGGGGAGTAGCACAGAACTAAGGAAATCTCTAACTTGTCCAGATCAGTTCATCTACTCAAAATCACCAGATCGCATGTAAAGGCATTGCATTTTGATAGTTAATTTGCAAGCTGTGTAACGATGTAAGCCAATCTTAACCTGTTTTTACTTCACACTGGTTTTGTCACATTTATGAAAAGGGCAGCACTGTAAGAGCAGTTTTCCAAAGAACTCTTGCTGAAACCCTTTTTTCTTCACAGTTACATGAAGTAACTTCCAAGTTACACAAAGTACAATCTTGCATATATACCTAACTTATTCGATGACTGTATTTTAAATCAAGGTATCTATATATTTTAGCAGCATTAGGACACGACGCTATAACCCGCTTTGTGCAAGTCAAATCTTTTTAACTTCCTTGGGACATGAAAGCATTGCAAGCAGTCAAAATTTCAGAGCCATCCACCAGTTGGAGGCCAGTCAATATGGTAAACCCTAGGCTGGGTCCTATAGTGTTTAACTTCTTAATTAGTGACCTGGAAGATGGGACAGAATGCACCCTCAGCAAGTTTGCAGATGACGCAGAACTAGGAGGAGCGGCTGACAGACCAGGGGGTTGTGCTGCCATTCAGAGGAACCTGGACAGGCTGGAGAAATAGGCAGAGAGGAATCTCGTTAAGTTCAACAAAGGGAAATGTCAAGTCCCGACCTGGGGAGGAATAACCCATTCCCCAGGAAAGGCTGGGGGCTGAGCGGCTGGGAAGGTGCCCTGCAGGGAAGGACCTGGGAACACCAGGCTGACCATGGGCCAGCAACGCGCCCTTACGACAAAAGCGTCCAACAGCCTCCTGGGCTGCGTTAGGCAGCAGGTTGAGGGAGGTGATCCCTCTGCTCCAAGTCCTCAAGCCTTTCTTCCCTGAGTTACAGCGTCAGAAAATAATGGAAGAAAGCAACATTCTCTCTTGATGTCAGGTTTGGAAAACGTTGCTCTTCAAAACAGCAAAGAAATGTTTGTTTTATGAAGCAGAAGTAAAGTACAGAGAGTACACGCAGTGCTCCAGCAAATGGTATATAACACAAACACGTGCAAATCTCTTAATAGCTGAGGAATTACTCAATTTCCAAAAGCACACTACCCGGGCTTAGAGGCCTCTCCAAGAACAGTTTACTGAACTGTGCTCGAAATGCTTGTGTGTTTCAAGGTACGAAGAATCAAACATTGAGGAAGACATCTTAGCAATCTACCATTATCCTACCATTATTCCTTCTGTTAATAGTCTAACGGCTCTAAAAAGTTTTACCAAGTGCTCCAATACTTCTTGTCCTCAAAGTTGTATGTCTGCTGTCTTTATAAAATTAAATATGTATTGCCACTGGTACAGGGAATAGAGGCAAAAGCACTTTTCATACTGAATACGTTTGAGACTGCACGGAAGGATTCACTATCCCTCATATCTAACAGAGTAAACTTTATTCAATTCTACATTTTTGTGTATAAAAAGGTACAGAATTTAGAAAACAATGATATTCAAAGTTGAAAAATTTTAGATGAGAGGCTAACTTGGTAAAGTCAGAGAGCAAAATGAAGCCAGGTTTACAATAGGAGGACTGTTCCAAGGAAGAGAGGCTGGTGTCTCTCCAAAGTACAAACAGCTGCACTTTGCTACTTGGAACTTTCACAGAGGCCCAAAAATTCTTCATTTGCTCAGACTCACATTTAGCATTGCTTCTTGCCTGGGAGAGGGCAGGCCCTGGGGAGGATGCACAGAAGCACACTACAGCACACAGCGTTTGTGAACGGGCACACAACCTACCCACAGCTACTTGTATCCTATAACTAGTGATATAGGTGAGGTATGACCTTGAATTTCCAAGTTTATACTGTAGAAAAATGATGATAAATCAACGCAGTGTGGGATACAGAAAACACCAACAACTTTTTTTGTGACCATGTGAAGAAAATGACTAAACAGTTACGACATTTCACAAAAACTTGTGAAACACAGTTAAATGGAAAGCATCAGATCCCATCATTGTGGGATCCAATGTGGTCCAATTAAGGGTCAGAGAAATGCATTTTTTCTTTCAGATGTGCAGACTGGCAAAGGTCTGAAAGACTGAGAACCCAGGTCGAGTTGTGTTCTAGCTGACTTGGACCTCCAACACAGAAGGGCACCTGCCTTCAGCTCCCTCTGTCAGTGAAGAGATGCAGTTCAGTCGGATTAACGGGTTATTAGATCTGCTCAGACCTCCAACGATGACGGACAAAAGCCTCCAGTAACTGCATTTCTCAGTCAGCTAGGTGCTTAAAGTTAGCTGCCATACATGCAGGACCTTGCACTCACAACACATGAATTCCGCGATCTTCCCCACAGAAGTGCCTATTTTATTTAAACTCACTCCTTGTGTATTAGCAAACATATATTTTACTTCCTTTCAGAATTATTCACTACGAAGTACTGTTGCTCACACAGCTCACCTTCAAAAACCAATAATTCACAAAACTATAGCGAATGGATTTCTAAACAGCGAAGTATAACTGTAGCTGCGAACTACTTCTGCTAATACTGGTAAGCAAGTGAGGTAGGCTTGGGAAACTCTGCTATGGTATACAATATTAAGCAGATTAAAAAGAGGATAATTAGCTGGCAAATTGTTCATTAACATTGCTTTGTGTTGCAGACACTATGAAGCATTCAAATGACACAGAGGTTTTTTTGTCTCTATTACCATTTCTTCTTTTCTCCTCTTCACTAATCTACTTATCCTACCTTTTTCTTTTGCTCAGAGAGATGTCCTACTTTTTCTGTTTCTTCTCCTCACAACAACAACAAGTTCAGCCCTTTATTCAGACTTTTGGATTTCACTATACATCTGTCATGACCAGTTTTTCTATATATGTGCTTTCTTGGCAGAAAGCAATTAAGAAATATAATCCTCAGAAAAGCCAAGTACTGTAAGAGTATAAATGCGCTAGTGTGCTAGGGGGATTTATCTTCCCTCTAAAGCCATTCCAATGCTTATAATATATCCTGAAGAAGTGCAGCAACTGAGATCCAAAAGGTGTAAGAGTTCAAGATGCAGAACGTATGCAACTCTTGCAACCATGCTGAAAGATTAGCAATAGGATAGCAAAAAAAGTTAAAAATGGACATCACCTCCTCTTCTAAAATGTTAACTTTTGCCTCCTGCTGCTTCTTGAAGAAGGCAGCTGAAAAGTAGGACAGCATTCTTCTCCTATGTTGTCTTGGCCATACACTAAGATTTGACAGGGGGAAATCACAGAGAGGTTTAGAGCCTGTTGGAATGCAGCTGCCTTTGAAAAATGCTAAGACTGTGACTTCTATGGGAATTGAACATGGACAAAACTGAAAAAATCCAGAAGTCATAATTTATTTCTCTTAAAATTGGTCAAAAGTGGACCTGCTATTTCAATAAAGAGCTCAGAAAACAGAGGGCTTAGTGGGGGATCACTTCCATAAGGCATAACATATACATATTCTGCATACACATGCGTAAGCAAGCAAAATGGTGTACTTCGTAAATTTTCTAACTACTGATTCTTCTCTCTGCAGCTCTTCTTCCACAATTTCTGGTCAAATTTACTGGCTTTCTCCATATAAATTAGAATAATTTTCAAGCAAAGAATTCTGCAGCAAAGAACCATTTCAACGGTGCAAAAAAAGTTCTTGAAGAACAATCATATTTTCAGTCATCCATCACACACGCATCATAACACTGATGTAATATTCCTTTATTACTGAATAGTATTCCTGAATTTGTTTTCCTCAATATGTACACTACCGTACTAATTTCAAAGTGGCAGTAAAATATAACAAAACATGACTCAAGGCGAAATAAAAGTCCCCAATTTTCCATTCAGTACACAGACTAATTTCTGCTATTTCATACTCTCCTTGAACATGCTATACGCTTGGGCATAAGCCACTATAAACAGTTCACAGCAGCCTGAAGGACCAGTAATCCCCACAGTGCTTTGAAATTCACTGTAACTTGACCACATAACACAACGTACTCAAATGACCAGAGACAGTTTTTGAAAGCCACTAAATGTTTATCTGACCCCTTGTGAACTCTTAATAAAATACTTGGCTGTATGGGCAGACAAACAACCAACATTTATACAAGCTACAGTTCCCACCGAGAGCATATCGGTTATGCCCAGCTACCAGAATTACATCTCCTTCACCTCAAAGCTGAATTCTCGCTTAGTCTGGAGAAGCTGAAGGTGCGTCTTTATTAGCAACATTCTAGAAAACTGCAATTGACGTCAGCCTCAGTAAAAGTGTAGGATCGGGCTTTTTTTAAAAATTACATGCTAGACCTTCAGCAGAAATTCTGTTCCTCCTAAATGATGTGTGTCTTATAAATTGCCAGAGATGAAAGGGAGCAGAAGTCACATTAAGCACTTTCTCTAAGTATTCAGTTATATTACATTAGGACCCATCAGCATGTTTATCTTGGACCGTGATGCAGTACTTTAGGTATGTGGCTGATGGAAGAATCATAGACTGAGGTTAAACAAAAGAGAACAGTGACAAAGAAAAAAAAAAGTCGTGAAAGTATCAGGAGGCAGAGAAATGAGATAGCAGTAACGGAATCAGAGAAAGCATGCTGACATTTATTCAGATGAAATTTTCCAAAGGTACTAAGTACGTTCTTTCAACCATCTGATCCGAGCACTTACGTTCAAGAAGGCATTAGACTTGGCAATATTTGACTAATATTTTGGCTTTAGTGATTTTCCTAATGTTAAGGAAAAAAACCAAAATATATTGTAAGAATTCTAAATGCCAAGTTTATCTGACACAAGAACGCATTATACCTGTTACTTACTAGGACACTGAGGAGAAACATGGCTGTGCGCTGACAGAGAGAAATAGAAAACTGCTTTATGTTGAAGCCATTGAAATGCTGATTAGCGGACAGTTAACTAGTCGTCTGAATTTCTTTAAATGAATGATCATTTACACCAATACATGTTCAACCACTTTTTTTCTTGCTGAGACAAAGAACCTTGAGACCTGCTAAATTCTAAAGGTTAGAAATAACACGTTTGTTCGTAACAGAAAGGATAGCCAAGATTATGTTGACGTACTGGTCTCTCACATTTCCAGTTCTGAAACAGACATGCCCATGCTTCCCTACAAGAACTTGTTCAGGAGCCCCTTTTCAACTGGGATTATATTTTGCATAGAGGAAGAATGCAGCGGCTTTGTTTGTACTTTGGCTTGTTTGATGAATTATGCTATTGCTAGATTACTCCTCAGAAGTGACCTTTTGGAGAGTTCACAGACTGATACAAAAAAAACCCTCCAAACAATCTATATTATTACCCTAGCTCATACTTTATGACAGGAACCCAAAAATATACCGATTTTAACTATTTCATTTGGTCAGTGAAAGTTTTCCTCTAATATAACTTGTTTCTGATGGAATTTAGGACGTTATGAAAATTCAACTTAGACTAACGTGATTTTTTTTTTTTAATTAATTCTTCAAGAAAAGGATAGTTATTAGTTCATGTAGATCAGTCAATAATATTTACTGCAAGGTCTTTATGGTGGGTAATTATTCATTTAAATTTCAGTCAGTAAAAAAACCACCAGTAGGGTAACTGGTAATACAATCTCTCAGCGTGAAAAATAAAGAACACAGGGAAAAACCTTGAAAAGTTTGTTTCATATTGTCCAGTTTTTTTTAAAGTCAGCTGCCAATCTATTTTGTTTGTATCCTGAAATGCTGCACAATGAGTTGATGTTTATATATTTAAAATTTGATTACGACAAAAAGCAGGAAAGCCAGGACTCCAGAAATATTTGCTGCAAATGTTTGGTCAGAAATGCTAATCCCCATAAAATTCAGGAACGTAACAAAAGGCAAGAAAGAGTTCTCTCTAACTCCAAGCTCACAGAAACTGATTTGAAGGAGACTGCATTTGCTGTGGAAGGGAACACAATACAAGGAAAACACAGACATCAGCTCCATGGAGAATGGAGCTGGCACTGCAAACTGACGACTCCAAATTCTTTTCTCCATCCTCTTCCCACATCTGTTTTGGCTGACATCCGACACAAGAAATCCAACTGATGTCAACTGCCCAATCCAGCACTGCTGTAACTCACTGCTCAAGACAAAAACAAATCCAAAAAGCGGGCAGACAGCTCAGCAATTTGGGGACAGGAGAGGCAGTTTATGCAGAACTGCTGCCTGGAGCAGCGCAGCGTAAACTTGCCAGTGAAGGCTCTCTCCATCCGCAATTGCCGCTCTGTCACCTCGCAGATCCCCAGCTCTTGCTCTTTAGTGAACAGTATCAGGGCAGCGTGTGGTGGGTCACAGAACAAATAGATCAGTAACAAATGCTGATCGTAACAGCTGTAAAAAAAAAAAAAAAAAAGAAAGAAAAGAAAAAAAAAAAGAATTAAGTATTTTGAAGTCATGCGCAGGGAACAGGTCACATGCAAGCTCCCAGAGACAAAGTGTGTTTTGCAAACAGGACTCCCAGATTTGGGATTTCCTATAGGAAAGGAAGGCATTGTTCTCCTGCATAATGCTTTCAAACAGAGACATACGTTGTTGCATACCCCACAGTTAGAAAGTTTAACTGCCTTCTCTGTTTCCATGTGCTCTTAGCTTTATGATGGAGGAACTATCGAAGATAAGATTATACTCCGTAACTCCAAATAAGTAATAAATTACATGTGTATTGTAATAACACCCAGTTTTTAGTATCAGGAAAAATTAGGCAGGATTGATAAATTCCAAAGATATCAGGTCCTCCTGTGGGATAAAGATGCATCTATTTAATGGAAAATTAAAATATTTTACATTTTTATGTACAGATACACTCTGCAAAGTTGGGCAGTTACTTAATTGCACCGAATTCACAGTATTTACAAGCCTATAAAGGGAGAGCAACCAAATTCTCTACAGAAACCCTTCTCTATCCCCTTTTCTAATTTCTCCTAAGTTAACAGAAAACTAAGTATCAAAAAACTAGCATAATGCAATGCTAATTCCCTAAGATAAAACCACCACAAGGTTTACTGTGGGGATGGCAACAGTAAGACACAGTTTTCTTTTCAGTTCTCTCATTAAATATAAAGCAGGTAAGGTTTGCATTCACTTAAGACGTTTGCATTAGGGCAGATGTTGCAAGGCCAAAAAGATATTAAAAAATGGTGACGTCAGACAAAACCAAATCTATCAAGACCAGTTTCCCACATCTAAAGGGTTACTGTAAGGTTTTCCCATACTCAGCTAGTGTATCGTTGTTACCCACAAAGCCCACATCTGCAAAGAAAAAAAATTGTATTTCACTTGCTCAGTTAAGATCAAACATTTTAACACAGTAAATTAAAAACATGTAATAGATCTCAAATAACGGCACCACAAATTAATTGATTTCTGAAAACCCCTTTGGTTTTGGCTTTAAGCACCAAATTGTAGCTGCTTTTTTTGCATTTCATACTTCATGTATTACTAAAAACTTCCAGGAGTTGCTAGTACGCAGCCTCACTTCAAAGAAATAGTAATCGTTTGAAAAATGGAAATATAATTTATTTCATGATGAAATTTTTATTCCCAGAATTGACTCACAAAAGCATATTTAGGCCCTGGGTTACATCCAGTTATGTAATTAATTATGTTTTAAACTCTACTTCCATTATAATTCCTAATATTCCTCATTTTACTTGTTCTTTTTTAGTGCTGTACGTGTGACTGCACACAACTCACGGGAGAGCAAAAAGGGCACCAAACTATTCAGTGGACAGATGTTAAGAGATAAAAGTAATCACAGAGTTGGCATCAGATTTGTTTTCTAAAATTCAGAATCAGATTAGTCTTAAAATAAAATGTCTATCTTTGAGGTGCTTACTGAACCATAATGCCGTAATACCGTTCATCCGGGATCAGGAGAAAATATTCAACATATTTCTGAATGTAAATCAATAAAACAAGCAAATCTTAAGTACATTAATATCTCACTGTCAAAGAAACAGCAAAGTCTGCCTTTTCAAAGGTGTATCTGCCTGAGTAACACCAGCAAAATGCAGACAGACTTGCACGTCTCCTTCAAAACAGTTTTTCTTCCCTGATGGTTGCTATGCAAATAGAAGCAACCTTTTATTGAGAGTACAGATTGTCCTTTTAGATGAATAACCGTCTTCAGCACATTTCCTTCACATTTACTGAATCTTTCCTGCAGAGAAGTATGTTCAGAGAAAGCTCAATTTACAGTTCAGAGTGGGTTTTTTTGTTTCTTTTTTCCCCAGAGCTGAATGGTAACTTCATCTAGAGTAGGAGACAAAGCAGACAATCTGCAGTATGTTGCCAATATATGAACAAACTAAAATAATTTTTTACTTTAAAATACGTGAGAATTTAAAATTCTTCCAATGACTCAGAAAGACTGATAATCGCAGAAGCTGACAGACATAATCCTGAGGACTGGAGGACCTGCCACCACTTTTGAAGATGTTAGTACTTTCTGCATGCTCACCTGTCAATAGAGAACAGACTGAAATATAGAGTAAATTGAGACCTGCAGACTTGTCGCTGAGCAAATAAATTCTGCAGTGTAGCTGTGCTGACTGGCAAGCTTTCCTAGTGGCAACCAGATAATACTGTGCTTTGAAGGTATGTTGTTTCAGCAAAGCTTGTATGTGTTCCAAATTGTCCGTCTCCCTCCTCCGCCTCCCCTCATCCTGTTTAAAAGGATTACTTGTTTGCTGCTATGCCTTGAACAGCACTTTGGCTGGAATTGCTGCATTGCCATTACGGTTTGGGATTCTGTCCCGCACTCTAGCAGATACGTGTTTACATGCAGAGTAACGTTTAAGCGTGGACCGTACGGACAGTGAAAATGACCTCTGAGTCGCCAGTTTGAGCAGCTTCCGATGACCTTAGAAGAGCTACTGAGTTGAAGCTTTTGGAATTACTATGACTAAATGTAAGAAAAGAGCAGTAAAAGGAAGTTAATGAGGGCAGCTTCAATCATACTGAAGTCAATGGCAGAATTCCTAACAACTTCAGATTGCTCAAGATTTAACCACGTACCTTCAAATCATACAAACCAGCCAAAATCTTATATTGCTGTCTGAATCTGCAACACGTGGGTGACAAACACGAGTGAGTTGGACCTCCTAGAAGATCAGGCACAGACACCTTTGCTATCTTCACTGAACGTTTTCATTTACAGTGGTTACGATTAGTTCTTTACAGGAAGCAA
This sequence comes from Calonectris borealis, assembly GCF_964195595.1. Taxonomy (NCBI): domain Eukaryota; kingdom Metazoa; phylum Chordata; class Aves; order Procellariiformes; family Procellariidae; genus Calonectris; species Calonectris borealis. The sequence continues at coordinate 87,035,380 of NC_134352.1, read as the reverse complement.
TTCCTACCCCTCTTTTTCGCCCAGCTAGTTTCTCATTTATATTTGGGAGGTTTTATCTCAGCCTGCAGGGAACAGAAGCCTGTTCCTGTGACTCACTCCACGGCGCGGCCGGGAGCGAGTCACACGGCAGCGCAAAGCGCTCCCAACGTCAGAAAGGACGTTTCGCAAGACTGGAAGTGAATCAGGAAAGCTGATAGTGTCACAAGTACCGTAAACTATATAAATAAATAAAATCTTTCAGAGTTACTCTGTAGCTTGACTAGCATGGCTTGTAGAGTAGCTCTTGCAATCATATACCTTAAAATGTCAACTATTACAAAAAACCTTCATGAATCTGTCTAGGGCTAGTAAACCCATATTACGGCTTACTGAATTCTGAAAAGCTGAATGTGAGCAAACACACTGCTACATAACTGCAAGCTGCATCACCAAATACACTGCAATCATTTCCCAACAAGTAGAGTTCACTTGTGTTTATAATAATTCAGTGTGCTGGCAAGCGCACTCTGATAGAGTTTCTAAAAATAATGAAGCGTTAGTAATACAGCAACTACAGCAGCCTCCACTTCCAAACCTTTGGAGAAAGAGCATAGGACTTTGCGTGTGTAAGTTGAAGGAGATTCTGTTCAACTTTTCAACCATAAAGTTTAGTTCCACTTCCACGGAATTTGAAGCAAATAAATGTCTTGTGGTAATATGATTCTGTGAATGTAAAACCATGCTTGAAGCAGATTTCAAATAACTAAATGGTTAGCATATTTGTAATTTAAAGTCTTTACCACACTAAGTACTAAAAGATAAATGTATTACGGCTAAAATGCACAAAACTTAAATTAGAGGAATTTTCCACTATTCAGGATGATATGTGCAAAATGTAATGGGTATAATTCTTAGTGTTGATAATAATGCTTTAAATTTTGTTTAGCGACATGAAAATATTTTAAACAATTGTGATTTAACGTAATCTCTCAAACAATATTGCTATTTCCACATCTTGATATGCTGTGGTTTTTATTTACAGGACGTGGAGTAGAAATAATTTTAAAAGCAGAAAAACGTTTGGGTTTTTTTTTTTTTGACAAAAATTACATAAACTCTTTTAAACACTCACTTGAGGTAAAACTTAGGCTATAACTTTCTCAAGAAGGATTATTACTAGCCTCTAATGTCTTGTTTGAAAGGGTTTTCACCGATGAATACCTTCCTTTTTAATTTTAAAGTAGCTTGCTTTCGATAATAAAAGTATTTAAGATACCATACTCCAGAGTTTTATGCTTTTGTGTGTGTCCAGCAATCTGTTGCATACTAAAGTTAATGCTGAATAAGTAGGCTCCTGTTGCCTTATTTATTATAAACAGTGATTATATATTATTCTTCGCCATTAAAAAAAAAAAAACTCTACATAGTAGGATTAAGAATATAAGACTTCAACAAGTAACTGAAAAGGTGGCCAGTCAGGTCATAGAAATTTATAGCTGAATCTTTTACTGAAGATAAAAATCCCACCTTATAACAAAGTTTATATTCTCTTACTCCTTTCTAGAATACATAAAATACAGCCTGGAAACGCTAGTCACCCAGAAGGTTATATTTTTCAACCTAGGATGAAAGGGAAGATGAAGCTTTTTACCAAAGCAACTGAAAAATTCTGAATTTACACCACAATATATAGTGCAGTTATGTATTTTATTTGCACAACTCATCTACTCAGAAGCAAATTTTTCTTTTGACTTTCACTTCCAACACACTGCACCCCTCTCACCCCCATGGCTTGAGGAGTCAGCACATGACAGACCTGGAAACCGGAATATCACTAATTTGGTAGTGATAACGCCTGGGCCTTCAACTCTAGAATTAGCTTTTCCCATCTATATAAGACACAGCCCAGCATTTTGCTAGGTTTATAATATCAGAGGATTTAAATAAAGTGAAGATGAGCTTTTTCCTTTTTATTTATTCATTCTTTTTGGAGACAGAAACCTGCATGGTCATACTGCTGATTTTATTAATGTATTTTTCTATATGTAATTGCTGACTTTTGGAAGCTACCAATGCCATCCTGTTAGATGAAAAAAACAGATAAAAGCACCAGATTTCAGATGAACGTATGCAGTAATATGTTTTACAATGAGATTTAACCTGGAAACTAAGTAAGCAGGATAGATTTGGATTTAGAATAGCTTTTTGGATTTAGAATAGCTTTTTGAACTAGAACAGTCATAAAACATTCCTAAATTCTTCATTATTTGACAGCTTTTCTCAAATAGGAAAACAGCTAAATAGTACCAAAAGCAATCAAAACTCTGTATCTGGTTTATTATCTGTAATTTTCTGTGGCTAGATCTATACCAGAGCTGCTCTGGCTGGCACCTTCAGCGTGAAGACTGTGTCAGCATTTCCATTATAAACTGAGGGCCTTATAAACTCAGCTTTAAAGAGATCACTGTGTACTGAAACTCGGCACACAATTTTTCCATGCAGGAGCAAATAGTTTATTACCGCTATTAAAAAAAGTTATGTGATTTCCAGCTCTTCTGCTCGAAGTTTTATTCTGGTTTCTTTACAGAGAAATACCAAAAGATACAGCTTTCAGGTAGAAAAACGCCTAACAATGAATTCTAATAAAATCCAGAACTGTTTCCCAGGGAACTTTGAGAATGTGTAGGGATAGGGTAAAGACAGCACTGCCAATTCTTGAGTCAAAATTATGTATGGGTTTCTTGATTCTGCAAGCTAATTTACACTACTTGCAATGTGTCATTTGTCCTCCACTCACATGAAAAGAAAAGAAAAAATAAAAAAAAATCAGTCTGCTCCTTGGTACTTTCCTTCTTGTAAAACGAGCTTCTAATTCTGTTTGAACACCACAGTCTGCCCCTTCCAGGACAGGAAGATCTTTTAAGAACAGATGTGCAAGCTGATAGAAAGGCTAATTAAGAAGGGGGCAGGTGATTTCTGAAGGGGAGTGTGGGGGTGTGTGTATATAGAGAGATATATATACGTGCGTGTGTGCGCGTGTGTGCGTGTGTGTGTATTTATTTTACACATGAAGGAAAGGCCCAAAGTGGGCTGTAACCTATGGCAGATCCCTGAACAGAAAAGGATGAGAAGAACGGTAATCTCTAGGCACAGTCTACTGTGGTCAGGGAGATACCTTTCTTTCAGTGCAACCCAGAGGTCGGTTTGTTGAGGAGAGAGGAGGGAAGGAGAACCGATTTTGTCCTTGACAGAAAACCTAGAAAGACTTGAGGAATGGAATTCATCACCTCTACCTGCAGATGTCAACAAAGTCCTTACCTGCACAGAACAGAGGCTTTCCAGATAGTCATCTGCACTCCGTGTATAGCAAGTGAAGAGACAGAAATTCATAGCACTATTCATTTGAGCTATTTTAAACATCTCGCTAAGGGCAGCATGAATTATGTTCTAGAAATGCCTATTAGAGTCCAGACAGCAATCCCTGAATTAGGTCTCCAAACTTAGACATGTGCAATATAAAAGAGAAAATCATGTAGCGTTAGTCCTGTGCACTGGAAGAGAAAGCAGCCTTTTAAAGGTGCAGAACACTTCCCACAGCGTTTGTCTGCTAATGCCCGGGTGCAGGTGAGCTATACTGATTCAGCTGTCCTTCCTTAGGAAGAAATACTTGCTTCCAACATAGCTTTCGCCTGGTTTAGAGGACCTCTAAATATTCAAGAATATGCTCCTGGTATAAGGAAGGCTAGCAAATAAACCGTTAACAATTTGACTTTTCTTGTTTTGTACCATTTAGAATGTTGTACCGCACTCAGTAATTGCTTCTGAAATGGAAGAGGCAGGAACAGTTCAGCACGGCTCAGCTACAAGCATCGCACACTTGAACACCAGAAGTGTGAGTGCAGCCAATTTTAACTTTCTGCACAGGTAATTGCCGCTACGCCTGCACGGATGGGTGAACAGACAGACAGAAGGAAAGTCTCTAACGCCAAGTGTGTTTTCACTCTGCATGTTAGATCTTAATGGAGTGACTGCTGGTTCTAATATACTTCTTCATCCACATGAAAACAGGAAAACAGTTATATAGACGTTACTTAGGAACAGGATTTGTCCCATTTTTGTCTGTTTATTCTTTGGAGTTCTCAGACATTTAGGCTTGGTTCAGAAATTACAAGAGAAGCAATTAAACCTCATTTCCAATTCAAAAAGCACCACCATTTCCCATACAAACTCAAGCCCTAAAAAAGTACCAGCGTGGGGGCTAGTTAAAGATGATGAACGATGTTAAATTAAGTGCTGATTACTGTGTCAAGGACAGGCTGGTGAATGACCACAGAAGTGGACAAGAGCAACACTAAAAGAGAAAATTAAGATCTCTGTGGACTGCATTAGCTAACCTGAAACAAATGAACTCTTGCAATGGTTATTTGAATGGGGCGGGGGGAATCCCTTTTAATTTTTTTTCGTCTTTAAAGACTTCCATCATTTTTTCTTGCGCTGAAATGCAATACCTAAAGCATTTGGTTTCTCAGTACCATCTCAGGAAAGAGACTTTCAGACTTTGCCATAGTTTACACTGAAACATCGAAGGATTTTTTTTCTTTTGTTTAATCAAATGGATCAGTTTATGTACAGAAGTAAAAAACCAAAAAATTCAATCCAGAATTGAATTTCATACTAACCAAAATATGTCTCTTATTTTTCAAATCACACTGGTAAAAATACAGAACAATGTTATTCCTCCACTGCCCTTTTTAATTGTCATACAGGGGTATATGCCTTATAAATTAAGGCTTAGCACAGGGCAAGTACGAACAATAGCTACTTGTTCATTAGAGCTAGGTCAGGTCACAGGATGGAATTCCTAGTTAAGAAATTCTTCTTTTCCAACCCACTGGATCCAAGACAGACTAGAAATTTGAAACGAAAGGATAAGGAAAGTAAATAGTATGGTAGAAATATGGCCTAAAGATGTGGCCAAAGCAAGCTCCTCTACAAATTCATCACCTTCAAAGGATTACAAACACTGACATTTATTTCCCTTTCTTTTGCTTCCTGCAGCGAAGGCTTAGCTAGCTGACGGTGATTCAGGTGTTTCCTCCTTGAATACCACTGTGCACAGGAAACTATCTCCAGTTAAGAGAACAGCGATCCACAATGCTGAGAGTGGTAATTCATGAGACAATGATACATAGAAATATAAAGAAGATGGCAGCAATAAAGCAGACACTTGCAATTGAGAACTGTATTATTTGTGAGACTGTCTACAGAATAAATACTCAAGCTAAAAAAAGCATAATGTTGGTCATCCCTTAACTAGTCTTCATTTTTTATTTAAATGTATGACTTTTTTCCAATGTGTAAAATGGAATAAAAAAAAGTATTTCCCTCGTTTGACCCCCTCAGCTACAAAAATAGGATAGGATTTAACCAAAAATAGGATAATAGTAAACACCAATCTATAAGGCAAGTTATAATGGCATTTTTTCCCTTTTATTTGGTAATGTATGATATAGTATGTCACGATCACCTCCCTTTTCTGACAAATTGCTGTCAATATATACAGCTGATGGGTCAGCTATATATATTTTTCTGCATGGAGAATTTGTATGCATGTCTGAACATAAGATTCTATATATCCAACATTAATTCACAGTCCAACTAAGGTAGAAATATTGTAGTAGGGTTTCACTGTATAAGGAAGGCCTATATAAGTGTTGAATTTTTTAGATATGCATTTCTAATCCTAGATAGAGCAGAAATGTGCAACTTTATATACATGATTTAACAATAGATACTATTTTAGTAACACTGTTGAACGCTAGAAAATTTTCACCAGGAGTTCCTCCAAATCGACCAGCAATCTCATTGACCTGCTTTCTCTCAGGTCAAACCCACAAATAAATAATCCCCAGTATGATTAAACAGATTCGACTCATAGCTCTCCCTAGTGGGATATAAAAAAGGATGGTTCAAGGTTTTAAACTTGCCTAGTAGTAGCCATTTTCTGAGTGGATTGCTATCTATTCTTTGTAAAGTTTTGCCCTCGTAGAAATCTATTCCAAATCACAGGAAGTGACTAAGGTAAGAAGGGGTTACCAGCAACCTTTTTACGCTGAAAAGGTATCACTGAAACTAAGAAAAATGGTGAATGGAACGAAAGAACTAAGAAGAGCATTCATCCCCTCTAGAAAAAATAAACTGTCAAAATCCATTGTACTTTATGTGATAATATAACAATGCATTAAAATACATTATTATATGATTATGAATGAGTTAAGATTTTTCCTCATCTGCCTTGCAGTCATGTAATTGTCAGTTGCTAATTACTAATTTTGTAGAAGGATTCTAGCAAACAACTCTGCCTTTCCAATACACAGCTTTATTAACAGTAGTTGGCTCTGCTCTAGGCGACAAAAATTATTCCTGATCAAACACAAAGCTCACCACCGACACACCTTGAAGTCCACTGCCTCAATGACAGGCAGAGGTCTCCCATGAAAGCATTTCTATTATAACAATGGAACTGGTACCCCTTTCCCCACGAAAATTAAGGGTATCAACAGAAGCATGAAGTTTTGAATGACCTACCACAAAGGGCAGAGTTAAGGCAGGGAAGTGGATGCTACAGCCTTTGGGAGAGGCAACAGCAGAGGAGAAGCAGTTCCAGCTCCTTAATTCCATTGAGTTCCACATTCTCCAGATGAATTTTTTAACCACTTCCCATGGAGTCCCTATGAAAGCCTCCACGTGCATTGCACGTGTTCACCCTGCTTCCACTTTCATGTAAAGGAAATTTTGCCAAAGACAGCATCTAAAGCTAGAGTTTAGGCAATCAATCGCTGGTTTGCCACATGGCACCAGCCCGAACGAGGCACACGTCTTAGGTGCCCAGGGGCAAGTCTTCCGGCCACTGTACAATGCAGAATTTTGGTCCTTCGTTATTGCTGGACTGCGTTTATCCCAGCTTGCTCTTTTTGGTTTACATGCCCCAATCCCAGCTGATATCTTAGGAGCATAAGTAGATTCTCTGTACTTTCACAACAATATTTATTCTAAAATTATTTCTAAGAAAGGAAAATAAAAGCTGACTTGTGAGAAGTGCAGACTTGCAGAGTCAAGAGTTGCCATTTCTGTTTGTTAACTAAATATAATTCAATACTACTACAACAACAAGATTTTGTTAGGGCACTTTGTATTTTTATCACAACAAAGATGCCTTTGTCAGGTCTCTAAACCAGTTGTCCAATATATTAGATTTTTGAAGTGTTTCCCACCAATACAGCTATGCACTCACAGACCCCCAATTATAAACAATGTGAGTATTTGTTATATGCCACAGTATATATACACACTTAGCAGCAGCCTATTGCATTACATGTAAAATATCACAGTAGTCAAAAGAATTTGTAACAAGGCTTCCAAATAAAATTTTTCACAATTGGACATAAGCTCATACTTTACTTAATATTTTATAATGACTTGTAATGAAATACATCCTGCTTGCCCAAAAACGCTTCTGTCTAAAACAGAAGATATTTGAAAGGTCATAAACACTTGGTAGCAGTAGGACTGCAGACGCCCGCTTGAATGTTTTCACTCAAGATAAATAAGGCTGTAGCAGCTGCTGCTTACAGCCCCAGGCCCATGCCCTATATCAATCAAATACACTCAAACTTGTTTAACTGGAAAAGTCTAGAATTTTTTTTTTTAACACTGACAACTATAAAACATGGCAACTTTTCCCTTCAGCTTAACAGAACAAATATTTCAGGCACACCCTTACTTAGCATCATAGGTCCTCCAAACAAACTTCTGTGGGATAGATTAAAAATGACACCTTACTAAAGAATGTTTTATACGTAGACAAAATAAAGCAAAACTTTCACCAAAATGCTCTCATTCCCCACACTTCCTATGGCATCTTGCCTAGCCAATCACCTCTGCCCACAATATTTCTGGGCTTACTACAAATATGAGAAAACACCACAAAAAAGTTTTAAGTTTCAATTAATTCTTTATTTTTGAAACTTTTTGCACTAAAGAATGCAAGTACCATTTGGACTGAGTGCCTCTGTGACTGCCATGCTTCATGGCTGACTAAATTGATTTCACATGGTAACTAAAACTAAGAGCACATAGGAACAAATTTCATAATTTTCCTCTGGAAACACTGAAGTATGTCTTTGCTATGTGAATCATTATTACAGTGAAGATCAAAGAAGTGACTCTGGGGGGTAGACCCTTTAGGAAAATGAGAACTATTGCAGAGACACTGGGGTACATCTCTCTGTAACCCTCTGATGCTTTTGTACTAGGTTTGACATACTATAGCTACTTATATAATTATATAGTGGTTCTCCATGAACAGCTATTATTGGAAAGGAACAGAGGATAATAAATAGGAAAGGGAAAATCAGACATACTTTTTTTTTCATTTAATTTTTAGCATGAGATTTAAATTCATTTTAGTACGACAACACTTAACATACTGTACTGCATACATGAAAGCCAAATGAAGAAGAAAATCAGTGAAGCTTCTGCATTGCAAATTTTCCTGCTGAAATGTTCTTAGGCTGGCAGGAAATACACTATACACTACTTAACAAAATTGCTAGCTTATAAAGACTGAAATGAAACCTGTACTGGAAAGGGATTTTTTTTTTTTTTTTTTAATTTTACGTTTTTAAAATAAAAACTTAGGGATACTTTGTGATTTTCTACTCACAATGTCTACTGAAAAGCTAAAAAGAAGGTTATACTAGAATAACTTGGAGACCATTAGCTTTTTCATAGGAAAGCTGCAGAGTCATCATATGGCCTTGCTGCAGTGAGCAGCTGTCTTTCTGTGCTATATTTCACTGAACGAAAGCGCAGGAGAATGAGAACACACAAGCAATGAAGACCGAAATCTCTTCTAGTGAATCTGTTTTCACAGCTGGAGACAGAGTGCTTACTATTCTATATACAGCATCACTGAGCTTAGGAACTCAAGTGGGCAGTGTTAAATTGCACAGTAAAGCAATTTAAGCAAATGACTAATCTAAACACTTAAGTTTCATTCCTACTTTGGTCTTTTAAAAACTGGCTTAAAAACATAAAACATCAATCCTCTCCCATTCCAACAAAGAAAAACCAGAAGACGAAATTTGTCATCTTAAAGCAAAACCAAGGCAAATACAAACAACAAGATAGTTTACTAAGTTGTGCCAAGCTACTTGTACAGTTTTTTGATCAGGACTTGTGGCACACAAAAAACAGGACATGTTTTTAATTTCCAGAAGGCCAGAAAAGAAATTTACTGTAAGAAAGATTTTTTTCCTAACTTCCTGGTACCTTATCTGCTAAGTCAATATCTTGACTGGAATTATCATAAGATTTCTCTAGTCTTAGCTACTATTGCATTAGAACACACATTTTGAAATCGTGCAGAAGTACACACGTGTGCACATTATTCTTAGAAGGTGTCAAAGTATTTTTTTTTAAAAACAGAGTGCATGAAGAATTCTTCATGCAGCAAGGTCTCAGCCTACTAAATTAACACGAACACTTAATTTGCCATTTGCATGGTTTGATTTTTAAAAATCTTTCCAGCTGACATAACACTGAATTAAGAAATGTGTGACATTAGGATCTCAAAATATTACACTAGATGTAATCATAACTGAGAGCAAAGTTACATTAGATTAGAAATAGAGATGATTCGTGGCTTGCTCCAAAGAAATGCAGAACATTCTAGCTCTAACAATGGAAGTGCTTCAGTTGTCTCAAGTCTAGAAGCCTTTGTATGGCAATTCTGTGTTTTACTAGCGTAGCACACTCAGCATCATACTTACTGTGGTGCTGGCTGTTGTAGGACCAGGGGTGCCTCGACCCTCTTTACCAACAACCTGATTTTGTTCTTCAGGACCACGGGTGACAAGAATTCTGAAGTGCTGCTGCCTCGTGTTTTGATCTGGTCTGATTTTAAACAAGCATCCCTGCCCTTGAGGAATCCGCTCTACTGAATTGCTTCTAGATATTTCTGACCCATTCCTGCCATTTCCATGCAGTTCTGAATTCAATCCATCATCTGTGGGGCTAATCTCGTTTTTTGGTGGCTGGACAGGGTAGGAAGTACTCCTTCCTAGCTGTATCCGAGGATACCTCACCAATCTGTCCCCTTTTGTTCCAGTAAAACCAAAGTTATATTCGCCTCCTGCACCTGTACCACTTGTCTGCGGTTGCTGTAACTGGAGCACAAAGAACTTTTTCCCTGAATTTGCTGACATATCTGGCACATGTTGCAAAGACCAACGCCGGGGTTCAGGGTTGGGAGCATTATTTTGAGCCTCAGTACCAAAGGGTAGTAGAGTAACCTGAGGCACGTCTGCACTTGAAGCCCGATGCTGAATCCTCACACCGCTTATGTTTAAACCTGAAGCTGCTTCATTTGCCTCATCTTCTGGGGTAGTTGATGAAGCATCCTCACTCTGGTTATTAGAAGGAATAGTACAAAATATTCTACGATTACAGCAAATAGTTCCATTAATCTGTTGCCCTAACTCTTCCGTCAGCCTGGGTGGAGAATTTTCAGGTGTCACCTCTGGACTGCTTGGAGAAGAGTGGTTTTCACCAGGGGGTGCATAATGCTCCCTGAAGTCAGAGAATTTACAAGGAAGCGTCTCCTCAGGAGATTCCAGGGTTGCGCACTCGTCCACGCAGCCATTCGCAGCTTTGCGCTGAAGAGAGATCTGCATTGACGAGCTTCTTGTCGGACGCACATCAATACTGTTCAGCAGCTGGGGAATAAACATAGATGTACTCCTTTTTAAGGAGCCCACTTCTTGCAGATCACCACCACCACCGTAATCTGCTCCGTGTCGGGAGAAAGCGTGAGGACTGTTTCTTCTTGGCAAAGTGTGGAATGCCATGAAAAAGTCATCTTCTCTCTCCCGGTCGAGGATCTCCGATTCGGGGGCTGTGTTGCTTCGCCCAGAGCCAAAATGAAACCGCAGCCGATGGGCCATGGTTTTACAGAGAGAAGAAAAGGAGAGGGAGAACAGCAACAATTCAGGCACTGCCAGAAGTTAAAAACCAAAGACATAAACTCCAAGAAAAAGTGTCCCATCTGCCAAACTGTTAGCACTGCAGCCCTGATAGCGACAGATAGCAGAAATAGCCCAAGTGGCAAGCAGCATTCCAGGCATGATTGGGTAAGAGCAATCAGCGCTCCTACACACTGTGACATAGGGTAGGATGGTGGGAGTCACGTGGCCTGGTTCCCCCTCTCCAATGTAAGCTAGCGGGGGTTTTGTTTTTTCTCTTTTTTTTTTTTTAATGCCAGCAAGAGCCTGAAACAGCACCTTCACAGCTGCTCCTTTTCCATCAGAGAGGAGCAGCCCCAGCGGGAGAGCTCTCACAGCTGACTAAGGCAGCGAACATGCTCGGCACTGCTATAAATCTAAACCACATCATATTCACAAGGCACATTTGTATAAAGCACACACACAAAAATTTAACTACAACAGAAACACTTCGATATAGTGTTAAAAGTCTAAGTCAACTCCACATGCAAATGAGAAAAATTATTTCAAGCTTAGCATTTTGGTGTGTGTTACAGCATTAGGCTATCATGGCAGAATATGAATAAATATAGCACGGTTACGCTTTCAATTTTAACTGTGCTCATAACATGATTAAGCAACAAACTTCTTGCCTTTAAAAAGCCACAACTTTCACATTGTCCCTACGACCACAGTATAACCTACACTGCGCAGTCCCTTTTAGTAATTAAAAATTACAACAAACAAAGCAATCGTACATATGGCAAAGATTTCTCACACAATAAAAACAGCAGAAATGTGCAAGATGGCAGGAGACAAAGTTTCTTTTTCAGTTTTACCAGGCAGTAAAGACGAGTGAAAACCGGAGACGGGTGTTGCATGTCGTTTTGTACCGATTTGTCTTAAACACCGTACAGAAACTCTGCCCATCGCTGGCCAGCCTCCAGTGAGAAAGTTAGCAATATTACGACGCGTGTGATTGCCAGCACGGAATACAGTTACGCGCTCTGAGAGCCAAAAGACCTCAGAAGAAGAACAGACGGACAGGATACACCAAAACGTAAAACAAACACCCTAAATCAGCTCTATTACAAGGCAGAAACTCAGTGGTCTGAGGATACTCACATTTGAAGCGTGCTCACAATAGCACTTGTTAGCACATACTAGAAAAGAAACTGTTTAGCAAGAAGTGTAGCTTCATTTCAATACATGGACATTTGTTCCCTAGGAGAACTTGAATGCTAAGTTTTGTCAACAGCTCTGAAAATTTGTAGGTGGAGGGTCAATACTCTATCTAGACATTTAAACCTCTGTTTGCAAGCAGCTTGTTTTCAAAAGACAGAAAGTGACCAATCACAAGAGAAATGGAAGCTTAAAACGATATAACTGCCAACAGACAGCACAATCCCCTATTGTTTTAAGTGGACTATGAGCCAACAAGAAGAAAACATGAATAGCTTCTACACAGCAACAGTACTGTAGATTGCCTTTTGGAAGCACATGTGTTGATATTATTTTATCTTATTTCTCAGATAAAATGTATTATCCAAGGACACAGTCTCTTTTTGCACCAAAGATGAAGCTTGCATCATATATTCTTCTTTATTTTCATTGGGGGTAGAAAGAAAAGGACGTACTGCAAAGACAGAAAGTGCTTTGATAATTTGGGAACATGAAGAAGAAACAAAGTTCTTGTGATAAAAGCCATGTAAGTATTGACAATGAGTATTTCAGAGTAAAGCCAAAATAATCAGTTCAACGTCTCCTCATTCTGTAAACATAACCTGATGGAAATCTGCTTCCCTAAAAACCCCAATGTACTTGCTTTGTCAGTAGCTCAGAACACCTTCTGAAAGGAAGCAATGGCTCCTAAACCGCAGGTTGCTGCCTTTGCAAGAAGGTTACGAGCCCAAGGGCAGACTGTCTACAGGAGTAGGATCACAGGAAGAACAAAGAGAAAATGGCTCAACAACAAAGCAGTACTGAAATTGCCAGTATAAGGCCAGTACTGCATAGAGAAATGTAAAAATCTTCAGCAATACATCTGAAGTGAGTACATCGACACGGTCATTTCTTGGCTGTCACGGCGTATAGAATATTTTTCCTGAACCGCCACCCCGTTACTGCCCACACGGACATCCCCGTGCATGCCCTCTGCAGGCCAGAGCGAAGCCTCTTCCACGAGTTCTGCTTTGTCCTTCATGCCAACACAAACGTATTCCAACCATCCCCCAAGACACACACAAGCCACGCGGTAATGTCAGCACATGACCCTCAGCCCGGGCTTACGTACTCTGCCTCACAGTTACGGTTACAGGATTTCTGCTTCAGCGTTGTTTGCATCAGCTGGCAATGGAAGAGGACCTTAAAGCTGGGAAGAACTGGCCAATGATCTCCTTTAAGTTCAAAAGGTATACGACAGTTTTAATAGTGCAAGTGGTCATTCTGATCATTATATGTCAATAAATATACTCACAGTCAGCCCACTCTAAATACACAGTGCCACAGATTTAGCGATTTACTTCCTCCTAAAGGAGGATATAATCATTTGGCTATAAGTCCTTTTTTCCCCAGAAGATTACAGCTTGTATGTTTTTCTTTGCTCTATATTTAATAGGAAGACAAAGGAAAAGAATGTATTTTTTTGAAGACAGATGTTTCCATGTTTTTTTTTTAATAAAAGGATCTTCAACAACACTGATCCTAATCTTCACAAAGCAAACAAGTTTAGTAGAGATTGTACTGCACCCAACCAAGAAAATGTAATACCTGATCTCATAAACAAAGAGGTGGTGTTACAATTTTCAAAAGACAAAAACTCAAAAAAGTCATTCACCCAGTATGCTACTGCACTGGCATATTTAACCTAATATGTTCGGAATGACAGTGTCACTTATTCCACGTATGGCTGCGTGAAAACCTTTTCTACTTAATCATAACAAAGCAAGAGGCAGTAAGATGTTGGAAGACTTCTCTAGAAGAGCTACTGCATCAGACAAATTAAGTTCAAGACTAAACCCACTAACAATATGCTGGGCATTATGAGGCAGAGAACTGAAAACATAACAGAGAGCATTATTTTCCCATGACCTTAAACCTTAATACACCCACATCTTGAGTACAAGGTGCAGCTCTGGTAACCACATCCCAAAGAAGGATGCGGAAGTATTAAGATACAGGAAAGAGACCCTAAAATGATCAAAGGATGAAGCAGCTGCTTTGTAAATGACTAAAAAGGTTGGGACTTTATCAGTTTGCACTGGAGAAGCCTAAGGAAGAATATGATGAGGTTTTCACTACGAGAATGGTTAAGGAGGACCATTTCAGTCTGACCCAGCAGGGTACTACTTTTGTGTTTAATGCTCTGTTAGTCCCCAAACCAGATGCTTTTTATGCTTCTATCTGCATTTCTTAGCACACTTACTCAAATAACAGTCAAAAATACACCTTTAAGATGTGCTATATTTTCATTAGCTGTGTGACACAGAGCCTTGTGATTAGTAAAACACAATCAAGACAAGCACTCACCAATCTGTTTTCATCAAACACTTCAAACAGGAGACGATGATTGGTTGGGTTTACCTATGAGAAAATTCAAATAATGTCATTTTATGTTCATTACCTTGATGATAACAACATATGGGTTCATACAGCGATTAAACCAAGGCAAACAGAACAGGACTAACAGGTTTTATGCAAATCTTTAGTTTTACTTAAACTGGAGCACTAGAACACTTTGTTTCTAAACCCTACTGCAACTAGAAATAGCCTAGCAGTTAACATTAAAAGCTCTCACCTACTGTGTTCAATGCAAGACAGTTACTGCATTTCTCCTACTACGGAAAGCTCCGAAGAGGAAAGGCATGGCTGCTGCATAACGCCGAGCTGCACGCAGCCGTACGGCCGAGAGGAATTTATTTGGAGAGGACATCCCTGGGCAAACCATGGCTGCTTCTCTCTCATGTCACCCCCAGCGTGTGCTGCATCCAGGAAGGGCTAACGGGGGGGCTTCAGCTGCCTTGAGCACACCAGCAAAGCTCACCTGGTCTCAGGGAAGGCAGCCTGGCCAAAGGGACAAGCTCTGTGTTTTGGGAACAAGTCCCAGGCTGGACAGACTATCAGGGCTCCCAGATTTTTTTTGTTCTACAGCTGCAAAGCTCAACTGAAATGTAGGGAGCAAGACTGTATTTTACTGTATTTCTTTCAGATTTTCACAATCATCTATATTTTGGACTCTCTATTGCTCACCATTTCCAGCCCATTTATCCCAAGTGCCTGTGGAAAACCCCACAGAAGTCTCTCCAACACTTGAAAACAGCAAATATACCTCTAGAAAATTATTTACATTGAAGTAAATTTAAGCAGAAAGACTGCCAACATGTAAAAGGAAAAAACAAACAAACAAAGAACTCTGGCAGGAAGACAAAACAGCCACTATTAAACAAGAGAGAAGTATTTGATCCACTTGATATATTTTTTCAGAAAAACTTTTTAAGACAGGTTGCTGTGTCCAACTTGTTTAATTAAGAAAATAAGAAACAATATTCTGCAATGGACTGACAGTTCTGTGAGGGTGGCGACGGACTTCCCGGTTTTGAGAAAATCAGAGAATTGTGACATACAAAAAAGGGTATGCATTACTTTATATATTTATATAATCCTGAATTGTTTAGGATTTTCCAGATGTTTTAACAAAGCTTCTATGAACTATAGCTGTAGTTTAAGCAACACAAATTGTGGCAGCTTTGTGTATTCTCTTTTCCTGGGAAAAGTAAATGATTAAAAAGGCTACCTTGAATAATATCAGTTAGAATTATAAACACAAATATACATAACAAGCTTGCTTAATCCTGATTAAATATATTTCACTGTAAAACACATGAATTTGTTCCTTACAGTCTGTCTTACAACTCAGCATGTTTATGAGACCAGTATTCAAACAGATGAGCTTATGGAGGTGAGGTCACCCAATTCTGAATCACGTATGCAGTCGGGATCAAATTTGGGAGAGCCTGAAATGTCTTCAGATAGATAAACAGTCGAAAACTTTCTTTCACTTCCCTTTCCTGTGCAATGGTCATGATGGCAATACCACTATATAACTTGTCCTCTGTGCTAAGGCAAAGGCATTTGAACACTTTACCATAAAATGCGCTCTTTCTAGGATAATGACTTTCTAGTAAAATTACAGTATTAAAATTCCTCTGCATTTTTACAGGCAGGTGGCTTAAGTTAATGCATGGTAGAGCCACCTCTACAACGAGAGGTGTGCAAACATCAAACACCATTGTGATGAAAACAGAAAACCTTAGGCCCAGTCATAATTTAGTGTCAAGACTCTGCGTAACTTCAAAAAGTGTAAGTCCGTATTTTCCCCTCTGAGTACGTTATAAAAATCAAAATATTTCATTAGATAAAGATTATTTTAGATATGTATTACCCAGTTGCAAAACCTAGAGAAGCTATTTGGTACATGTTTAAAAACAAAAATTCCACTTAAACCTCAAAAACCTGTGTATTAACAATTACACTGGTGGGAACTATCTATCTAAAAGATCCTATTAGCAAGACAGTCAATTGCTAAGACTCTATAAACTACGTTCGATACGATATGCGTTTTTAACAATCTACAATGACATCTTTTCTCAAGCAGCTGTTTAAGATTAAATTTTAAAAACCACTGAAATTCTACCTAACCTTCTTTTGTGAAAGCTACAGCTGCACTAAAATTAAGTCGTCATTCTTTGGAAAAATATTTTCAGCAACTAAATAACAAAGTTGTTATTGCCCTTCTCATTTATATTATGTTTGTTTTGATAATCACTATTTTACCACTTTCAAATATTTAAAATTATTTTTTTCGGATAAAAATCACTCAGTTTTACTTGTAACTTGGTTTTCATTTTAATCAAGATCTAGAAAGATTAAGGTGAAACTACAAAAAAAAACCAAAAAAAAGCATATTTTGACCTTTCTGGCAAGTAACATAAAGCCCAAGAGAAATTACTTTTTCTGTCTTCCTTCTCTATGTTTGTATTTCATTATTTTTTGCCATGATAACTTAAATTTCATACAGCTCCTGGAAAGAACTCTTGATTGTTTGCCACTGCATTAACATTTTAAAACCGCAGAAAACATGCTCTGCTAAAAATACATTTTCAAGTAAAAAGAACTTTTTTATTTTTCAGATGAATTAACTCAAAACTTAATCTAAATAAAATCTCAAACTGTGACACAGTCCATTTCTAATTAACCTTATGCCAATTTCTGCTGATCATTCCATCACTCCAGAAAGAGAAGAGCAATTACATCTGGACAAGCATTTTTTTATGTAAACATATAAACAACAAATAAAAAATAAGCTTCTTCCCAACTTCATAAAATGCCATGTGATTAATCGTACATGTTATAATAATGATTGCAAGTAAAGGGAAACTTACTCTAAAATAAAATTCTTCATTCCATTTTGGATTCAGTGTCTGTAAAAGAAATAAACATATTTACATACTAAAATTTCTTTCGGTTTGCCATTTTGCAATCATCAAAATGTGCATGCAAGTGACAATTTTCTAGGAAAAAAGAAAAAGGAGAAAAAAGCATGTCATAAAAAGATTGAAAAAAATATTGCCATCAAATTATTTAGAGATTCTCTACTGAGTAAACCAAACGTGGGAGGGTATTCCAGTCAGATGATCCTAAAATAGATATTAAGTATTAATACGATTCTATGAGTAAAAGGCAAATCACTGAGAACTTATAGAAATAAAACCTGAAGACATTTCATTCTCAAGATTAATTTAAACCCAGATGAAAAAAAATAGGTATTTTTTAAACACAAGGACAACTTTAGGGCTACGAAAATAAGGACAGATTTATACTGTAAATTAAACAGAAAAAGAAAAAAGAACAAAAGGAAAGGTTATTTCCTTTGAATAGGTATGATACTCTTCCTAATCTCCCCCAAGCCTATGGAGGATTTTAATTTTGTTTTAATAACCTGAATAAAACGTGCAAAATAAAGTATGCATATAGATTGCAATCTGAAGGGAGCTCAAGCATGAAATAATAAATTGATAAAAAAAGAGATCAGAACTACAAACATTAATATTTTGGGCAATTCAAATTTGGATAAGTTTAAAAACAAGTATGATATGTCCAATAGTTTTGTTTTCATGCCAAATCATTCCCTCATTCTCTCACATAGCAGAGATTTACCAGAAGAGCTGACAGTAAAAATTGGCTCTACACCCACCAAAATTTTGTTATAGCAGAGAAGGAGAATCTTGGCTGTTTATCTTAACTCCTTCATATAGATACAATATAGTTATCATGTCCACGACACAGTGGCTCACTGCACTGCATTTCTCTACAAAATGGAAATACAGGAGTCATATTGTAGCTCAACACGCACTCGTATGATCACATCGTGCTGACAACTGTACATCCTCCTTTCCCCTTTAAATTGGGGCTGAATCTTAACCCAACATACATGTAACTAATTATCAATGAAATCAAATACTGAAATTTGAAAACCCTGTTCTAGAAAATTTATGGGGAAAAAAGGAGGACAAAAGGAAATAATAGTATAAAAAAAGATCAAACTCTAAACCTATATAAACAGCTGTGCAAGTGGTTAACAGTTGTACTCTCAGAAAAGTTTTACCTGTTTATCCTAAACAACCTTACGACAGAGCAGGAAAATATTCCGTGACAGAAAAGGCCATTGTAAAGGGTAGATGAAAAGAATAAAATGAGTGTAGATGAAGAGTAGGGATAGGGGTTGGGGGCAGAGAGAAACTTTCAGCTTTTTTGCCTTAAGGAGCACAAATGTATTCAGAAAAAAAAATGAGGTAATAAGAAAAAAATGTTACTTTTAAAAGATTTGTATTCATCAAATGCGGCTGTTATTGGCAAGAGAGGTTCCATGTAATTTAACAAATGAAGCATGGTCTCGTACTAAATTTGAGGGCACTACTGTCCATCAATAATGCATTAATTTTGAATGCGGCTTAACCACAAATACAAATTTCAGGAAATATTTGATGTATTAGGCAGCACAGTTTTTAGTAAATGCCCTGGTAACTGGCAGAAATTTCTTCCACCTTTACAAGTCTAACAATTAGTAGGTCAAGTCAGAAAGTACAAACACTAGAATCCTAGCAAAGGAGAAAAACAATTGTAAAGAAAGGCTCCAGAAATAAATGCATGAATAACTTCATAAAGGATATTAGCAGGGAAACAACAACAAAAAGACTCATCAGCAAAAAGAGCTACATCCTAAAAAGGGCAAGTACTGTACAGATAAAGAACTGCCAAGAGTCAAGCTGAGTTAGATCTTCCACAGGATATTAGAACCACCACAAAGAAGGTTTTTCAACCATATAAATAAAACGAGAACACGGAAATAAATGATGCTACTAAGCAATGAAGCTCAATGGGGAAACTAAGCATATTTAGATGTAGGAAATTATGTTTAACATTACATATGGGAAAGGCAGAATAACTAAGAGGGATCGGTACAAAGGTAGAAGTTGTCACAACTGATGTAGAAGTGAAGTCTTCAGAGCTCAGCACAGTCAAATTGAGGAAACTGGCCAATCTTCATTCAGGTTATTTCTTTTAAAAGAATCAACACATGAAATCACAAGCCTATCAGCAGGAAGTTAAGAAACGTACTAAGCATCTTACAAGATTGTAAGACAGCAAACAGCAAATATGGCTTTTTCTACTGCAGAAAGAAGAGAACATTTCTAGCAGGCCATTCAAAACACAGCTCCAAAAGGGAACACAAGGCATTAATCAAATTTTACAGTTGGAATAACTAAATGCGTGGAGGGAGGTAAATCAAAACAAAAAGTCTCAGAAATTCAACATAGCTAGATCATGCCAGATCAATCTGAAATTTTTCTGATAACTTTATTTTTCCAGAGTAAGGAAATAATGTGCATTTAATCCCTTTGGCTGTAACTAAGCACTTCATAAGGCTAGGTCCGGCTGTACAGTAGGATATGTATCAGACAACTGCACAGGTAATGTAAATGGAGGAAAAAAAAAGGGGGAAACTGCAGTCCTCCTGCCTTCTTGAAGGCACTTCCTGCAAGACAGAGCCACACAGAAAGTTACCCATTAAACTGAGGAAGATAAAAATGAGTAGAAAAAGAAGAAACTAGTGAAGGGTTAGACGCCGTCATATTAAAAGAAAAGTTACAGAGCTGAAGGAGGTAATTGGCTGGGTCTTTCAGAATCACTCCTGAGATTGATTTTGCTCAATATTTTTTTGTTAATGATTTTAACTCAAATCAAGTTATACTAATGATGTTTGCTATTTATGAAATAAACAGAGATAGCAAATTACATAGGAAAAATACTGCTTTGAGGGCAGAAGTCTTGAGATGAAATTTAACAATTCAAAACAGAAACAACTAACTAGGACTTTCCAACAGATGAGTTAATAGTACTATTATGGAAATGACTGAGAAAGTCCAGGCTTTAAGTGACAGTTACAAGAACAGTGAAAAAAGGCAGATGCAATCCCAGGAATACATCACAGAATCATTTAGGTTGGAAAAGACCTTTAAGATCATCGAGTCCCACCATAAACCTAACACTGCCAAGTCCACCACTGAAGATCATCATCCTCATCTCATCCTCAGTGCTGTGTTTACAGTTGGGTGGTTGTGCAAACATCGTCCTTTTTCCTCTTTCTTCCTAGGGCAGCACTAAAGCCATGAGTTTCTCTCTTCCTTGATACAATCAATACCATACTTTCACATCTTTAGTACTTTTTTTTTTAATTTATGGTGGTCTTCTCAGAAGCCTTCTTATTCTCCTTTCACATGGATCCAAAGCTGGTAAGTTGCTTCAGACCAGCAGTAATGTTACACCCTTATTTTCAACCTAATGCTCTCATTTCAACCTAACTTTCTGCACTATAGCCGTTACACTTCAAATGTGTAGGAGCCCAGTATGCCATGTATTTAGTAATCATGCTTTATATCAGCAACATCCTGTCAAATATGGACAATGTTATTCTAATAAGAATTTAAAAATTAATTTTAAAAATTAATTACTTAAAAAAAGAAATTAGAAATTTAATAAAACTCTGGATCACCATTATTTCCTAAGAAGCAAGGGGAAAAAATAAAGTCCTATATCCATGCCACACTTCCTACCTCCTCTGCCCCTATTTCACCACTTGCTACAGAGGATTTCTCTCAAAAGCCAAAGGATCCTTGCACCTTCATGGCCCGCCTCACATCCTCTCTGCTATCGTAATTGTCCTGAGTTTTAGTCACAAAGTTACAGAACAGTTGAGGATATCCAGAGGTCCCTTCCAACATCTAGACTCACACTACTCACACTGAAATTCTTCCACTGAAGTGAAAGGTGAAAGACAAAAACCTCCCTCCCATCCTCAGGCATATGCAGTTAACAGAAGCTACCATACTATTTTAAGACAATACTACAAGAACTGGACTTGTCTAGACAATTATTTTGCAGTAAGCCATTATTTTTCAGGAATCCTGAAGCATACATTTTGCAAACAAGCCCATGAAAGCGAATGCATAGACTGTTCGTAGGGTGCAACTGTTCAAATGTCTCTGACTTCCACTGAGTTTTCTCCAGGTGAAATGAGTTGTCCACTTAGTAGCTGGTGAAGTCTGAGCCCATATCGCTATTGATGCAAAATTACTACAGTGGTCCAACTTGTTTTTTAAATAAATAAGAAAATAAACCCTCACCTACACTCATTTTATTCTTTTCATCTACCCTTTACAATGTAAGAAAGATTTATCAGTACACAGACACAGGTGTACTGATTTAATATTTGCTCATGAATGCTGCCATTCCATAAGAAGACAGTCAAAGTCAATCTCGCACTTCAGCAAGAACATGTTAGTTAAGATTATACCGGAATTATAATAGCCAGGTATTTCATAATAGCCTGAAAATGACCTATCGAGCTTAAGTTTCTCCATTCATATGATTTCAAGAGCAGGACTTGATTCCATGCAACTGCGTCCCAGGAAATGGCATGACAACAAGCACGCTCTCTACAAAAACAAGATACACATATCGTAAGAAAACCTCCCACATACTTGTACGGAATTGGCGATAAATCTTGATCCTATTTAAGGAAACAAAAAATGCCACAATCCATGTTGTTACTATAGCAACAAACTAGGTACTCCTTTTTGGAAAAGTTAACATTTTTCTCACAAATTTTAATGTCTAAAAACTTTACATAAAACTAAGCTAGATGGACTGTAAAGAACGCATTTAAAAGGAGTCAATGAACGTAAAAATGCTATTGTGAAACAAGTAGTACCAGTGGTTAACCAGGATATCTTTTAAAAATTACTTTTACTTTCCAACATCAAACATGCCCTGGGTCCTGTGAAAAGTTCTGCTTGAATCTTCCATGCTTCCAGGATTTCACATCGGTTTTCTCACGACACCTAATGTTCTGATTTTAGAACAGCATTATTCTATTTTGTGTGTTGAAACCAAAATTTTCCTCACTATTCTGTTTTGCAATACGGATTTCAATTGAATCATTGATTCTAAATATCTTCATAAAAATGACAACTCATTATTTTGCCTTTACTTTTCATACGGATTATGACTTTTTTCCTCTCTGCCATCACTACCAGTAAATTCAAAAAAAAAAAAAAAAAAAAAAAATTTCTTAGGGCCTTGATAATGACAGATATCCCCTGAATTTTTGTTTGTGTGGAATGAAATTAAGAAACCAAAGGAAATTTAATTTTGGCTCTAATTAAAAATGAAAACATTTTCAGTGCATTTCTAGGCTTTTCTTACAGCATATCTTCTGTCATTTGGCTATTTTAAATTCCCATATTAGGAAAATATTTTGAAAATGGAAATTTTGAAAGGGAACATTAAAGAATGATTATTTTTGCTAAAAGTCAAATAAATGATAATTAAAACAGAGTTTCTTAGTTCTTTATTTCAGCTGTCTTTCATTAAAATATGACTTTGATAAAAGAAACAGTGAATGCTGTAATGAGGTTTGATAAGCCAAGGTTTAGAGAATAATATGCAACACACTAGGATTTTTTTCTCTTTTGTTTTTCTGTCAACAGATCATGCACACTGAAGATGCATGCACTCGTTTTCTTATTTTGGTTTGAAAAAAAAAATACATTATTCAGTTGCTATACATGTATGCAACAATTTAAATAAGTGTTGTATTATGTTATAGAATTGTGTTCCAGTATTCTTAGTATTTCTGAAACAATGGAATTAAAAAAAAAAGTATATACATACCTTTTTAATTGTTTTTGTCTGCACAAGAGCAAGTTCTCTGTTCTCATCTGCTACATACAAGGAAAGTTTCACATACGGGTCACTGCAAAAGAAGATGTCATATTTAATGGGAATATAATTTTACAGCCAAATATAATTTCAGTATAAATTTGTCATTTAATTGGATAACAATAGCAGCTCTAAACGCTTCTAGTGAAAGTGTTTTCAGTGAAACTTAGTAACTGTAACAAGCTACTGAAACATTCAAAAGATGTGTTTGGATATGCTCAATTAAATACTGACCATAGCATTAAAGATAATTTAACCTGCAGCTTTGTCCCGTTGCTATGGACAAGAACCACTTGCTTGCATACAACTTCTGCTCATGAGCATGCATGTGGCAGTCCATTAAAACGGGTCAAGAAAAAATTTGAGCCACGGGTTTTAGAAGAGACTCACTGTAACTAACCACTTGAGGTTGACAGGAAAGGGAACAGGAATTATCTTGAAGAAGTGGTTCCAATTTTATTGAACCATAAAACCAAGCTGCATGGTATCAGTGGTGATACCAGTATGGCCCTTCTGTCCGATCCCCCTGCCAGATCCTGAGCTCTCCTACCCACGCTATGGGTCTCCTCCTCAACAGCTGGTCCACTGTGGTGCTCGCTGCAAAAAAGTTGGACTGGGCTTTGAGCAGCCTGATCTAGTGATAGATGTCCCTGCCCCACTCGTCTCACAGGCAACCCACACTCATGGGTCCCCCCCAAATGCTGTCATGGACTCCCTCCCCATCTGGTACCCTTGCCCAGACCCAGGGCCTCCCACTCCCTGGCTAGTCCAGCTTGGGGTATGCTAGTGAACGCCACGTGTACTCTCCCATACACACCAGGTCTGGGGGAGATACAGACACTCACTCTGCCCCCCACAGCCGGCACCCAGACTGTGACCAGCAGCCCTGCTCCAGCCACTGGCACCGAGTCCCTCATCTGCACCTTGGACAATCTTAATGAAGAAGATTCTGCCGTCTTCCGCATATTCTTCCACACTGAATAGCACACTGACCCTGCTTCAGCATTTTAGGCCCTTCTCATTACCAGGGTGCTGAAGATCAAACACTATCATAAAGGTTTGCGTTAAATGCTTCAGCCTCCATTCAAATCCAATTTCCAAGGTCAATGAAGCAGAGTGAACATTAAATTTGCAGCTATCAGGTATTATAACTGCTACCTATGGGCTCTACTGAGTAGCAAGTAGAACCACCAGCAGAGCTATTTTCCATTAGAGTTTATTTGCACTTAGGGTAAGTCTTGCCCACTGTGCCAGAACCAGCCAGCACAGACAAATCTGGCCTCAGATCTCCCTGCCCAGCCCCTCTTCCTCTTTTCAGAAGGAGGAGGAAGTAGAGATATTCCAGAGACCATACAGCGCTCTATGTCAGACATCTTTCAGATACAAAATGTGCCACTAAAGGAGGTCACTGCTTTCACCCTAACTTCAGCTGCTTATCACTGTTGCTCTGCTGCAGGTTTCTACCCTCCAAATCTGTGCTTTCTCATTTCTTCCACCAGTAAGGGGTGATGTGGAGGAAGGCTCCATGACACCAGTATGAGATGACAGTCTGCTAGAAGTACCAATAGAAGAATACTACATCTGTTGGGAGCTCTAAACGTTAAAGGACTCCACAAGATCTGAAGAAGGGAATCTTGTATGCTAAAGCAACCTTAAGTATTCCACAGTAGTCGCAAATAATACATTCAAATATAACCTTTCTTTTATGGAATAAACTAGCATGGCCACGAAAATGATCCGAGAGCTGGAACACCTCTCCTGTGAGGAAAGGCTGAGAGAGTTGGGGTTGTTCAGCCTGGAGAAGAGACGGCTCTGGGGAGACCTTATTGCAGCCTTTCAGTATATAAAGGGGGCTTATAAAAAAGATGAAGAGAGACTTTTTACCGGGGCCTGTAGTGACAGGACAAGGGACAACAACAGTTTTAAACTGAAAGAGGGTAGGTTTAGACTGGATATAAGGAAGAAATGTTTTACGACGAGGGTGGTGAGACACTGGAACAGGTTGCCCAGAGAAGCTGTGGATGCCCCCTCCCTGGAAGTGTTCAAGGCCAGGTTGGACGGGGCTTCGAGCAATGTGGTCTAGCGGGAGGTGTCCCTGCCCATGGCAGGGGCGTTGGACTAGGTGATCTTTGAAGGTTCCTTCCAACACAAACCATTCTGTGATTCTATGTTGAAAGGACCCAACTGGGAGAAAAACATCCTGCAGAAACAGAGTAACTTCATACAGGTATAATGGCAGAAAGGGGAACTGGAGCAGTGCCTCTGCTTGAAGAGAGGAAATGGCTGGAAGAGTAACCGATACTTCCCGTTCAAGATTGTAGCACAGTCAACTGGATGCCAATCTAAGGTTTCTTGAAGGAAGGATAAACAACAGACATTCAGATTACCAACCATTTCATCCAGAGATTCAGACACACTCAAATACGTTTCTCTGATGCTTTTTAAATTTAAAAAATAATTCTGTGACAGTATCACTACAGAATAATCAGCAGTTGAGTATTCATTACACTAGATGCTTAATTTACTTGGAAAATAAAATACCACAGTAAGGTTAAAAAAAAGAAAGGTGAAAAACAAGACATTGTGTTGGATTGATTATTGTATCAGTACTACACCTACTTAAATGGCAATTAAATTCAGCATTAAGCACCAAGGTTTAAAAGAAAACAAAGCATCATTGTGATTAAAAAAATGCTGATACTACTTTGAATTGCTTAATGTACTGTGCTGCGTAACATTTACTGGCAAAATAGCCTATTGCAAGAAGCAGTAGAAACCAGATATTCATTGAAGCTTGCAGTTGCAGCGTGGGTAAGAATCAAACAGAGCCTTTCTGCCATAAGCCAATGCGAAGAAGGAAGTTTGTATGGAAGAAAGAGGATTAAAGGGCAAAATTAAGGACCTTATAGGGCTGTGAAATGGAAGTCTTAACCCCAACAATGCACAACATTAAGAAACTAAGACTGACTGCTAACATTTGAACCCACAGAAGGATTTAGGCATGTTTGTGGATCTCACGTTCAAGCTTTTCTGCAGGTCTGGCCCTCAGCCTTAATTCAATGCTTAGACACTGAAGTCCATGTCTAAGAATGTAGTTTTGCCTTCAGTTTTAGCTGGTCTAAGTCTGCTGCTGAAGTTAGCCTATCCTCTCCTTCACCTTTGGCCATATATTCCTCCATCACTGCTAGTCAATCAGATCAGACAGCTGATGTGACTGAAAAAACCCACTACAGAAATAACAACAGTAATAATTACAAAGTAAGAGTTTTCAGATATAAAAGTTCCTGGAAGATAGGGAGGAAAAGAAATGCACAGCTGGGATAAGGGGAGGGCAAGCTTGCTTTCAATGGAAGCACGGACTCAGCTTAGCTTAAGTCAATTATAAAACCTCACTCGTAGTTACTTCTGGAATCGAAGCCTAGAAAGTATTATTTTGACAGCAATTTTACTGCCCAAGACATTGACAGTCATATGTAAAACTGAAACAAAAAGATCACGTGGGTATAGGTGGACCTACATCTAAACATAATGCTACTAGCTATGCACACTTGAAAAATGTGAAGGTTCTTAAAGAAAAGACTCTCTAATGCTAAACAGGTGGGAGTAACACCCTCCCAGTTTTAAGTAATCAATCTATACGTGGGCAATGCTGCTTCCATGAACCCTTAGAAATACTAGAATTTCTTAATCCTAAAATATCCTGGATGAATCTTCTGTCTACAGAAAACAAGGAACTGTGAAGGTGGCAACAGATTTTTCTATTTAATTATTATACTTTTTTTAAAACAAGAGAATAATTAAGTTTATTACAGATTTCAGTAAGAAAATTTTGCCTTTACTGAACAGACTATTGACATCTCTGCCCGACTAAAAGCGGCACAGACTGAGTCAGACTAAACTGTACCAGCAAAGTTCTCACTCCTGAATGTGAGGTGGGAATTCATCCAATTATTAGATATTTGAGACTGTTTACTTATGTGCATTTATTTACTTAAAATGAACACATAGCTGGACAGATACTATAAACCAACATAAGCTGACACTGCTCTGAGTAAAGCTGTCTCACACCACCCTCTACCCTGGCCACTTGTTCTGGCCGTTGTGTTGTCCCTTCTTCAATGGCAGAACACCTCTGCGTGGAGCTACGCACAGAAACAGAGCGGGAAGGATTCAAGTGAAACGCAACAGGCAGTGGGGAAAGGAGACGTCACTTTCCAGCGCAATCAGCACCCTGGCTCCTTTCAGTGTGCAAACGTGCTACCATTTGCTGTTCTGGGAAAGAGAGGATACACAGCAGAGGCAGGAAGGAACATCAAGGGAAAGGGCAGAAATTTTTATTTTTTTAAGTCACGATGTCATCTTAATGTTTTCTAAAGTCTACCATCTGACTTAATCTTTCAACAAATTAAACACTGCAAATAAATAGAAAACAGCATTTGTTAAGGACATCTTTAAGCCACGTGAAATGCACTGCCAGCTTGGTTTTTTGTTTTTGTTTTTGAATAGCAATGAGCATTTTAAAGGAAAAAAGAAAACTGTTAAATAGAACATAAGGAAACAAGTAAAGAGGAAAAGAAACAAGACTTGCGATTTACCACTACAGTTTCTTATCCAGAAGCTGGGACTGATGTGATTTGATGACAGCTTATAGAAAAAGTTGTTTAAGTCACATTATCTGCTTTACATACTGCTAAATTCAGCATTTCATTCACAACTCTGGAAGCTGCAGCTGCCTAAACAAATCTGACAGTTGGTAGGTTTTTTTCTGTGCTTTGAGCTCATGATCTGTCCTGAAGAGCTGTGAAACTTCATGTGAAAGCTCTAGGAACTGAAGGATCAGAGAGCCAAACTCATTTAGCAACAGTGGCAGAGACAGCATCTCATTCACAGATTGTAGCTTCCAGGCCAAAGTTTCCTTAAAGAATTTAGTTATCTGAAGAATAATCACCACACACAACTTCTGTTCACGCCATCAGAAAATAAGAGGACGTGAGTATCAGATACCACAGAACACTGAATTTGTAAGAGTTTTCTTCCCCACTTGGAATTAGCTGTAAATAAGAAATATTGTTGAAGTCTATTAGGTTGCTTCTCTCACCGCATAGCTCTAACTAACCCAGCAGAAGTTTACAGGAAATCATCTAATTTTTCTTCATTAGGATGCAGCATCATGGTAATCACACTGAGTCATGGCAGGGGCTAAAACCAGACATACCCAGATTCATGATTTTGGAAGTATCTTCTGTGTCCAGATAAACACAGACTAAAACTTATTTTCAAACACCATACACACTAGTTCTTAGTTTAGAGATATTACAGAAGCCAATTGAGCTACATCTTTGTTCGGAGAAAGCTGTGTTTTTACATTAGTCAATTCAAAGGAAGGTCTTAGTGAAAACAAGACTGATTGTTATAGCTTACAGGTTTCAGCCAATTCCACTGGGGACAGGGTTCCATCACCTCTAACTTCAGTGAAGTTAATGTCTAAATTAAATTGAAATATAGCAAAAGGAATTGTTTCTAAATCAGCAGATCTTAACAAAATAAAAAAATGGGATGACTCTACTTTCTACTGCAGTATCTAGCCCTCCAGGGTTCAGGAAGACTTACTAGTTTCAGCACAGTGCTGGACTGAGCTATTTCCAAACGCTTGAATAGGGTTGTGACTCAGCTAATAAACCCACCGAAAAAGAAAATGCCGAGAAGAAGAAAGCAGATCTTCCAAGGCGGGTCTGCAAAAACCGGCTCTGTCCAGCAAGGCCGATGCCGAATTCACTGGATCTGGAGCTGGCACTTCAGCCAGGTGCCTACGTCCTCCGATCTCCATAGCATCACAGCACCCATGCTACTCGGGCAACGGGAAAACTCTGACATTACCGGACTTGCTTCCCACAGCTCCAGATAATATAAGCAATCTGCAGAGAGCAAGCTTCTCCATTACTTCTAATTATTATCCTGGACAAACTTGGTAAATGGCATCAAGGTAAAGTAAATATTTACTGCAACTTTTCTCTAACCACGCCTCTTTTCAAAATACTGCTAAAATGATATGTTACATTTCCACAAGGATTTCACTTCCCTCCCATAAAACACCTGACTGATTCTCACAAGAAGATTGCTAAACAAAACTTCCAAAAACTACAAAATTGTGCTTGAACAACAAAACGCCTCATAGCCAGAATGCATCGATGTTAAAGAGCATATTCTTTCTGAAGAGAAGGAGCCATTAAAGAACTGCCACTGTAGAGACATTACTGTACAATAAATAAGGTAATCACTTTTCTTATGCTAGGAACATACTCTCACACTTTGAACTTAAGACTTCATAAGCTCAATGACCTTTTCATGAGAAGTGTTGTTAAAGAAAAGATCAAGTTTACAATAATAATAAGGTTGGGTTTTATTCGTTTGTTTGGTTTGGTTTTTACAGTTTCTTTGTGATATTTCTCTTATACCCTGGTGCCATGCCATCTTTAAACTTCTGTTGTTGATCACAAATGAAGGCTTATCCTCTTGAACTCTAGCATTACCTGCAAAACTTCTTCGAGAAATTCAAAACTTATTTCTGGGCGGAGATGCAGGAAACCAAGGATATTGAAATATCTCCATAATGAAAACATACATGAGACTAGGAGCCTTCTAACGAAGTGAATTCACTGCATCTTCAAAGGCCTGTAACTAGAAATGCCATGCCCCTATTTTAGAAAAGTAACTGCTGTTAAAATCTAAACAAAACATTCAACTACTGTAGTCATGAAAACGTAACAATATGGATCCGTCACTAGAATGGCTGCTCTCAGATGTTCATTTAACTAAAAACCACAAAACCCAAACAAACACAAACCAAAACCAAACAAACACAAACCACCATGTCTAACCAGACCAGTTCTTTCTAGATGCCTAAAAAGAACAACAGAAACACAAGAAATTAAGATGAAAGGTTCAGGACTTCAGAATGCCCCCAAAATATATAAATACAGTCAGCCTGCCTCTGTTTCTCATGGAGAGATTGTACAGTGGAAGCAATAATCTCAGGCATTTTACCTAAAGCACATATTAAAAGCAATTAGCAATGGTTATCCCTATATAGAAAGTGCCTGTTACCGGGACATTCACCAATCGGAACAGATCTGCTAAGCAAAATTCAGAATATGTTACCATACTCTGTCTCCCACATGGTTTTACCATAGGGCTCTTAATACCTATATATAATTGATCAGGTTTACAGGAAGACTTGTAACTGTAGCAGCCTGAACCTTCCGATGCACTAGAAGCCACCAGTGAAAGCACAGCTGAGCAGGGAAAGGACTAGATGCAGATCCAGTAAGTATGAAGGGCAGTGAAGGCACAACCATGGCATGTGACCGAAAGCATACATCACATAGAAGGAAGCGGGCACGCAACGTACTAAAGAAATTTTAGCGGGTGGAAAATACTGTTAATAATACCAGGGAAGGTGGAAAGGGGAAGAATGGTAGATACACTTGATACCCTAGAGCACCATAGAAGAATATGCTTATTATTGAAACCTTGTTTACCGAAAACTGAAAATGAATCTACAGATTCAACCAACCAAAGTCAAACCAAAACCCAATAGGGTATACGCAACTTTTTCCCCAATGAAGAAGTCTACTCTGCTTTATAATTTCAGCTTATCCATTCAGTTCTGGATGGAAGATATACTGGATATACCTGGATGGTGCATCTATTTGAGACATGAACATGCATGAGTACTCCTCTTGACGCCTCTCCCTCCCCAAATGCTGGGATCCTCCAAACGCACGCTCACAGAACAAAGTAGCACTCAGGGTACTATTCAACCAAATCCTGGTAATGCTAGGGAGGAAGATTACTATGAGCTGGATTAGATAATAACCAGCAGATTAGGAAAAGACTTCTGAAAAAAAGAGAAGTCAACTTGAAAACAAGTGTAATGGAAGCACGGTACTTTTTATTTTTTAAACAGTGCAGACAGAAAGGAGGGGACAAAGCAGCAGCCAAAACCTGGTTTGACGTTGCCAGAAGCTGCCCCACTGGCATCGCCACCTCTGTCTAGGCTGGGGAGGGCATCCTCCCCGTCGGACACCATGAGTACCCGATAGTCGACTGACTGTCCTGGCTCTGTGCGTGTGTGCCTGTGCGCGCACACGCCGTTAGCGGATTATAGGGGACAGCCCGGGTGCATGTAAAGTTACAGAAGCTACATCCCCAACAAGAGGTGTTTTAGATCCCGAAACCCACATGCTCCAAAGGGCCAAGGGCTGCTTCTAATCCACACTGCCAGCAACAGGGGCTGCATGGGTGCACGAGACAGAGACTGAGAAAGAGATTAGAATTTTGGGGGATTGCATGTGGACAGGTGATCATTCACACTTCGTAAGCATCTAGTATTGCTGCAACCTGGTGTGACCACACAGCTGACCCTGCTTGGAGAATAAGGTTGGACTAGAGACCTTCTAAGGTCCCTTCTAGACTGAATTTTCCTATGGCCCTATGATTATACTCAAGTAAAACTATTAGCACTTGTTGATCCCAAAGTCAGTTTTTAACAACAGACATCCAAACAACTTCACACTTGGTCCCTACCATCGCTACCACCATTGTTTAAAGATCTCTCTACCCAGTGTATTTCAACAGAAGTTGAAATTAACTTGCTCCAAATGTAAAGTTTCAAATCACATTGTACGCAGCTCATTAATTTAGATTATGTTCTATACAGAACAGTTAAAACACCTAAAAAATGAGTATTTGTAAGTGTGGTCAAGGAATTGGCTAAGTTTTTTAAAAAATCAATAAATCAGACAAAGAAATATCATTGAATAGTCTGAGTAATCATACTGCAACCGATTCCTTAATCCAGCACATTAACCCTTTTTTTTCTTTTTCTTATTTTCCCCCCTTATTCTTCCAGTTTTGGTGCCACTCCCCAGTTTCCAAAGACTTTTGATTACATTTGGCTCCTCTGCACTGCATGTTTCAGCAAGCCAACTATGCAACCTTGTGATAGTTCTTAACAAATTTCTCAAGTAACATCACAGAGTTTCCAAGTCATAAATATAATTAGGCAATTCTTTACATTGCAGTTACATAAACACTTAGTGACTAGAATATTTCTGACTAATATTAAACTTCTTGTGTTTGGAAGTCTATAAATAAAACACACAGTAAAACTTTTAAGAAACTTGTTACTTACAGTCAGGCTCAGATTGCAACAACTACATAAAGCATCTAATTTTTAACTGCCACTAATTCAGTAGCTCCAGATGAAATATATGGGTTTGTACATCCACAGAAAGAAACGCCTCACTCGCCCGAAACGACGGCAGAATTAGAGCCCTGTTAGCAGAGCAAGGACATTAAGACAGCCTTATAGGAGTCAACATTAATCTTCCCAAAAGGGTTGCAGAAAATGAGAGAAGACTATCAAAAGTAATTCATATTATAATCTGCCTTTTCATCCTGACTCACCCAATTCCATTTTTAAAAATTAAATTCAGGTGAAAAATGCACAATATTTTAAACATTTAGCAAACACTACTTTTCTATCCTTGTGGAAAAAATACTCAACCATGTATCTTGTTAAGTTTCTAAATAATTCTGCATTTGTTATATAACAAAGTCATTACTAGCATGCACTTACTGTATTCAGTTAAAATGGGAAAGGATGAAAGCATTCATTCCACTACCTTTAACTGTTCCACATGTTTTGATGCGTAAAAATCTTGAATCTACTCCCTGCCAATAATTTACAATTTGAAAATCTCTTCCTGGCATTAGAATATGTTCAACCAGAAAAAGTCAGAACTGACTCAAATTCTTAATGAACATTAAAATAAGCCTTCCATTTAAGAAAATACATACCCTAAAAAAAAAAAAACAAAACCAAAAAAACCCAAAAAACACCCATCACAAGCTTTTGTTGCATAATGAATCCCTCATACAATAAAACCTGATACATATCTTTTCTAAGATTAACTATATTTATGAAGAAGGAAACATTGACCAGAATTAGCAGAGCATTCACCACACAGCAGTGCACACCATCGCACCACGTGCGCCAGCGCACACCGGCATGTCCAGAACAGACCTTGCTCTCACACCACCGTCAGGTACGTTGCTGCTGGCAGCGGCAGCAGCTCCTGCCTGCTGAGCGCACAGGCAGTCACCCACCTGCTTCGGGAGCCCACGCGCACTGCAGCCCCCAACTCCAGGCTCAGTCTGTTGAGATCTTCTGCAGGGAATTAAGGTGGAGTGACCAAAACATGTAACTCCTCCAAAAGCATGGCTTGCTCCTGCAGCAGTGCTGCTCCCACCTCAGCTCCCGAACAGTTGAAGTTTACTTCTTAACATGTTCAGGTGAAACAGCAGTTTGGTTCACCCAATACACCTGGTTGCAAAACACAGCAGTTCAGCTGGTGAACCACAAGCTGTTCAGCTGTCACCAACGCAGGGGAACAACTGCTGCAAGGCAGATGGGACAGAGAGCTGAAGGGTTATTCCCCTGCAATCGAAGCATCACAAACTGCATGCCAACTGCCTTAAAGAAGGCCTGTCCCACCTCCTCACTGCAGCCAACACATCAACTGGCACAGAGCTTCCAGTGCCCCAACACTACAACCACGGCTTCTGGATCAGCTCCTCTCTCCATTACAGCTGATACTTAACTCGCCTTACAGCACCCAATGTCTAACAAAAACAGGGACATGGAAAAAAACACACTGACCGTATCAGTAATAGTCCAGTCACAAGGGTGCTGAGACAGGGTTTTGTAACTCATGCTTCAAGCCTGCGTTACCTCAGAGTTCTTGCACGACTTCTAGAAAACCTCTTCTCTCTGTGCTTCTCAGTGTTGGTAGCACAGCGTCACAAAGACGCGTATGCAACTAGATGGAATTCAACAGGGTGTCAAGCAAAACCAAACCAACTGTTATTACTAGTAAAATGCACAGTCTCTTGTTTCTAATCTGTACAGCTGCCAAGTATACTAGACATCACGCAGTACCAATAGGTTTCCTCAAATACCATGAATACATCCAGCCACACCAGGTCTTAATAAGTTAAAATAACATGTGCCTAACATTGAGATATAGGTTAATACCTGCAGAATGATGCTGGTCTCTAACTTCTGATTATTAAGAAATCTCATCCCATACATGTCTGTCATCTGCTCTGTGAGTTACACAACAGAAGTTCCCGAGATCAATACACCTAACTAGGAAAAACTAAACAAGCTACAAAGTAAAGGACAACAGACTAGCTGAGACTTCTTGGAGAGCAGACATAGTAAAAGTATTGAGCAAACTGGTGAAGAAATCAAAGAATGGGAAAAGAATGAAAGAAGCAGATCCACAATTAAGAATATAACTACAGTAGCAGAACAAAATATATAAAAAGTATCCCAGAGAACAGACACTAAACGTCAAAGCAGTAGTAGAAGCACTGAAGGAACTTTACCATAGCTAATTGCACCCTGAAGTCCCATCTAAAATCAAGTATTCTAGATGACCATGGCATCTTTGCAAGGTAATACTGGTACCGACATGGAAGATTTATTAGACAACATGAAGATCAGTAAAATGGAAGAAAATTTGCAGAAGCACAAAATATAGCATCTGATCTGTTCAAAAATCAGTGGGAAAATTATCAGCAAATCGGAATGAGATATACATGAAGACAAGAGGAAATACCAGATTCCTGTCTAACGGCAGTATTTGTAGAAGTGTTAAAGAAAGGAAATCCTGATGATCCAGATCACAGAAGACACAGTAATAAATGAGACACCTGCTAAGAGTACTCAGAAAAAACAACAAACCAACTAGGTTAGAGGGAACTTTTGAGCACAGAAAGCAGGCTCAGATCAGTTTGAGGTTGTACCTGCCAGATATTTTCACCCTGAAATTGATGGATTAAAAGGAGGGGAGACAGGGGATTAAAAGAAAGTATTGTTTTCTTGACTTTTATAAGGCAGACAGATTCATTCTTGAAGAAAGCATTATAAAAAACCCCATATGGCACTCCTGGTAACCACAATTACAAGCGATGTATGAATACTTTTATTGTGCTCTAAAAAGAAGTTGAAAATAAAGCAACTCATTCCACAGGTCCTTGTGAGCATCAGTCTCTGACTTGAATCACTGCTGATTTGCATCAGGTTTTAAAACTGAATGCTAGGTAAGTTTAAGACGATGACACTATATGAGCAGAATTAAGCCTATAGTTCATGTAGGTGACACCATGTATCTGACGTATGTTTGAACGAACAGCTTTGCAATTTGCTTGGAAAACTCGCTGTAGAGGTAGCTTTGAGAAAAAGTATTGGTTTTGTCTTGGGAAGAGGGTAAAAGATCAGATGAATAAATGTAGCAAAATAATAAAGCAGAAAACTACAAGTAGAAAACTTAATCTGTATGAATTTTTACACCAGTACTAGTGTTAAAATGCCATCTTAATGAAACCTGCAACACGACAAATTGACAAAATCATGGACTTCTAGAAAGCTATTAATGTGAAAATTTACACAGGTGTTCTAGCAGAATCACTGTAATAACAGAAAGTGGATACAGAAAATGAAACTTAAGTCTGGAGCCTAGGGACAGTACAGATGGCAGTTCTTTATAGCCAGCCCCATACCCGATTTTAGACTGGCCAGCTTTCAAATAGGATTACACACCAGGGACACCAACAAAGAGAGATGGCAGATTGACAATGCAAGCAAGGTCACTGTGACCAAGAGGCTACCCACTGAAGAGACAACCCGACTGTAACAGTAGGACATAATAAACCTACATTTAGCAGAATAAAGAGCAATTTTATAATACCCTCCTTATCTGTGAAGGTATTTCTTGATGGAAGGGAAGCTATTTTTTACAATGAAGATTTAGTGGGGAGAGGGGTGAGGTATGTAGAACTTTCTTTAACCCGCTATAGAGCTCCTTCTTTCCAGATAGTGCTGCAGAAATTACACCAAAAAAGCCAACCTCAGGTGCACTCATAATAAAATGCAACAACATAATAAAAGGGGGGGTGGGGGGGGTGGGTGTTGGAAACCACCCTCCAGGTGCAGTGATGTAGACAGGCACAGCTATACTCACAGTCTGAAAGGTTACAGGTTTTAATGCGTTAAATTTCTTATACTTGACAATATCATCACCCACCAATATCAGAAGTCAGCAGATATATTCAGTATGTATTATTAGGCATTCAAAGGACTAAGCAGGGTTTTAAAGTCAGGTTTTTGTAAAGAGAAACGAGCCCAGTCATTATCATACCAGTGACTGGAGACGAATGGGAGTTGATTTCTTGAACACCTATCTATAATATTCCTCTTTACAAAATCCCAAAATGATTAAATACAATAATCTCATCTATCCCAACACGATCTGCCTAAACCTAAAGAGAATGTCAATGCCTGCTCAGATTAGCGGAATTTTGAAGCTCATAAGTTTTTTGCAGAATAAACTGGAATCCTAAGAAAATGATGTTAATAAGAAAAGTTATGTTAATCATAATCACAAGTTAGTGCGAAGAGAGTTTGGCAGAGAAACAGCCATAAAAAAACTCTGAGGTCTTAAGAAATCCTTTTCCTGACCTTCTGAAATCCCTCAGACATTCAGAATTATCCATTTGCCATGGTTTTGCCAACTCTCAGTATTTGGTATTTTCCTAAAGCTCAAGCAATTGTAGATATATATTTATCATCTTTCATTTGAACCTTAGCTTGAAAAGGCAGGCTTCCACTTCTTCTTCTTGTGGAGGACAACAGAAAGCACTGATGACTTAAAAACCCTGAAAATAATTTGAAAAAAAAGCCAAACAGATCAGCATCCTTTAAAAACTGTTATTTCAGAGTACTGTGAAACTGGGGCCCAAGAATAATTTCCTATTTGTTCACTTGAGTTTGGAATTGCATTTGCTATACATTCTTGAAACAGCTTTGAAAGCAAGTCTCAAAACATCTTTTGCCAGTGACCCAATGTATTATTTATTTATTTTAAGCCACAAAAGAAGGGAGTGGAGAGCACAGGCATATGTGAAAGAACAATGAAACTACTAAGCCCTACACTGCTCTATTTTTATTTCAAAAGCTGAAACCGCCTCCCCAAGTACAAAATTTAGTATCACTTGTTATGCAAGTGCGTGCACGCCAAGCTTGTCACATGAAGGCAAACTTCATATTTCAGAATAGCCTTACTGTTTCAAAGGAAACAAGTCTTGCACAAGATGACTATTCTGCTTCTGTAAGAAATGCAGGCGCACTCCCTTTGTGTTACCCCTTTCCCGCTGCTGTTCCACATACATGAAGGAAGCTCGTCAACAGCTCATGTAATGCTGTCTAGAGAAATACT
Organism: Calonectris borealis; assembly: GCF_964195595.1. Taxonomy (NCBI): domain Eukaryota; kingdom Metazoa; phylum Chordata; class Aves; order Procellariiformes; family Procellariidae; genus Calonectris; species Calonectris borealis. The sequence continues at coordinate 86,997,675 of NC_134352.1, read as the reverse complement.
CAAACATGAAGGCAGAGAAGGCTTTTTCTTGAAGCGACATCCAAGTTCAATTCTTTCCGTGGTCTTGAGAGGACCCTCTATCTGGCTGTTGGTCAATTTTCAGCCAACACCTTTTCCTACCCACTCACCCCATCAAACCTACCTGCACTCTCTTTAGTGTCCAGTGATGGGGGGAGATAACAAAACCCTTCTCGAGCCCCTTAAGGCACGTGCCTCCCTCTATTCCCGAGTAATATAAAATTGAATGTTTTAACATTCCCCAAAATTACTAACTTCAGATTTTGTCAAGTACATTTGTAGACCTCAGGTCATCTTCTTCCCATGGAACTGGGAATGCTAAGGACTCTGGGTTTGTCTCGTTTGGAGAAAAGGAGGCTGAGGGGTGACTTCATTGCTCTCTGCAGCTTCCTGAGGAGGTAAAGTGGAGAGGGAGGTGCTGATCTCTTCTCCCTGGGGTCCAGGGACAGTACGCCTGGGAACAGCTCAAAGCTGCGCAGGGGAGGTCCAGACTCAACATTAGGAAGCATTTCTTTACCGAGAGGGTGGTCAAACCCTGGAACAGGCTTCCTGGAGAGGTGGTCGATGCCCCATGCCCATTAGTTTTTAAGAGGCATTTGGACAACGCCCTTTATAACATGCTTTAACTTTTGGTCAGCCCTGAAGGGGTCAGGCAGTTGGACTAGATGATCGTTGTAGGCCCCTTCCAGCTGAAATGTTCTATTCTATTCCATAGCTGTCTCCTCCACGTCCAGTTCTAACAATATATATGCGGAAGACTGATCTGTTTCTGCTGTTTAGTTTGGAACTCTGAGACTTGGCAAAAGACCCGTTCACATCACTTTGCAGAAAGAAGGAAGCAAGCATCATCCTACCTGCCTGCAGTGCTAAGCCAGCCTCTCTCAGCTGTTGCAGAGAGCAGTCACTGCAACCCCTGGCTTTCACAAGTCACGCTTAACCGTAACTGCGGCAGACACCAGGACAGACAGAATTCGTATTTTAACTTAACCTCTGTGAAATTTGAAGGAAGGAGAATAAGCAGAATGCGTTTGAAATTGCTACTGCCTTACATTATTGCACTGAAATTTGAGGAAACTCTGCATAGTTTGCCGGTGCTTAACCCCTCCTAAACTGGAACAACAGAAGCACACCAGCCTGCCGCTTTCCAGGTATGACAGATTAAATACGAGCGAAGTAAAATCTACAGGTGCAGGGAAAGGGACAGCAGTGCAATTAAACCTGCCAGAACTCACTTGTCAGAATTTTTTTTTAATAATGTATTTATGTTACCCCAGTCTTAAGGCAGGTAATATTTATTCTCACCAGGATATTGTAAGGATCAGAAAATGCCAGCACTAGCACAATTCGTTAAGATGTCAGGGTTGAAACAATATACTCGGCGAGAGGAAGTTCCTTGAAGGTGAAAATGTTTTACAGAATCATTTAAACATACTTAGAGACAACTCTGTGCGCTTCGTAGAGCTTAAAAAATGATTGATACTTTTTAAAAAATCCCACAGTTTTGCTTGGTGTTTTTTAGATTCAAAGAGATGATGAAAACAAAGCCCAAAATATGCATCATTAAATAAGGTTAGAATAATAATGAGATACTTTAGCAAAGTTTTACGAAGAGTAGTAAAAACAATGTTATAAGGCAGAATATCTCTTAGAGTCAATAAGCATTTTTCCTGGTGAATTTCCCCATTCCTGCCACTGTAAGAAGGGAGAAATACAATGAAAATACACAGAAATTAACTACAAGGAATGCTTCAGAGGATATCGTCTGCATTTGCTCACCGTTTTTCATTTTAGCATGAGCCTTCTGGGGTTCATCTTCCTGTCTGTACCATATAAAATCCATTATGACTTTTCCGAAATGAGAAATAAGATTTTGCTCTCACCTCTCATGTACTATGACTAAAGCAAAGTATGAAGTGACTAACTGCACTAGAATAAAGGAATATCTGCTTTCAAGAGAAGAAAACCTTACCTTATCCTTCACTGAAAAGCCAAACTTGCAATCCATTGTGTCTAAGCATCCTAAAAATCTCACCTCTCCATACTAAATCCCAGAGCCATTTTACAGGCCTCACATTTTCATTCTAGTTTTTTATTTTCCAAAGAAAGGCTTGCAGCTCATCTGGCACTACAAGAAATTTAGCAAGGCTTTATTCAAAGAGCTTCTAGAGATAATGACTCACATCACAGACAGCTGCAAAAAAGTGCCTGTGGGTGAAAAAGGTAGTTAAAAATTATATATCAAACTCCACCTACAGTGTCTCCACCTTCCTAGGTTGTTCCTTTAAAATGCTGTGTTCTAATACAGAGTAACAGGACCAGATTTCTTTTGCATTTTTCCTGTACTGAGAAACACCCAGAGCATAAAGAAAAGCTCGGTTTCCTAAACATGTCTCAAAAAAAAAAAAGTATCTTTTGATCTTATAAAAAAAAGATGGAAGTGTAAACATATGTATTTTTTCATTTTCCTTGAGGCCATTTTTTGTGACGGTAAGGCAAAGGCAAATGAATGCTCTAACAGAGAATCTGCGTACATCAGCCCCTAGATCTGATGCTATTTCACACTCCCAAAATATCTTAACAACTTCTACAATCCAGAAAAAAAAAAAAAAAAGAAAATTCAATGACACCTGACTCTTGGAACAGAAAAGTTCAACACAGGAATTCCAGGCAGCATCCCTACCAATGAATACCACACACACTGGTTGCGTTCAGGAACAGGCTTATCCAGCTTGACACAAACCGACAAGAGAGGCCACAATTTCAGAGACACTTTAAATGACCTAATTGAGCACTGCTGCTAGAAGCTGGCTCATCCCACCACTTGCTCCCGTCCTTGTGCTCTCCCCTCTTCTGTCAACAAACACATACCTCACACAACAGAGATGAAGCAGAAAGGGAAATGAACTTGGGCCAAACTTGGGTTAAGCCTTCCTTCCTTCAGTCCAGGCTGTCATAAACCCAGACTAGGTCCTTCATCCAGTTCACCGCAAAGCCTCATAAATGCTTGTGCTGGTTGCTGGAAGAGTTGGTGAAGGTGAAATGAGCAGCTAAGGTAAAGGACAGTGGGACTTGTCCCTGCCACGCGACGTGCAGGTCTGGTGAGGCTCTCACACGAACTGCTTTGGTCTCTCCCTACTGCCCTGAAGAGTCTCACTGCTGCCACCCCCTTTTGTGTCAGATAGGACAAGGTGAGCCTTCACAGGACCAAACCGAAGATGACTGTTAGCTATTTTTGCCAGGTTTTCTTCTCAGCAAAGGAAGGAGTGGTATGAGCAAGACTCTGGCAGTACTGATTTAGCAGGTGTAAATTGTCATCTCATCCTCAGAAAGCTTGGCTGACCACCGAGGCTGTTAGTCCATCCACCAGCCACAGGTCACAAGAGGCCCCTGTGTCCTCAACTGCTGCAGACAGACACGTGAATCCTGACATGGGAGCAGAATGATATCTGACAAAAGTAAAAGGCAGAAAGCAAAGGAAACATATAATTAGTCTGTGGAATTCACTGTCGTTAGGGAATTAGCCAGGTTCAAAAGGGACCAAGTTGGTCATGTACATAATAAGAGTAGTCAGCTAATTACATCAAAAAGTTTGAAATCCTCTTACCTGAAGTCTGATGTTAATCTTTAGTTACTGAGGTAAAACTGAAACTTACGAGAAGCACATTATTTTCTTGCTAATATAGGTTGAATTACCTGGTAGAGATCACTGTGAAGGCCAGCCTTCCAACAACCTCAGATTAAAAAATCCTGAATTCAGACTTAAAAGGAAATTTAATTCAGGACAGTCTGCGAAGTATGAGGTTTTCAGTGCAAAATAAGGAGCTGGCTATCTTTCATCTAAATATATTCAGTGTTCCTTATTCTGCAACACACAGAATACCCTCACAGGCAGGGAGGAAGGGTTATTTTTCTAGCTATTTCATCCCCTTCCTACATGAAGTCTTTACCAAGAGCAAACAAGTTTCATGGTGATTCCTCCTCTTTTTCAGCACCATTCAGACCCACCCCACAGTCTGGGAAACAATATCATAGGTTAAAGAGCACTAAGAAACAAAAAAGAAGAAAACATGACACTGAAAATCACTTATTCCACGGATGCTACTTCTACCAGTCTGATTTCAGTGCAGCACACAGCTGCTGTTGGTGAGCCTCATTTATGTCTTTCTGAGAGAACGTCTTTTGTTTTGTGCAGATGGAAACAACATGAAGTTTGCTACTGAAGAAAGCCATTTTACAAACACCCCAAAGCACATTGTGCGTTAGTGGGAACGGGAAACAGTAACCAGACCAGAAAGTAAAAGCAATATGGATTGCCTCATATCCTATAACGTCTCAAAGTGCAAAGTGTTGTCACGCGGTTACTACTGGACAGACACATTTGCCAGCTTTCTTCCTAAAAGCATCTGTACTCACAAGGCTCAGAGATTTACAGGCAGCTGAGCTACCATAAAGCATACGGCTAGAACAGACCTACGGGACAAGCAACATGCTGTGCTTGAGCTCACGTCCCGACTAGTGCTTTCCAGGACAGCTGAGAGTGCTATGAACATCTACCTTAAAAGCGACAGAAGCTGATGAGTTCTACTGACTTCCAAAAAGAGAGAGGCCCGATATTTATGCAAGAGAGACTATCTACCTTTGCAAAACTGTAATTCTTATGGATGATAAAGTCACATGAAACAGGTAAAGGAAGACCTCCTCACCTAATACAATTTATCATTAGAAGTTTACATGGCAGATCCCAAATAACTCTAACTTCCACGGGGACAACTAAAACACTTAAGTCTTTAAATTCTCTCTCTGAAACCACATACATCATGCCAAGTGCAACAGCAAATACCCTGCAAAAGAAGCAATGGTATTCCACATTCTGTTACCCTCGGTGTTAACAAAATAAACTGAAGAAGTGTCAGTTGATGAAAGCAAACATATCACTAAAGCCAGTGACATTACCCCCATTTCCAATACCTAAAGACTGGATCTTCAGCTTTTTCAGAAAAAAACCCACATACTGATTGTCTCAGAATTCTATGTAAATTTCTAACCAGAAATGTGTATTTTAAAAGTACCAACTTGAGAGAGTGACATCTTGTTATAACCAGCCACAAAAAGTTTGTATAGAATTGAGTCAAGCGCAAAACATAGGCAAAATAAAGGAACTAAAACACTGTTCAGCAACTTCCACCCTCACCTCAGTATCTTCAGCTCTTTGGGGCTGTGTCTGGTGTATCAGAACAGCTACTAACGCCTGTTCTTTGTCATCCGCATCATGCCATCACTATGGCGAGTCCTCCTGCTGCCTCATTTATGGGGACACTCCCAGCACCGAACAGCCAGCCTTAATACGAGTGAATTTACACAACAACAATGAACAGTGCTCTCGCAGATCCTCTGTCCTTACACTAATCCATTACTCTCCCCTTCAGCCCACTCCCAGCTGATGCACCAAACATATTTTCGGTTAAGAAAACAAAACAAAAAAAAAGCAATTCTCTTCCTTCCACAGCATGGTCCTCTGTGTAGGATAGTCTTAATGAAAAGACAAACAGTGCTGAAACTGTTAATCAGACTGGACACACCATGGTGTTAAACAAAACACTATTATTCTACAGGAGCATGGTGTAAGCTGAATCATTAGCGTGTGAAATAAGATAAAACATTCAAGACAATCAATGGAGACAAATTACTAGTAAGTTACAGATGATCAAGTGTAGCGTGCTGAATACTAGGACAAGTGACAGAAGAATACAGCAAAGGATGAAGAATTAATGATTTACACTGTACAACACATAACATCATCTTTTAAATCTTGACTTTTAACAGCCACAGAGGACATAGGTGGAGACATAAACTAAAAATTCACAAAATAAATGACTGACATTTCTATTATGTTTAAATTTTAAGGAAAGCAGCAGGAGGAAAAGTTTCTTGCTATTTATCCCAAGTACAGAAGATAGCAAGTTCTGTGCAAAAGCACTACCATTAAGAGACTTGAACCATTGACCTCTACAACAGGAAGGGAACTTGGCAACAAAGGTTGGGTTTATGAATTAAATTCTCCAGCCATTACTGTGTCAAGAATTGAATGAAAAATGCAAGTTATGCAAACACCTCATAGAAGGCAACTGGCCTCTATTGTTTCCAATGAGGAGCAGTCACCAACATCCTACAGGTTAGGCAATGACGTGCAGCCAGATCCTTCGCTGGTGCTGGCCAACCCCATTCACATCAGCCACATAAACGTCTAAATGGCACGTGCACTATTAAAAGCCACAAACCTTTAAAGTCATTAGTAGGTAGAAGGCCAAAACTGTTAGACAACACGAACATTATTCAATCAGCCTGGTTCCCCCCCACCGGCTCCGCACCCTCCTGGGCTGATAGGTAAATGTCTATCTCCATTGTTTCTCCTTGAAATACCCGATTTCATTATTTTCTTTCCTATGTGAAAATTGAAAAAGTTGTCCTCTCCAGGGTCAGTGTGCTCTCTTAGCCACTCCCCTTGGCAAGCCAGTCTTTAACCAATGCTATTGAAGGATGTGGCAACACAGCTATCTAAAATTCTCCATCCGCTAGAAAAGGAGATGCATATCATGGGTTTATTGCCCAGAAACAAAATTTCATTTATTACTCCTAAGAACATTACTCTTCACCCAACTGTATGAGGTAAGTCTGAACTCGTATCTGAGCAGCCCCTTCCTAAGGGCTTTCTCCCAGAAATGCAGGAGACTTACACTTTTGAACAGAACTTATTCCTGATCTGAAGAAAGATTTTTTTTTTTAATCTCCTGGTGCAAACATGGGTGCAGCTTCAAGACAGCATGCATTTGCTATCCACAAGATAGTTTCCGAGACTGCAGTTTAATTAAATTGCCTTTCTACATCTAGGGTGGACAGGGGCCATAAGTTGCCAAAAGTTCCCATAAACCAACATTTGTGGGTGCCACAGTAAGTCAATTAAAAAGGAATTACTACTAAACAACTGAGAGTACAATACTGACCACCACGCCAGTGAAAATAAGCATAACCCAGCCCAGCAACATCTCGATTAGGACTGTCCTTTTCTGAGACCCACACCTCGGACCCGCCTCGCTTTCCACAGCCCCCCTCCAGCCTCAGCAGACAGCAGCTGACTCCAACCCTCTACGCGAAGCCGCGTTTCCAGCACGGTGCAAGGCCTAAACTGAACACAGTACAGGCTCTGATGGCATCCGGCACCCGGTAACTGACGCTATCAATATAAACAAGAAATTCCTTACCCAAATGAGTGACTGATTGAGTCTGCAGCTGCCTTGCATGGCACCTGGCAGCCACACTGCAAGGCCCCGCGGCCAGGAGCTCTGCCAGGCGGGACGCCCCAGACCACCGCTGCTCCTACCACATCCACACGCAACCGCTTCTGGCAAACCAGAGCCCCCGAGACCTCCCGTTTTAACCACAACTCTTTGCCTTTTATTATAAAAATGCATCAAAAACTGTATTAAACGCGTTGTTACGTTCACAAAGCAGTTCAAAAAGGGCCGAACTGCCCGTGCAGCCTTCGTGTGCAGGCACTGTGAACCTGCGAATACACGGTCAGACATGCTTTTGCTTCCCACAGCCGCAACTTCTGCACCTTTGCACTCGACGTGTGCCCTCGTTTTTATTTCATCCCAGTTTACTTTGTTCAGTGTTTAGCCTTGTTCTGAAGACTGAATGATTAATTTCCTCATAGACTTTTCTCAGGCTCCGATTTGCAGGATATTGGACTATTTCACAAGCATTAATCCTGCCCTCCAAACACCCATGGAAACCAAGGGCTGGCATTTTTCCACATTTTACGATTAGCTGTCCAAGACACTAGAAAGAAAAAATGAAACCAAACCAAACCAAACCCTCATACAGTAATTTTCTGTGCTGCTTCTCCGACCTCGATGTTTGCAGGGCTGTTTCTCCCACTTTCTCCCTCACTCCCTCTCCCGCCCGGGGTCTGCGCCCTTCCTTAAGTACGCTTTTCCAGAGGTGCCTCCGGCGTCGCTGACAGGCTCAGCGGTGCCCTGCGCTGGGGCGGCTGCAGAACCGGCCGGAACCGGCCCTGTCTGGCACGGGGCAGCCCCAGGCTCCCCTCACAGAGGTCCCTGCAGCGCCACTGCCAGCACCTGGACGTGGACACCCAACATGCCCACACACTTAAAATCCAGTTTGTGAAGAGTACTTAGTATTCCACAGCATTTTATAACTATATTAATGCCGCTTTTGCAGGCGGATGTAAGCTGTTGCTGTACTCCAAGCCATACAGGTATGAACTATACTTTGCGTCAGCTCTGACACTCGTCAGACAACATCAGGAGCTGACTCAGCCTACTAAACTCAATAAAAAATGGTCTTGTCCCCCATTTGCCACCCAAAAAGAAGGCGGACTGCTTTCTGCTGGGTTAGTGAACTAAACTGGCTCAGCACGTGGCCCAACAAGAAGTCAGTGAAGGAAGGGGCATGGGCCGGCACGTCTGGGGCCCGCGGTGAGCGGGGCGAGAGCGGGCAGAGACTTCGGTTGTTTCCGAGGTGGAGAGCCGCAGGGTGGAGGCACATTTTCACTTCTCACCACCATCTTGCTCAGAACCAGCGCGTTACAGGAGACTGGAGCAGGCCCTTCAGGTTCATCTCCTGAAGACAGCACTTACAAACCCCTATTCGTGAAAATCCGTTTCCTCTCCATCTCACAACAGGATTTTAGGTACTAAGTATTCACCCTTACTGCAATCACATCCAAAAAACACGTATAAAATTTACAGGGTTAAGTGAACTCGTGCCATTAGAGGAGCCATTAGGACCATGCTTTAGATGTTCAGAAAAGGCAAGGCTTCCATCAAATGTCTTCCTCCAGCTGCGACTGAAGAGATCCCACCCACAGCCTGTCCCAGTCGGTTTCCATCACGTCCCAGCTGGGAGCAGCTACCCTCCAGCACCCCCCCACCTGCCCCGCGTACAGGTCCTCTCCCGTCCCGGCTCCTGTCCGGCCGAGCAGCCTGCGCTACCCCGACAGGAGCGGCAGGCTTCAGCAAAGCCAGCCCTCCGACTGCGACCGGTCGGGTGGCGGCCACGCTCAGGCAGTGGGCTGGCAGGTCCGCCCGAGTGGCCGCGGGGGAGCAGAAGTAAAGCCAGGAAAGGTGAACCTCTTCAGCTGGTGTCACACTAACCGCACTCAAAATACCCATTCTCCACGGCTGCATTCGGAAGGCAGTTACACGATGAACTAAGTGAAATCTTGAAACGCACAAGGCACCTTTAGGAACAGAAATATCACCTTGAGTAACAGAAGCACACTTAACAGCAACATTTTGTATGCCAGAACAGGAGGAAAAAACAAATCAAGCCAAGAAAACTCTGTCTTATTTTAGAGATGATAGGAAATTTGCCATGAGTCATCACCCAAGATGAAGTTCTTCGTTACAAAGATGGTTATTTGTCATAAGAATATCTTTATTAAGATGGAGTTAAGAAAAGCTTGTGTGTACAGGGGTTAGTGGTTGCCTGTCAAAGCTCTGCAGCTACATCTGTAAAAGAGAAGGCAGCTGCTTTCAAATAGGCAAAGGGAGGCTGCAGACATGAATTACCTAAGAATTCTTAGCTTCAAGAACAGTAATCAAAAACCGCTGAGAGGGGGAGTTCAGTTTTGTTCTTGTGTGCTATTACTCATTGTTGCAATGAGGTTTTGATGAGATTCACCATCACGCTTTCCATCTTGTCAAACTGCTCCTTCTGTCAAAGAAGGTACCAGGGAAGACAGTGAAGTGTAGGGCTAAGACAAGCGATTTCCCCACAAGACAGTTTCATATCACTCTATAGTGTCCCACTCAGTAAATATTTACACATGTCCTCAGACATACAACTAACTGCTAAAATTAAGAAGTGATCTTTTAAAATGGTTAGTTTTCCAACTCTGGTCACATAGGTCAACATTATCTCTCAAATACAGGACTCCTGAATAAGCCCCGTTCTTCATTTTGTTTCTACTCTCTGTAGCTATTCATAAAATTTGCATAAATTTATGAAACATTCACATGCAACACAGCATGTTAAAAGTCACAGTTTGCTGTGTTAATAATGGCATTGGGTAGAGAAATAGGTGACTGAGCATCCAAACTACGAGGCAGAAAAAGGAGAATGAAGCCCTGTCACGCTAAGGCAGCTGTAACACAATCAAACTTACAGTCCCTATAGCAATACCTCTGACTACTCTACCTGCTCAAAGAACTCATGAAGAAAAGGACCTGGGGGTCCTGGTGGACACCAAGCTGACCACGAGCCAGCAACGTGCCCTTGCCACAAAGGCGGCTAATGGTACCCTGGGCTGCATTAGGCAGAGCGTTGCCAGCAAGTTGAGGGAGGTGATCCTTCTTCTCTGCTCAGCACTGGTGAGGCCACATCTAAAGTACTGTGTCCAGTGCTGGGCTCTCCAGTACAAGAGAGACATGGACGTACTGGAGAGAGTCCAATAAAGGGCCACAAAGATGATTAAGGGACTCCCTCATACAAGGACAGAGAGAGACCTGGGACTGTTCACCTGGAGAAGAGAAGGCTCGGGGGGGACCTTATCCATCTGTATAAATACCTGGGAAGGGAAGGGATAAAGATGAGGGAGCCGGATTCTTCTCAGTGTTGCCCTGAGAGAGGACAAGAGACAGTGGGGACAAACTGAAACACCTGAAATTCCATCTGAACACAAAAAATCTCGTTTTTTACTGTGAGGATGGTCAAACACTAGAACAGGCTGCCCAGAGGCTGTGGAGTCTCAGTCTGTGTCGATACTCAAACCCAAACCGTATGCAATCCTGCACAACCCGTTCTGGGTGACGCTCCTCGAGCAGGGGTTGCACTAGAGACTGCCAGAGACTCCTCCAACCTCAACTGTTCTGCGATTCTCTAATAAGACTGAACAAAAAGGTTTAGCAGCCTCTCATGTCAGAGCTCAATTTTGCACCTCAGAGTTGAGGAACATCTCACAGCACTGTTACAAACTCTAATTTTAAGAGAAATGCACCCCTGTTTTCAGGGACCCTATTCAATGATGAAGCCATTAACTACAGGATTACTCTGTACTATCGAACTAGAATCAGCTCCTGAAAACTGACCTTGGTCTTGAGTTTCTATTTCAAAATACAAGTTAGGGGAAACAAACTTTTAAATGAGATCTAAAACTTTTCAAAGTAAAAGAAAATTCTTAAAATCCAGATATGCTGGAAGCTATGCATAAAATCTGTGCTCATTTCCACAGTGAAGTATACAAGTACAGATAAAAGATATTAAATGTTATCAGAATAACGTTTTTATCTTCTGACAATCTATAAGCAATAGTGCAACACTTTAATACCATCACAGGATTAAAAAAAAGTTACATTTAATTGCATTATATTATTTATTGATCTATTTCTGCATCAATTTATTCACATTCATTTTCAATTAAAATAGAATATTATATATTTATTCACAAAATAAGAGTTCTAAATATATAGAACTTCCATATACCTACTTCAAAGCTCTTTACAAAGGAGCACAAAACTGCAATCCTCTTCTTACTATTTAGAAGAGTAAGGAACAAAAAAGGAGAGCCAAACCTTGATCACCCACCCAGGGTCTTCTACTTTTGCTACACAGCTGAAAATTTAGCACTGTGTTTCCTGATAGGTATTATTGAAATATCTTCTAATTTACCTTCTACCTATTCATAAAACAGTTCAAGGACATTATTTTATTTAATTCTCAGAACAAGAACACTAGCATCTTAGTTTTCTGTAGCCCAGAAAACAGTAATCCGATAGAACTGCCGCTTCCTAGAAACATAATCAACATCAAACCCAGGACAGCTTTACTTCAGCTAGGGTAGGGAAAAGAAAAAAGGAAACAGTGGATTTTTCTCATCCCCCTCCTTAGGTATGACTGTTATACCCAGTCACAAGGGCTACACTTGCACTCTTCACAGTTCTAATAAACCTACTAAAAAAGGGAACCGAAAGTTACATCTGCCACCCTGTCCCTAACTCACCCGACGATGATTCCATAGCGAAGCCCTAAGAATACAGAAAGACAGACTGTTTCTTGGCAGCGTGTCCAAAACAAAGCTTCGGGCTGCGAGTGCACATCACTCTCCTCCCCCCAGTAATGGAACCGTCTTTATGGAGTAATAATACATGATTGCCCCGGGGGGGACGCATGGACGGACACCAAACAGGCTTTAAAGCAAGATGAAGTGGCAGCTGCGCAGTCACACAGGCAACAACCGTGCAGGCTCACCGACATTATGAAACGGAGCATGGTTCCTTGGGCTCATGGCAGCCTGGGTCCATAGACTCATTCAGAACAGCACTTTGTGGACCCAGCAGCAAGTCTGGTCCTATCAGGCCCCCGGAGCAGTGAACCTGTTCCTCAGCAGGGCTCTTGTCTTTGCGGAAGAGGGCAGCTACATTCACCTCCAGTACGCCTGCCGATCTGCATACGGGCACGCTCTACCCTCAACACCCCCAACCCCGCCTCGTGCAAAGACCGCCAGTTAAGGGCTGGCTTGTGCACCCCAACACCACTGGTGCCAGCCCAGGAGTCTTCCGAGACAGAAACAGAGAAATGAGTAGTTACAGCATCCTGGTTAAATTTGCATCAAAAAATTGAATTTAGAGGGTTAATCCACAATTTATTACCTCCTAAAACGTGGACAGAGGTAGCTGGGTGGATGCTCTTTCTTCTCTCAGGGCAGCATTGGCAGGCATGAAACAATAAATTGCATGCCACTATATTCAAGCTCCTTCAGATATTATTTTTTAAATTATTTCAAAAATGGACCTCACAAGTTAGGACAGGCTTAGAAGCATTTATATCCTGCTTTTTATGCCCAGAAAGAGTAACTGGCGTACATGAAACTTTCTGGATAAACTCATCTTGACCGAAATGTATCCTCTACAAATATTAAACCTGCATCACGATTTCCATTTGGGGAAGCAAGGAGGAAACAACTCAGTTCTTTAGTTCACTGACAATGACAAATGCATGTAGAATCTGTTGTCTTTTAATGCACATCAGAAGCACTTACAGCAATAGAAACGATATTGGCCAGCAGCAAAATTGCCAAAAAAAAAAAAGTTGAACAAAAACTAACCACCAAATTATACCTGCTCCAGTTACTCACAGAGAAGTCAGGAAAAAACACTAGTGCTAAAGCAGTTATTTTTGGAAGTGTCTGCATTCCTCTCTCTGCTTTCTTCTCCCCACATTTGCCTACGCTGCAATGGCTCATGCTGCCCATAGCTTTCTACAGACCTCCACCTCAGCAGCTCCCATGCCTTTACTGCAGTCACAGCCTCCAGCCAAACCATTACCCCAGGGGCTGGCTGCCCCCCCAGTCCTGCTCTCCTGACTCCAGAGCCGGGGAGAAGGCATTCATCCCCTCGCCGCAGGCAGCGTGCTTCGAGCCCACCCCAGAGCGGGCATGGGACGGGAACGGCTGCCTCACCAAGGGGCACCCGCACGCATGAGGACACGCTGACAAGTCATCCTGGCACCGCAGACTGTCTTGAATTGACCGTTTGAGGAAACGCCTCAAGAGACACCGGCTCCATTAACTGGGATCAGCTCGCCTTTTCACCCACAGCTATCACTACACCAGTCACCACACACAGCTGATGGGGAGGGTTCCCAGCGTCAGGCAGCCGTGGTCCTCCTGTCCACCCCATCGCAGCCAGGTGATGCGCCACATCCATGAGCTACCAAGCAGCTTTAATCATACGCTCATTTTCAGCCAAACCATCTCCCTGCACTGACATGCAGCCGTGCTCGCCCTTCTGCGAGTAAGCAGATCCACGCCATCAGGGCACAGCAAGCTGGAAACAGGACCACAGCAGCCGCTACTTAAGTCGGCTTAAACCGCCACGAGTTTGCACCTGATGGTGCAAGAGCCAGCCCCCTTGAAAGTGACAAAAAATCACTCTTTAATTGCATCAACACATGTTGCTCATCAGCAATTACTGTTTTGAACTCGTTATCACTAGTACTGACCACACACGCATACCTGTATTTACAGGAGTGACGTTTCACTGGCACTTTAGTGAAAAGCAGACAGAGCAGTAAAACATGTTCAACTCATTTGGGAGATCTGCAGAGGTTTAAGAGAAAGAGACACCAACATAACATAAGCACTAATTCTCATTAAACGAAGATTGAAAATAGAGTAAAAGCCATTTGAAATCTAAAGTGCCAGACATCCTTAAATGTACATGCACAATCCCAGGCCTGAAAATTTAGGACAGAAAGAAATACTTCACACACGAAAGAAAAACTTCACAAAAGAAAGCTTCTCCGAGTCTGACAGACAGCTGTTCTAGCATCGCACTTGCAAACGATGGGTAAGCCAGCTGGACTTTTGTAATAAAACACCACCTATGGCTGTTGTATGCTTTCCATAACTACAAGATGAAAACATAGTTATAGGCTCACACTGTTGAGCAGAGTAGCAATGTTTATATTCATTTATCAGAAAAGAAACAATACAATTATGCTGGGACTATTGATTAGTTCAAATGAAGTAGAAATAAATATACATTGCATCCTCGGAAATTGTCAGATATGGACAATCTTTCAACTATAAGATATGAGACATTACTAAGCTTAGGAGGAAAAATTAAAATTAATTAAAAAGTAGAAGCTGCTGATCATTTCAATCCATTCCGCTGAATGACTTAATGTGATCAGTAAAAGAGGAAGAAAAGACAGAAGTTCTGCCTCAAATATTTAAGACCAAAAGGTTTTCCTTAGAAGATTTTGTCCACATGCCCCTTTTAGATTCAGGTGAACTAGTAGATCATAGTAGATAGCAGGCAGGTAGAAAAAACTGAGTGGCTGAATACAAGCACTTCCTTTTTCAAACAATGAGAAACATTTTAAATGTGTGTATCTGTACACAGAAACTTTTCTACTGAGCAATTATCTGATGAAAATTATTTTTCACTATGACATTATAAACTTTAGGAATTATTATTAAGTACTCTTACTCATTAGCAAGACCGCATACTCGAATAAGCAGTATTTCTCCAATTACAGCTACTGAAATATATACCCAGTGCATCCTGAAGAACATAATATGTATAAATGGATACAACCCTGCTGATTTTGGTGAAAAACGTGAAAGCCTAATTTCCTCGAAAGCCATCAAAGTACCAGTTCGTGGTAAAAGCTGAGGAAATTCTCTGGTGCCCTCTGCTGCCAGCTACCAGAAGTGAACTAGATCTGACATAGCTGGTTCCTCCCATGCACCCTGCATTTGATTTACTTTAAGCAAAAGTCAGCATGGGGAGTCACTGTGCGTCCACCCTGCGGGAAGCCCCCCGCATAAAATTAAAGCCACTGCACCAATTTAATGAATATACCGATACATCTTATGCCCACACTTGGCAGCCTAATACTCCTTCATTTCACTCACCTGTATGAGGCAAAATCAACATAAAGGTTTCATAAGTAAGTATCTACTATCCAACGTATTTCTTCTGAACAGGCTCTAATCTCTTCTGATAACATCACCCTCTACTATCCACTAGTCACACATTTTGGATAAGTCTTTGTTTAGCTGTCCCTTGAAATGCTTTCTTGAAATACAGCCCAAAACGTTTTCTGTGACCGTAGTCTGAGATTACGTGCCTGGAGCGCCTGGCTCATTCTGCCATCGCCCACTGCTCCTCTGACCAGGTCGTGGGTCGCTGTCCCCTTCTGTCACACCAGCGAGACCAGGGTGTAAACCCAGTCACCTTACGAACAGCGGCAGGTAAAGTGACAGAGTAAGGTCAAACTACGGTGCAGGGATGAAATGAGCTGCTGGAGCAGTCAGACAGGGACTTGGGCTTCCTGTTCTCGCAAATACACAGACTGCAGCATCTTTACCTTTCTTCACCACCTCATTGATAACCTCTTGAGGAAAACTGCTAAACAACAGCGAAGGGTCTGCCCCAGGACTACCTGATACCACAACTATTTGAGCACATATCTTGCAAATCTCTCAGGAGATGCTTAACGAGACAAGAAATTACAAGGGGACTTACCGCACAGTAGGAGTGAGAAGGAAAGAGACGGCTCTGGCTCTTGCAGTTACTGAGGTGATGTGTTGCACATACCGAGGGTGTACTACCACTGACAACGGCTGCTTTCAGAAAACAACCACCTCTGCCTACATTGGTCCATTTCTCCTCCTTTCCAGGCAGGCATGCACACCTGCTTTAGACACAACGCTGAATGAGTTCATTTCATCATTTGCCCAAGGCCGCTCTGATTGCCTTGTAGTTTTTATTTGAGCATACTAATTTAATAGGTAAAGCACAAGCTGTGTGTGCTACCTGAAGTTAAGTAGTGCAGATGCTACCTTGTCAAAGATACTGCTTTCTTCTGGACATCCTCCCCAACTAGAATTTTACTGTCAGCCTCTGAACTTTTTTTTTTTTTACTCCTTTGCCTTCCAAAGTACAGCTTGGTTTAGATTTAATGAAGCTCTCAATCGGTTTCTTTCCCTTCCCCCTACTCTGTAAATAACATGTTCATTTCTACTATACTAGAAAAACTTCCATTTTTTCACTGCAAATTGAGCTGTCATTTAGAATATACTGCCAGCAAACTTTCCCTCTCCAATGCAATACTATAACTAATAGCCATGTGTTGAATCATTCATAATTTTAAAAAAAGTAAAGACAGTGGTGATAGGAACTTGTCACGGTTTCATCCCAATGCCTACTAGAGCACTCACTCAAGTTCACAAGAATAAAAAGTCTTATTTGATTCTTATTTTTGTTGAAGTACCATACCACATCATGATTTTCTAGTGAAATTCAACTTGGATTGCCCGGTGCTCCCTCAAAACATAGCAAATGCATGGCAAATGAGAAAATTAAATATCGATGGTGTGCACAAAGCAGAGGTAGAGAGCAAGCGTACTACTCTCTGGGTAAGACTAAACACTTTTATTGATCAACAGCATTGCACAAAACTCAAGAAGTGGAAGGTTTGTACAGCTTTGAAAATTCCATTTCTCAAAGCCTTAAACCATCAGAAAAGTGGTTTTCTATACTTTTTTTCCAACGAGAAGAAGGAAAAAGAAACACAGTATGAACTCTATCCTACTTGAGCAACTGCCATCTAGTCAAGTGGCTTTGTGGAATTCAGTCATTTGAGAGGTTTGCAATACAGAACTCTCTAGCTTTGCTCCACCTCCAGGAACTCCCTGGGGCAGGGTATATGCAGTATTTGCACTCTGGCATATATGCCATTTTGCACTACTGAAACACTTCACCAAAAATTACTTCTACGAATCTAGCCAATATAACATTTTTGACTAATGGCTGATGTCAAAATCCACCACAAAAAATAATTAAAGAGTTTGAGTTGTGCCTGTTTTTACATCCAGCCAGTAATTTTGAAGGAAGCAGAAGTTAGGGATAAAGCCCCTTCCCGGCTGCGCTGCCTGCTGCAGAGCCAGCAGAGGGACGACCTGCTCCCCCGGCAGCGCCGGCCACGCTGCGGAGCCAGCTCGCCATGAGCCGGACTGTTTTAAAAAATCGTTTGGTTCATTTTTCAGAGACACTCACTTCAATCAACCTCTCTGCGCCTGACAAAGGAGGTATCGGTACGAGAAGGAGAACAGGCTGTTTTTAAAACCCAGGTCCAAGGTAGCACATTCACTAGGGGGTATGGAATTTTTCCATCAGTTAAAACGGGATATACCCTAACTCGAATTGGACTAGAAATAGTGCTAGTGGACTTAAAAGAATAGCTAAAAGGTAAACATTTGCTACCTTTGTCATCTGCAAGGCATATTCAGTGTCACATGTGCTCTCCTTCCATTGCCAATCCAGAGTAACAGAATACTGTCAATACAAATATGAATTAAAGAATTCAGCCACATTTCAAGTAGCCTTGTGCTCACCAGGGGTACACAGTATGATTTAAAATACCACCAGATGCCTGGAGCCTGCGTGACCTAGCACTCACACCACTACCGCTAAATCGCTGATCTTGGACACAGGAAATCAGAACAGAAAAGGGGCTCGCATCTTGTCTGCGCCTTTCAGGCTGCAGGCTTTTCAGAAAAGAGCAGGTAAATGCAATAAACCCACAGGCAACCCATAATAAGCTATCATGTCATTGGAACTGTAGCTACCTGTTAATGAAAAACATCCGTAATTTTAACCGAAAAGCACTTTACCTTGCAGACAGTCACAATTTCCACTTACTTCACGATTTAGAAGGCAAAAGCAGCAACTTAGAAATTCGATCAGATATACCCATTTGCAGTATACACACAATCCTTTCTTTCTTTCCAAAAATGTTAGTTTAAATAAGAACATCCACAGTGTCTTATTTCACACAACCAGTAATAAACAGAAGATGTTTTCTTCTCATTTATACATATGCATTCGCCTTTATTACTTGTGAGAGCATTTGGGTGTATATGCAGAAACTATTTATAAGAAGCGAGTCACCACTGTGCCAAATAACCCAACAGCCAACCTAGTGCTACTTCAGAACTGCTGTATTTTACTTATTTATACTTTTTAAAAGTGGGAAAAAACCAATCAAAAACCCCAGTCCACACTGGACGTACCTTCAGGGAAAGATATAAACTGGTCCACTGAGGCAGACCGTGCTCAGCAAATAGACCAAGTCACTGGAGAAGTACTTCTACTTAGATTTCAGTAATATGTAAAGATATTCAGGAGAGGAAATTTCATTTTATATTCCAAGGTTCTCTAGGCAGTAACTGCATTTGCGTGCAGTGACTTGCACAGTACAGCCTCAGTCATCATGATACTCATAGCATCGTTCCTAATGTGTGAGTAAAACCAAAATAGTAATAAATAATAATAACTGTAGTATGTTACATGACTAAGATTAATTACATTATAATTTGCATTACTTGATTACATACAAGAATACAAATACTAGCTGAATTCATTAAGGCACTACCTTTAAGAAATTGAGAGGGAATCAAAAGGAAATAAATGTAAAATAATAATGTATGTATTATAATACCCTATATGTCAGGTGTTAAACATATGCCAATGCACGAGACAGCAACAACATTGTAACGTGTCTTTCAGAGTTAAGCATGCAAAGCTAATACTAAATTCACAAAATTCCAGTTTGCAATACTATTAGTCATCAGTATGTATCAAAGACTTGTAATTTTACAGGGCAAAACATAAAACAGGTTATAAAAAACCACTTTTATCTACACCGACTAGCCACTTAACGTCCACCTCAACTAAAACGATGTAGATGAAATTCATGACGTTTAACCATCACCTCGGGTTGCTCATAGCTACTATTTCATTCTATATTCTAGTATACTTTGTGTCACTGTAATCGTAGTTCTATAAATTCCTGAACTCTTACATATCATTAGTTACAATCGAAATGATTCCATAAATCGAAAAGAACTTCAAAAAAGCAAAATCAAAAGCATTGAGTTTTCTTTGTTGTTACAGTCTTCAGAAGAAAAATACTAGATTCTCTAGTGCTCTACACTGGTAAGAGACTTTCCTTGGATTTAATCAGGCAAGAAATGGCTTTCAAACTCTGCAAGCCTACAGGCAGTGTTTTGTAATGGTAAAGTTGATTAAAAACGGCAAGGAAAACCCACTGAGATGCAAAACACAATGTATGCCTCGTAGTTAATCTTTCACAGTTACAGGGTAACTTACTATTCTGCCCCAGCATTAAGCCCTGCATGACTCCACCATGAAGAGGCACATCAGCTGCCGGGGCCGTAACTTTGCAATTCTAACATCCTTCCAAATGACTTTAGATTAACTCATTCTAAAGCGTGCAACTATCTAAAATATTTAGCAGTCACTTGACCTTCCTTCTCACAAAAAGGACGTTACAAAGATCAGGAATTTGTCCTCAACACTTGATTTAATTTCTGAAGAGAGACAAAAACCCCATGTATTTGTCCAGAATCCAGAAGCGCCGGTTAGGAACGACATGCAGAAATCCTAATGTTTCGTAGCGTGCGGGATACCACGAGTGTGTTAAAATCCTCAGACCGCGCTGTTGTGCCTTTGGGTGCCGACGCCTTCTTTTCTCTTTGCTGTGACAGCGGCAAACACACAACGCAACCCCGCAAGTCAACCCTGTCCAAATCTACACCGGGATGAATCACAAGGCATGTTCCTCTGTTCTCAAGTGTTTATTTTTCAAAGCAAGGCCTATTTATCTGCACAGTTCCAAAGACAGAGCCCACTCATCGTGCGGAGCTGCCTCAGAGCTTCGCTCCTTTGCCCCCCCCCTTGCGTCGTCCTTGCTGACCCGCACCCGCAGCCGCAGTGGCATCTCCCCGCCGCCTTCCTGCAGGAGGGACAGTCGCCCGGCAAGACGCCGCAGCGCTGGGCTGCTGCTCCACCCGCGCGTCCCCTCGGCAGAGGGAAGAGACCTTCTCCCTTGCAGCCGGGCAGGCGGCGCGGGCGCCCAGGGAAATTCAGCCCCGACCCCACCGCCCGCAGTCTCCTGCCCGCCTTCCCGCGGGGCTGGGAGGCTCCGGGAGGACACTTGGGTACTCGCCTCCCAAGGGCAGGAAAGGGAGTTTTGGGGCAGGCAGTCTCCAACCAGTGCAGATAAGAAGAGGAATGAGGGAAGCGGGAAGATTTAAGAGACCGCCAGCTGCTGCGAGAGACACCTTCTGTCACAAGTACGGAGAGGATGTTCAGGAGTGGAAGTGCAGAATTCAGCAGTTCCTCCTTCCCCCAGCAGCACTACTGATCCCAGGGGCGTTCTGCACCTACCAAGATGATCCTCAGCACGGCCCACTGGGTTATTTCATCCTTTGCCACCGCTGCTGACAACGGTCTCAGTTACCACGCACCGCCTAGCAGCCCGCACCCACCGCACTTACAGATTCAAATCACTCTCACATCAGACACCAGCCTGCAGCTGTGTGCGGGAAGTTACACCATATCACCAGTCAACTTGAAAGAGTTCACGATCTCATGGAAATTATTTATGGGAGAGAGGGAAACAACAGAATGTCACGGTCTACATCCACACCAGGAGAAGAAAATACACACAGACAGGACTAGTTACCGCTATTTTTTAGGGATCCTGAACATACGCTACACAGTAAAAAACTATGTGTACAGTTCTAACGCCCGTAAATTTTCCTTATCCTCTTGCTTAGGTCAAACATTACATGTTTCTCCTCCGTCGCCCCAAATGAGAATTTAATCACCTACTCCGTACTGATCCTCAACAGAGCTGTTAATGGGACAGTTATTACACAGCTATGTTAGAATGATACCACCTGTAGCAACTTAAATCACACTTAAGATTCAAGCAGCACGAAATGTTAGTATCTCAGCAAGGTATGCGAGGCCCCTAAAACAAACAGAAAAATTAAATTGGAACTTTAGCCAAAAAAAGAGAACTTTCTGAAAGCTTGCCAACACAGCAATACAAGCATTTCACTAAGTTTATAATACATGATGCTGTTAGTCTCAGCTTTTACTAAAGAACTGTTTAAAACAAAGTTAAAAACATAAGTTGGGAATATGTTTTTAACTCTCTGGTTTTATGGAAATCTTACTGACTTGAGACCAATTTACTTAAATATTTAAGGGCCACATCAATAGAACTCAGTTCAAATTTCACTTGGTTTTAACTTTATGCATTTTAAAAGACAAAAGGTATTTTTACAATTTATCAATTCCTAAGCAAATCTTAGGAGTTCTTTTGAACACGACATCTTAAATATTTACAAAAGTTCTACGAGAAGTGTGGCTGAAGGAGATACGACAATGTCGGAGATTCAGCTGTAAAGTTTCCAATGTATCCTTAACGACTCAAATGAACACTAGAAAGATTCCCGCTTGTCTCAGATTACTTCTGTGAATTTGCCACAGCACTTCAACATTTATATAAAGTTCCTCTTAATGAGCAGATTCAATATTCCAACAACTAGCTTTGCTTTTTTCAAAAGAAGTGGTAAAATCTGAAGCTCTGGAAATAATGCAGAAACAAAATGCAGCCAATTAAATATATCAAGTAAACCAAAAAATCTGTAATCATATGAAAAGGCCAAATTAAACGAGATCCAGAAAAAGCAAAGTTAGCACATAAATATGGCAATTCTAGGGTTCATATTTGCAATAGAAATCTTGTTTTCTCTGTGCCTTAGTCCCATCTTTTCTCTAGAATTTGCTCCTCCTCTCTTTTATTTTGGTACCGCAGCATCCCAACGCCCACTGCAGGAGCCTATGAGGTAGATGCTAATGTTGTGAGCAAGCAGTAGTACTCCTACAGTGCGACCCAGCGACACGATTAACAGTACTACCTTGGATCTCCTCAGCAAGCACTACGTGTCCGACTACATCTACGCATGAGCTGCTTCTTTTGCTGCTTATGGTCAGCATCAAAAGCTGTTCTTCAAAATAGCAAATTTGGGGAAAGAAAATAAAAAAGCTTTGTCTTACCATATTCTGCACACAGCTACCAAAGGAACGTTTGTTGCAAATTTCACAAAAAAAATTAAAGTTGATTAAACTTTTAATTGCTGCTTTCATGTAGTTTCAAGCTAGATATGCAAGCTAATGAACAATTTGTAAGCATCATTAAAGAAATACAGGAAAATCCACAGGGAGGCTCATTTATACGTTAAGAAATTAGTCATTTCAATAACAGCTAAATTGGATACCACTAATTCCAAACTGATAAAAACTTCCAAGTAGATTAGAGCATTTGCAGTAAAGAATTTCCTCGCACTTAGGCTGGAGATAGCAAGAGTGTCAAACCTGAATTAACCTTTGGGAAAAAAAAAAACCAGTGTTTTCTGCTTGTTTTGGCTTCAGAACCAGCTTCTCCCCCAATTACTACCTGATTTGATTCTTTCAGTCATTGCACAGCAAGCCTAGACTTGGAGAAAAGCTATTCCTACACCTGTGACTAATTCTTTCAAAACAAAAGACTTGACAACATACAAAGTGACTGTATCTGTATCTTTCCATTAGACCATTTAAAACCAGTTTTCTTGTTTGACAATTTTTATTTTGTCCAAAGACCATGCAAACTATGGTCTGTTCACCCCATCTTTTAATACACTGATGAACAGGGAAGCAAGCATATGAAGACTGCCTTAGGCACTCCAAAAACTTCCCTTCTGCCTCTCAAGTCCCCAATTTAAAACTCAAGGTGGTTCAAGGCTCAACTGGAATTAAAACCTGGGCTTGCCATAGCCTAACAGAAAAGCACTAAGTCAGCACAGTTCACTGAACTCTTTTCTACGTCAGTACTTACTGCTAGCCTTCTCGTAGCATAGGCTGAACAGAGGAAAAAACTTTTATTGCCTTTCTCTCTAAAAGGTGGACTCAGTGATCCTTATGGGTCCCTTCCAACCTGAGATATTCTATGATTCTAAGGTACCATCCTTAGGAACTGGCACCTGGATATGTCCGAGACCGAGAAAACCCACACTCTGGCTACAGTCAGACTTCAATGCCTGGCCCCTCAAAGACTGGTAGTGAAAGCCAGCAGGGAAAGTAGAGCTTCCTCAAAATAAGACTCTACTGGTCTTTTGGCTGGCTTTTGGTCTTTCTTGCATTATGTGGGGCATATGGGGAAATAGGTGGGAGTCATTTTAAGTATTGCCAAATACTGCCAAAGTTTGAGCTGCTCCTCACACGCTCACAGAGCTAAGGCAGACGGTGAACTCGGTAACGGCTTCCTGTGGTGGGAGAGGGCATGAACAGCCACTGCTGTGATTAATGGCTTTCTTGCCAACACACAGTCCATAATTTGCACTGGCTGTAATCAAGTAATAGGATGTCTCATGTTTATGAACAATCAATTATAAAGCGTCCTTGCTCTGCTAAGTTTATTCTGTTTAAATGCATAAAATAGTCAATGCAGAACACCTACCTGGCTCCGAAGATGTCTTTTTTCGCTAGATCAATGCCAGAAACCACCTTTACCCTGAGGATACGAGACTCCTCCTGTTAATAAAAAAGAAAATGGGTTTAATGTTCATTCTGTAATTCATTTTGAAGATCAACAGTTCACGAGAGGTTAAGCTGTGAATGAACTCTTGGCCTTCAGATAGCAGGAGTCTTTCCTAGGTAGGATTTTGAAAAGAAAAACCTCTTCGAAGGAGGTATACACTTTAATCTGCTAAAGAATAGCCTGAATCCAAACATGAAAAGCATCCAACTCCAGTCAGAGCTGTTAAGAGTTAAATAAAGGCAGAATAAGAGTAGATAACAGTAATAACATCATAGTG
This sequence comes from Calonectris borealis, assembly GCF_964195595.1. Classification (NCBI taxonomy): domain Eukaryota; kingdom Metazoa; phylum Chordata; class Aves; order Procellariiformes; family Procellariidae; genus Calonectris; species Calonectris borealis. The sequence continues at coordinate 86,973,392 of NC_134352.1, read as the reverse complement.
ATAATAATAGTAATAAAAGTAGAAGACAATTTGCTGAGCAGGGCCATTTCAAATCCTAAATGATCCATACTCCACAGAAATTCATTCTGCTTAGACTCTGAAGCGATCTGTTCAAACACAAGGAAAATATTCATAACATTTTTGTCCAATCATGCTAATACCTCTTGGTCAGAGAGATGCCTATGGTTTAAAAAAAGGGTGCAAGATTAAAAATAAATCCTTAAAATTACATTGTTTAAACCTGTCTCACTATCTTGGTATATACATAACTCAAAAACAAGTCTCAACGACACATGCCAATTTCTGAAGATGCATATTACTAGGACACCAACCTGGTGCTCAGTTTATCACTTCATTACGTTAAGTTCCTGAAGAACATTGGTATAAAACAGTATTTTTTACTTCCCCCCCCCCCCCCCGTTTGACCTGTTTATTTTAGCTACACAAAGAGGCCATCAAAATTAAATCTGGAAGGGATCCTACAGAAAGAGGTTCTGCAGTCACCCGTATCAGTTACACCTTTTTCTCCTCTGATAAGCCTTCCAGCACTGCAAGATACAAGATTCAATTACGGTAATTTGAGACTCCGTTCCTTGAAGCTTGTTCAGAAAACAATAACATTTCCCACAGGTTTATCCTGGCATGACCATATTACACCTACTCTATTTGCTTTAGATAGCTAAAAGCAAGACACAGATTTGTTAGCTGTATCTGAGATTTCTGAGATTATTACGAAGGTCAGAAACACCCCAGAAGCAAACCCATACCTGTCCAGTCTAATATCATTCCTCTGGAAGGAGTCAGAAACAGATCACTTCAGAGAAAGAAAAACAAAAGTCTCATTGAACTCGTCTGCAGGGCGAGTTTCATCCTGACACACATCCTGCCGTAGTAATTGTGCTGCATTAAAACAAAAGCTTGAGGATTTAAATCCTTTCTGAAAATTTGTTTGTTGGTATTCTTTCCAGCAGCACTTAACACTGTTCAAAGTAGTTTCTAATCAAGGAAACAGGATTCCTTCCCAAAAGAGCCTAAAGCTTAGCAGAGAGGGTGAACAAAACAGTATGTGAAAAAGAACAATTCAACGGTGTTATGTTAGTGGATATTGAAATTTTTTTTCATATGTTAACTTTTTTCAATCTGTTAATGTCAACACAACATGCCTGGTCTTCTAGTGCGGTTTTAATAGACAAAAGACAATGAACTTGCAAATTGCGATCAAGAAAATTCCTTCATTAAGAGAAGACAGCATAGAAAAAAAAAAAGTCAGAAATTCTGACCTTACTGAAGGAGAACTGGAGGATAAGAAGTTGTAATACTAAGTAGAGTGACAAAAAGAGGGATTTCAGACAGTTAGTATGTTATCAATGCTACTCAGATTTCCTCCCACAAAGTCCAACATAAACTTTGCTGGAGTGGCATCTTATTTCTACACTAAAATCACCTCTGCGTATTACCTGGGGGGAAAGGAAAAAAAAAAAAAATCACAGAGCAGGAGGAAGTCTAACTACTGGAGGATCCCTAATTCAGGTTCTGCAAGACACAAAAGATGATGTTCCTGACTATCTAAATAGATAGACTCTCAAAAACATGCTTGAAGTTTCACTTCATACTTTAAGTACACCAGAAGGTAGACCCTGCTCCCTCCCTGCATGCAGGCTCTCAGCCCCTGCTAAATATTCCATTTTACCAAGCAGAAACAGTGCTTTTGCAAATGTTTGTTCAAATTTTCATATGCATGAAATATATGTAATATTTTAAAAAATAATTAAACCACCTCAATTAGTAACAAAGCCTCACCTATCTACCCTCAAAATTTTTCCTTCAGTCAGCAAGACACTTACTTCGATAACATCTACTGTATACAAGGAGCAAGGTGAATTTTGGATGATGGAAAATTCTTCTGCAGAACATGACACTTTATAATAGTACTCTGAACCATACGAGTAGCTGTTCAGACAGCTTGTCTGTAAAATAATTCTTTTGTAATGCACTGAACTTTTCTTACCTGTATCATTTTGTCTAAAAGCATTCACAAAAGCAGCGTAACAACACAAGTATATTCATGTGCACACATATGCATAAAAAGCATAAAAAAAGAATATTCCAGCTCTCCTGGTTTTGGCTGGGATGGAGTTGATTTTCTTCCTATTAACTGTGTAGTGCTGCGTTTTGGATGTAGTGTGAGAATAATGTTGACGACACACTGATGTTTTGGTTGTTGCTAGGTAATGTCTACACTCGTCAAGGACTTTTCACCTTCCCATGCCCTGCCAGATGTGCGGGGGGCTGGGAGGGAGCATGGCCAGGAGGGCTGGCCCAGCTGGCCAATGGGCTATTCCATACCATATGATGTCATGCTCAGCATATAAGGCTGTGGGAAGAAGGAGGAGGGAAGGACGTTCAGCGTGATGGCGTTTGTCTTCCCAAGTCACCGTTATGCGTGATGGAGCCCTGCTGTCCTGGAGATGGCTGAACCCCTGCCTGCCGATGGGAAGCAGTGAATGGATTCCTTGGTTTGCTTTGCTTGCGTGCATGGCTTTTGCTTTACCTGTTAAACTGCCTTTATCTCAGCCCACGAGTTTTCTCACTTTTACCCTTCTGATTCTCTCCCCCATCCCACTGGGGGGGAGTGAGCGAGCGGCTGGGTGGGGCTCAGTTGCCAGGTGGGGTTAAACCATGACACCAGCTCATGCGACTACAAAAACCTCAAATGACATAGATGAAGGGTTCCCAAATTAAGCTTGCTCAAGCATCACCACGGGTAGTAGTGGGAACCAGCAGCAGCTCCCAGCTTTCCAGGCCGCGCAGGCTGACACCTCGAACTTGTATTCCTCTGATCTCCACTTCCTTAGCTGGGAACACTGCCTGGGGGGAACAGCAAGACTGAAGGGCAGAAAAAACCCACATTTTTTATATTCTTACGCTTGCTCCTTGCATCCCAATTTCTTCATTTATCTCCAAGCACGCTGTGTCTAAGATAAAGGAGTTAAATTTTCACAGCAATAGAGAGGTAATCTCACCTCACTGTCCACCAAAAAATCAGATAAAGGATTGCTTGGCTAGGCACAGCGAGAAACTTGAAACACAGAGCATCAGTTACCTGACACACGTTTCCACCCACCCTTCTCGGAAAAGACTGTACAAGAAAAGAAAATTAGGATTTTGGTTTGTTTTTCTTGTAAACCCAGGGCACGACGACAGACAGTAGCCAAGACAAGATCACTAAATGTAGAAAAATTATGAGTGAGAAGACCCACGATCTAAACCCTAAATAAAGTGATCCCTTTGCAGCTTTGAGCCTGAGCTAATCTTTAGTTAAGCAGCGCTTACGCTTGTTGAGATTAAGGACATGTTTACGCATACATTTCTTTCAGTGGAAAGTGACAACTTAAACATCTCTCCCCTCCCATTTATTCCATTCCCACCGAGGTTTTTCTGAGCCTAGGTCAACACCTTGAGCCAGTGGAGCCCACAAATGGCACGCCAACAAAACTGAAGATAAGGGGAGGAAAAAATGGACAGCCAGAGAAGAAGGATAGATGGAGGCAGCTGCTTAAAAGCCAGTACTGCTATGCAGAGATATAGATAAAAGATATTAGGATGAGACGAAATGGGCTCAAGTTGCGCCAGGGGAGGTTTATATTGGATAGTAGGAAAAATTTCTTCACCGAAAGGGTTGTCAAGCATTGGAACAGGCTGCCCAGGGAAGTGGTTGAGTCACCATCCCTGGAGGTATTTAAAAGACGTGTAGACGTGGCACTTAGGGACATGGTTTAGTGGTGGACTTGGCAGTGTTAGGTTAACGGTTGGACTCAATGATCTTAAAGGTCTTTTCCAACCTAAATAATTCTGTGATATATGTAGCATCAAGACCAGAAATTCGAGGCTTCAGTCTACAACACTCAGTAATATTCAGCTGAGCTTAAAAAATGCTGACTTGGCCTTTTATTTTTACTCCAAATACCTAGATTTCCAGGATGGGGAAGTCCTTATGTACAAGCATGGAGAATGTCTTCACTAAGTTCTCTGTCATCTGGAGACACCTTATGGATTAAATAATAATTAAAAAAGCCAAAGACTTAACCATCACTCCAGAATTAGCTAACTATAAACCAAGACCACTTGCCAGTAAAGCTAACACCTCTTGTAAGCCTTGGGCTCATTGCTTATGCTCTGCACAGTGTGATTGATGCCTCTGAAAAGTGTAAGACCCGAGTCAGTAATCCAGCACAGCCAAGTCCAGTGCCACCTGTAAACACCTATGTGTATGCTCACCAGCACCCAATCTGATATATCCTGCAAAGACTGAGCTGTCTCTATTTAGTAGGCAGGAAAACCCCAGACACAAGTAGAGAATGGGATGAGGAAACAAATTTGGAGGATTAAGAAGTGATATGTTGCAGAGCTGTGGTTCTTGCTGGGATCCTCTGCACTGGAGACAGGGTGTGCAGTGAGGTTGAAGGATATGTGGGTGGACATACGGTTGGAGTTCCAGTTTGCAAAATGTGTAAATGAACAAGACCACGCAGAGCAGGTTAACAGGGCTGATCAGTGAAGAGACATTCACAGGCACAGATCTGCGGGGACTTGGATCAGGGAACTAGACATACAAACCACAGAAGCAAAGCTCCCCAGTGCTTTTACACTTGCTCAGTGCGCTGACCGGAGACTGACCAAACCGGCCATCGGAAGTGGGAAAGGAGGGCCTGCTTCAACACCACCGCAGCTGAACCACAATACGTACTCTTCCTCAAGCATCAGATACAAAGTGGAAAGGGATGCTGGAGAGATCCCTGACCAGAGCAAGGTGATTTTTGTTGGACTTAAAGGTACTTGCTTAATTAGCCTGTGCATATCTTGGAACAGATGCCACATGACAATACCGAGTTCTTCACAGCTAAATAGCTTTAGGTACCGCATGAACTGACATGCCGCTGAGCAGAAAGACAACCTTAAACTGTCCAGACAACAACCTGATATGCACAAATCCAGTAGAGCACAATTTACTGGCAGTTAAATATCCTGACTGAAAGACTTTCATGAGTAATCAATCATGTAACGCGTTCTCGTAGAGCAGTTTTCCCAACACAAACAAACTTCCATTTTCTGGCAACTGTATCTAACATCCCTCTGAGTCAGTGAAAAGTGAAAAGAGGCAATCGCTTACCACCTACCAAGGTGGTCGGGCTCAAGGACACAATCTTAATACTCCCTCCCTCCCCGCGCGCCTACCCCCGCTCGCTCAACAGCCCACCCCATCTTTCCACTAGCAGCCAAATTTTCCTTCTTGCAAAATCACAGGGATCGGGAGGCAGGAACATGCAAGAGGGGTACAGTAAAGGGAAGACAAGGCTAGGAAAGCTGAGACCACCTGCCAGAAACACTGTCCTTACCGGAGGACTTCAGCTATTTAGAAGCCGCTTGCTGCTCAAGTTGCCGTTCCCAGCACGCTCTAAGGAAGAGGCAGCAGACCACAAGAGCACTCGGGAAACAGTTCATGGTCTGCAGTCCCCACTGGACCACCCTAACCTACCCAAAATGAGTTAATACTCGGTGTTCCAAGGTCACTTTATTCAACTCTGCATATTTTCACAGCTTTGCTCCATGTCAACAGGTACCAACCACTACACTGGCTGTATGGTCATACCATTTCCAACAGCATCTGCACTAAAACGCAAAAGGGAATATGGGAATATTTGAAATCAACAAGATCCCTTTTCCTCTCCCCACTTCCCCAATACCATGGATGGGAGCTTTTGACCTGGATTCCTTCCTCTTCATTTTATATTTAGTAATCACAGAGAACTGGTGCTTAGATGATTTAAATGCTATGATACTGACAGGGGTTAATAGCAGCGACTTATCTGCTGCATCCATCTTTAAATCACTTTTCATTATTTTGCTAAGTGGGTATATAAAAGGCACTCTTCTGGTTCTGCTCAGAGTGGAAAATATGTATCAAAAAGAAACACTCATCTGGTGATAAGATTAAACGGTATCCACCTTCTGTGCAGTTCCTGCACTGTCTGAAACAACTACTGTTAGCCACTGACAAACAGCAAACTAGATGAGATGGACATCTAACTCTGCAATTTCCACTGGATTCCGTTCATTCTGAAAAGCATATATCCTAAGCTTCTTTTTGAAATGCACTGTTTGAAAAAGAAGTTAAGCTCACCCCACAGAGGAATTTTTCTATCATTTTAAAACCTTGCCTTAGCACAGTAAGCCTGGGAGGGTCTCCGTAAAATGCCAGGCGCTGCCACGCCCTAGCCCGTCCAGGAGCTGCCGCCGAGCCTCCAGCGCTCCTGCTCCCGGCGGCGGGGGCGTGCTCCGCCGCGGCACTGCCACCAGCTCCGGCACAGCCCGGGATCGGGCACCGAAATTGCATTCCTCCCTCCCTCGCTTTTTTCAACTACAATGCAGAACGTGTCTCGGAATTTAAAACTATGTTGTTCAGAGTACTTTGATTAAAAAATTTTGCAACGCTGGTGGCTAGAAATCCAAAGCTGTGCACACACATCAGGATGGCGGTTATTGGCTGGCTGCTAGCAGTTAAGCAGTAAAATGCTAACATTTATGAAGCCTCACTTGTCAAAGTTATTTATGCCTATACTCTTTCTGCCCTCGCCCCGCTAACCTTAGCCTACCTCACCCATTGCAGCAGGGGTACCATAAAGTGCTTGGTTAGGTATTAATGTTGAGTTCCACCACTAACCACATTCATACTTACTTCTGCTTTGTCCAATGATTAACATGAAGTTTATGTATTCTTGCCTCCCTGAAAAATGTCAGAGGTTACATAGTTTTCTTCTTTGCTGAAGGATAACCTTTATACAGATTGTGTTTTCTCATCTGTAATTCACATTGCCATTTTTGAAGACATAGCTGATTTAGGTGGAACCAAGCTAGGAAACCAAAAGCCAATCATGCAGCAAAAACCAGACTTCACTGACAATGAACAGACCCCAATTCACCTCAGAAAATAGATAAGAGAATACAGATGCGTCTACAGATTTAGAAGACTTTTGTGTGCATATTTATGTGTGTGATTCACATTTTTTAATTAATTTTTAAATTAACACCACATTTACTTTCTCCAGGTGCTCTGAAAAGCAAAGTAGTTTCTAACACCTATTAAAGCATTCACACAAAGAAAATCTATTTAAAAGTCCTCCTGCCCTTGGATTAATCAAACACCCTGGAGCTGGGAAGTTTAGGGAAGGGTTACGGAAGCAACAGGGGAAGAACGCGGGCAAAACGCAGTGCCCTGAGCTGTGCGCTGCCTCCCCACCGGTGAGGATGCAACGCCACCCCTCAGCGTCACCCCCCCGAGGAACAATCCAGGAGAGGTAGCTGAGTCCACAGCAGCTAAAGCAAAACGGACGTGCTATAAAAAGCAACCTGAACAAGTTTTGGAATATACATCCCTATGTTCTAAATACACATAAGAAGAAATCCACAGCAATCCACAGTCCGGTGTAAGAAGGAAAGCTGTAGACGTCAACTTCCTACAGGCCAGAAAATCCCATGATACACTTAGAGTATGCATTAAGAGAATAGCACTGAAATAACAATCGATATGGGTATAAAATTAGAAGCTTGGCTTTTTTAAACGAACAGGCAAGTGTGAAAGGCACAACGTTTGGATCAATGCAAACCAATACTTGAACAGATGCCATGCAGACCAGAGAAGATTAAACATTTAACACGTTCTTCCACAACTACCTTATAAAAGGTATATAAAGCCATCTGTAAGTCAAATGCCTCAAGATGGCCAAATTTCCCTTCATATTTTCCCAGTCGCACAAAACCCCAGCCAGCCTTCGTCGCAGCTGCGTCGGGGACCCCAGAACCAGGCAGTCGCCCGCGCAGCTGGAGCGCACCCAGGCGTCACGCCGTGGTCTTCCTGCCAGCACCGAAAGCCGAACTTACCAAGCGCTGCCCGGCTGCTTCGGCGCAAGACCCCCACGTCAAGGGCAGGCCGCGTCTCCGGGAGCGTGCTGCGAGGCACCGCCGCGGCTCAGAGGGGCCCTGGCAGCCTCGGCCGGCCAACGCGGAAGTTTCGCTGACGGCGGCAATAAATGTCCATCACCAAGGCAACGAGGTGAAAGGACAGCAATCTAGGATTTCACCTGAAGAAAGCTTAACAGGAACCGCGGCGGGGGAGTGTTGGTTTGGTTTTGGTTTGGTTTTTTTTCTTCTCTCTGTGTATAGACATTTTTGATTTCAAACCAAGATAGGCGTCGGGGAGGTAAATTTCCACTGACTGGAAGGAGAGAAACCAGATCACACTGGAAAGTTACCTGCACGCAGAGACTCTGTGAATCTGGTTTCATCCACTGAGCACCTCATCTCTATTTTTATTATACCTGCAAGTTTGCAAAACATAACAAAATAGAAAAGACAACAGATCTTTAACTCAATGTTTTGGTTGCAAAACACATCAGAATGGAAAAGACAACAAATCTTTAACCCAACGTTTTAACTGTTGGAACTTTTGTTATCCTAAAGGAAAAAACACACACAGAGCCCCTGGTGTGCTGGACATAGTAAAAACAGTCAGTCACCCAAAGAAACTGCTCTTTAATTCTCCCCATTATTGTGAAATATCAACTCGTTTCAAAACAAAATAGAATATTTGTCATCTACTTAAAAAAAAGAGGAGAAGTGTTCTCCATGGCAAGCCTAACAATGTTAGGCTACTCCTAAATCTTTTAGCAATTGAAAACACGGAAGACAACTTTAGACTGCAGAAGAGTCATGCTAATCCTTACGTCGATTTGTTGGTGGATTAAACCAACCCACATGACGGCCGAGCGAAAAAAAACATACTCTAGGAAGCTATTCCACATCAACGCCTTACACGTAACACCACCAAGTCAGATTACCCTCTGTTCCGACCCGCAGCCACCCACCTAGCACCAAACAACGTGAGGGCAACCCAAGAGGGGTGCCCTGCCCGCCGCCGGCCGCCGCCACCCCCGGGGCCAAGCCAGCCGCCTGCGCACCGAGCGGGCCCAGGAGAACTCGCGCTCCCGCGCTGCATCCTGCGGCCACACGGCCACTCGGGAAGCGAGAGCCACCGCCTCGCCCGAGCTGCTCCTGCCTCGGAAGCGGTGAGGTGAGGCGAGGCGAGGCCTCCCCTGCCACCGGCCAACCCCTCCGAGCTCCCCTGCCAGAAGGCAGCCGCAGGCTCCTGCCAGCACACTCCAGCCACCGAACACCACGGCCCCTGAAACGCTCCACTTCCAAATGAAAATCTCTGCATGCGTTTAAAGGAAAAACAACAAAACAACACAAAAGCAACCACAGTTTGGAGGAAAGGCCATGAGCCAAGCAAGGCAGTCAGTCAACATGTTTAATACTGCCACCCTCATTATCTCCCAACAGCACGGGCAGGGGGAGCAGGAAGAAGCTGGTGTTCTTTCTGGAGACAGGGGGAGAAGAGAGGCATCCAAAGTGAACAGCTCAACCCCTGGGGACATCATAGTGATTTGTCTGAAGGCCATAGCAACGGTACGTGGTAAGTCTCAGCATAATTCTTGTGATATCTTAATAATCTTGAAATTTGTCGGTGGCAATTTTGCAAACAGTCTTTGATAAAATCTCAGTTCTGCAGTGAAAACAAAAACAGGCACCAAGGGTACAAACCACATCTCCACTCTCCTCTGTGAAGTTCAGCACAGGAAAACAAACTCAGAGTAAAGGTCACTAGGTTACAACCACCTACTTATCTGGCTCAAGCATGGAAATTAAAATCTCATTTCAGGTAGCTTCACCTCGAGCAACCTGGGAACCCACCTCAGACCTTCCTCCCTCCAAGCGCCGATCACATTCCCCCTTACAAAGTCCGAGACTAAAACAAATCGTGCCTTTTCTTTCCCGCAGACTTCTCAACCCTCGCTGCGTGGTGCAACATATTTAAAAACAACATTATTTTGTCTAAAGCAGATCTCAAAATCAGAGCAATTAAACCAGAAGCCTTTGGAGGAAAGAATGCCATGTAATTTGGATCAGAAAGACGCTCCTGGCTAGACGGAGCCGGCCGGTTGCAGAGCGCCAGCACCCGCGCTCCACAGCACGTCTCCTCCCGGCTGAGGCGACGACCTCCCGCACAGCACGGCGGCAAAACCCCAACAAACCCGAGTTCCGAGGAAGCCAGAACTCTGCTGCTGAGGAAAACCGGACTTCTCATCTTCACGCGACAATGCCCCGAGTTGAGGGGACCGGCTCTTCTTATCACTAGAACAAGCGCGTATCCCTCAGCTCCCTGTGCTGGAGCGGGAGGAGGCGGCAGCGGCTTTGGGAGCACGCTCCTTCTGCGGGCGAGTCTGAAGGGCTGGCAGAAAAGACGAGGGGTTTAAGTTCACAGGACGGTCCTATGAAGCCAAGTTCCTCAAGTGCAGCCACAGACCATGTCAGGCTACACTTGAAAGGCTCTGATTATCCCGCAACGCTACAAAATTTATTACTGAATATCTTACTAAGGCACTCCAGAGCCACATCAACAGATAAAGCAAACACCAGCAAGCATTAAAAAAACCTGCAGAGTTTAGAGAACTGTGGGAATCTTCATCTTATACCGCAGAAAAATATTAAATGTTCTACAATAATGATTCAAGTCCTACTTCCAGGACTCGGGACCTCTAGGAAGAAGCACCATATTCACGTTTTCCTTGGCCAGATTGACACAGTTCAGGGGGCAAAACAGCAGGCAAAATTTCAGAAAGGCACGCGTTTGTCTTAGAGGGACAGTACCGTGATGCTGCTCTTGGCACGTGGACAAAACGGCACACAAAACTGAAGTGAGCAAGTTAAAAACACACACATGAGGAGCAACGTATGGAGATCAAAGGTAAGCGCGTATCAGTGACAGGGTTAGGAACCAGGACTCAAAACCCCCAGTCCAACGTTGAAAGCACGCTATTAAGAAACAGGCTCAAATCACAGTACTGACCTCATGAAAATCTGCTTACAAGGTATTTTTACTGCATGTTTAAAAAAAAAAAGTAAGCGTTCCTGGTGAATTATGATCTATTGTTATAAAAATCAGTTGAACTCCATGCAACTAGACATACTTGAGCAAATTTAGCAAGCATGTTGAACCAGGTCACCTGTGGTCTTTAGAAATACCTAAGAGAATGCAAAAGAACTTTAAATGAATGGACTTGCTGTACTGCACAAGACTTTATTCTCCTTATTTAACATTTAGACCTATTTATATCACTCACTAAAGGAATTCACTTAACCGACACGTTGTTTTCTGCACAACCTAATTCACTAAACTCTCCAGTAGTCTCTTGCAGGCCGTGCATAGATGTCTTCTAGATCCACCTGTGCCAGTAAAGAAAGAATTCTTATCCAACAGCTTTCTTCCCAATTTTTAACACTGCCAGAGGTTACCATCTCCCATGACATGGGAGATGACAAGACCATGAGAGAGACCATGACAACCAAAACAACCCAGGTCAGTTCATTAGACTCACTCCCTTGAACAGCTTCAAGCTCATGAGCTCTCAGAGCGGTGGCTAGGGAGGAGACATGACCTCTACCAAAGGGGCTGCGACTGCTCACTTGTTTCCCTTCATGTGCTCCTGTTCTGGGCTCAGGCTTGGTGGTTACTTGGCTTTCCACCTTCTTGGCTCTTCCAATCTAAATAGGCAGACACTGGTCTAAATACCTACTCCTGTCATTCACACTACATGACGGACTACCCCTGAGAAGCTTGCAATAGCAACAAGTTTGCCATAAAAAGCACAACGATCGCTCATATCTGCTTAATCTAGCACCATTTTGTGGCAGGTATCTCAAAGGAAAGAAAAAAACAACGTAGCATGAGACAGGAGAGTATGTTTGCTGAATCATCGGTATACGTCACAGATTTATGGTATGGGAAATTCTTTTCTGAAGGAAACCTCAGTCTGCTTTTCTTTGGACAAGCCAAGAGAAGTATTTAATCTTTGGTGGTAGCAAAGAAAGAGGAAAAGCATTTGTTACATGTCGCCATTAAAAATACGAACAAAGCTTTGACCAGGAATTACTGCTGCATTTGCAGAAGTCTGTGACCTGAAAGTGACTCTCCTATATGGACTTAGCTTTAAAAGGAAAAAAAACAAAACACACCCACACCAAACCACCCAACCCTGATCTTGCACCAAAGATGAGCACCAAGATCATCTGCATCCAAACTGAAAATTTACTGCAAGTTTAAACAGAAAATTCATAAAGGAAAATCTGACAGTAACTTCTTTTCCTTCCCTTAGGGGATACAGCAACTCAGCTGATTAAAACCTCAACCTTTTATTTAAACAAATATCTAACTTTCTAGCATGCAAAAATAACCCTTCAAGTATGAACTACCATAAAATAAAGGAATGATGTTTTTACATGTAGGATGATTACATTATACCGGCCCTGACACTGGTAAAAGCTTTGCCAACCACAGAGTGAAACAAGGCCAGCTGGTTTAATTTCAGATATTCATTATCCTCGGGTCAACGTCCGGACAGATCTATTACTTTCCAGCACACAGAAGAGAGCAGTACTTCAAAACTTATTGGTCAAAAGAGAAACACAAACCATCCAATTCTCCAGTGAATGTCTAACAATTTTGCCCAATAATGAAGAATGGTCTAAATTCCCAATTAAGAGCCTGCAGTAAGAAGTCACAGAAGGACGCAAGAGACCTGTTTTCAAAGCATCTTTTCTAGCATGACAATTAGGTTTTTACCTTTCATTAAGCCAACAGTTAAATATTTCTTTTTCTTAAACACTAAACATCTTGAAGTGTTTTTTGATATGATTAAATCCACCAGGCCGTTAAAATTCAAACTTTTTAAAAGTGAAAAATTATGAATTACACTTAATACAATCCTCTTAATTTTTCCTATGCAAAATACGACACAAATCCAGGTGTAACTCTGTATTTTAGACTACCAGGTCTCATAAAAATCCACTGATCTATCAGAAAGCCTCCATGAGTAAGCAGTACACACGACCTCAAACAGAATCACAGAAGGGTTGAGGTCGGATCGACCTCTGGAGGTGATCTAGCCCAACCCCGCTGCTCAAAGCTGGGGCAGCCAGCGCAGGTTGGCCCGGACCATGCCCCGTCGGTTCTGCACATCTCCAGGGATGGAGGCTCCACCACCTCTGCTGGCATTGCTCTGCCTCACGCAGCCCAGGAGGCTGTTGGCTGCCTTTGCTGCAAGGGCACATTGCTGGCTCCTACTCAACGTGTTGTCCACCAGGACCCAAGGGATGATTCAGCAAACGTACTTCTCTACAGAGCTGCTTTCCAGCTAGTCGGGCCCCATCCTCTCCCGGCGCATGGGGTTATTCCTGCCCAGGTGCAGGACATGCACTTCCCTTTGCTGAACTTCACGAGATTCCTGCTAGCCCATTTCTCCAGCTTGTCCAGGTCCCTCTGAATGGCAGCACAACGCTCTGGTGTATCAACCTCTCCTCCCAGTTTGTATCACCTCCATCTCACAGTTTGCTGACAAACAGCAAATTAGACTGGGGCACAAAGGGGAAGGCAGTGTTTTCAAATTTAAATAATACCACTACTACAAACGACAAGTTAGAGATGACTTGGAAACGGATAAAAACAGAATTCCCAGAAAAACAGCCTCAAAACAGTTGTGGTTAGGAAGCAGGCAGGTAGGAGAACAGGCTTAAAACAACTGTGGTTAAGAATCAGGCAGGTAGGAAAACATTAAGCTTGGGTTTTATTTGTAGGCAATGACATGTGCAAGGCTCCAAGGAGATACATGCTGGACAAAGGGCAACTTATATTTGCATGGAGTCAAAAGCCGTTCTGAAAACAGACAGCTCTTGCTGCTGCTAGGAATGCTTACCTGGTTAGCTGTAGCTGTGCTGTGTTATGCCTTGTGGTTTGCAAAAGCTTTCAGCGTCACCCAGAATGGCACCAGGTCCAAAGTACTTCCTAGTAACTGTTATTAATTGCTTAAACTGAATTTGAATATTCACAATATCATCACATCACTGTTACTGCTACTGTTCCGAGAATCAAAACCACACTGAAGTTCACCAGATTAGTGAACGTTGGCAAGATTTATTTATTGCAAACCATCCAGGGAAAACTATGCAGTAAGAATAAGATCTGTTGAAGCCTTTGCAAATATCGCTGCGCTTACGTCCAGAAAAAAGTAAATCTTAGCATGATTCTTCTGTAATTAGCTATTACACACTGGAATGACTGTCTTGGGATGTACCACAACAACAGAAACTCCTGGTGCATCTTAGGACTATTTTAAATAAGGCCAGATAGAGCAAGTGTTACGAACCCTCTGCTCGCAGAGCAGGGCCGAGCCGGGGGGATGCCCCGAGCGGCACTGCTTGATCACAAGCCATCAGGTCCTAAGGATAATTAAAACAAGTGTGATTTCAATACTGTTGTTTCACTTCCTATTTCCAGGTTAGGGCAGGCACACGTTCATCCACTACCGTCCGACGGCAGGTGATAGGTCTTCAAGTTACAACGCCCGCGTCAGTACCTGCAGACTGAGCAGCACCAGAAAACGTTCCCGAGCAGCAGGGCTCCGCCGTCCGCCCCGCTACCCTGCGGGAGCAGTCCCTGGCACAGCTTTGGCTCGGGCAATCAGCAGGCTCCCAAACAACGTCTGAGCACGGTTCGGGAGGCAGCACGGGATGGGGACCCTGCCCAACACAGTCTGCGTGTGGCCAGCACCCTTGGACGGCGGGGACTTGAACAGCACGCACACAGACCCTTCTGTGCCCACGGGCCCCAGTGTAAAGGCACGGTCTTGAGTTTACTTAGCATACACTCGGGCAGCAACTGCTACTTGCAATCACGGATGTACACAATAATCAGCTGTAAGAGGTGGGAGTTTCCTATGCATATAGGAATAAACCATTATATGTACAAAAACCCAAGGAATTACATACAATTCTATGTTTACACATGGGTATCTTGTTTTCCATGACCAAAATTTTAATTATTTTTAGCATTTGACCAGACTTAAGACTTGTGCACTTTGTTTGCAAGACAAACATGACAACAGTTCAGAATAACAGACTGGTTATTCTACCAGTCAAATGAAGATCATTGATGTGCTTATGAAACGTGTTACAATTTTGTTAAGACACTTAGAGGTGGGTTTTGGTTTGGTTTGTTTTGTTGTTGGTTCTTTTGTTGTAGGGGGGTTTTTGGTGGTTTTCTTGTGTGTGTGTTTGGGTTTTTTTTGTTGTTGTTGTTGGGTTTTGTTTGTTTGTTTTACATTCACTGGCTCTGAAGATCATGATCCTGTATTTCAACAGCTCAGAAAAAAAGGCTTATATACAGTTTTTCACGATGGAACAGCAGTATGAGAAGAGTATCTCAAAAAGATGCTTCTCCCTCGCAGAGGAAATAAATCCACCTTTTGATGATCACTTGTTCCTTTTGTGGAAAACGAGGAAGATGTTCAGCAGAATAAAACTTGAACTCACCTACATTTCTGTAAAGGCGATACAATCCTGATACAACCAACGCACACAGCCCACCCCACCCCCAAATTAAGCAGCAATATTAGTTGGATTAACGGTATTCTGAAATACTTGCAGGAGCAGAAGAGCTCTGACCAGAACTCGACCTGTACCTACAGCTCAGGACCCTGCTCAACTAGACCGAAACATGACGGGAAGCAGCGAGCAGAGCTGCTGTATTTCTGCGGCACTCAGTGAACAGAGACCTCGTTGGGACCAGGTCCCGGTTTCCTCCTTCGCGCTGCCCAACGGAGCAGCCTGCGAGTTCGCCAGCGGTGACTATGCACGCACAAGCGAGGCGGGAGGCGCGGAAGAGGGGAGCAGGTACCTCCATCTGCTCAGTGCTGAGCTTCCTCATTTCAGTTGCTCATCCTGACCAGCAATTAACACCGCCACCCTAACGAAGGAGCCCTGTCTTCAGCTGCACATGTGACATTACGCAGGTTTGGGCACTTGCATCACACCCGGGCTCATGCCAAGCAACCTTTGGACGCAGCAGAATTAAACATGGCAGGCAGAAGTGTTGTGGTGTATCGGCTGGTGAGAAGCGTGCGTTTCCTGGCAGAAAGGGATTAAATGCCTTCCTTTAGACATGGTATGAAAGCATTTCCTCAGAAACTCATTCGCAAGTAATAACCAGTGCTGGAGACCCAGACATTTCATTAAAAGTGGGACTAAAGCTCAGATTAATGTATTTCAAATACCCTCCTTAAGAGCCTCTGCAATGGTCAACAGTTAATTTTTAAAGTTCTTAAGAATGGACTATTCAACAGCTAAGCAGAAAAGGCCAACAAACATCAAAAGAAAACAACGCCCTTTTAACTCACATTATGGTCATTATCAACCTGTATTTTATCCCTGCCATTTCACATGCTTCGAAGGGCAACTTTAAAGCTTCTATCATTTCATATGATAGCTTGAACATAAGTCTTAGATAACAACTTTCCCAACATTGCAGAAGTGACAGGCTGTTAAATTGCACAGTGAGGACCCAGCTGGTTTGCTGCAAACCAGTCAAGAGGTAAGTCATCAGGATTCCCTCCCCGCTTACCACTCTCCGAGGAGATACTCCCATTCCGTAAAAGATGCTATTTTCATACACATATTCTGATAGACCAAACGTCAAGATATTTATGTTTCAGAGAAGTAACTGCTTCCTATGCACACAGGATATTGTAGACATCGTTTGTTTAAAGCAAGTTTTATGAAAATTCTGTTATCTTTTTTCTTTAAACTCTGAGGACATTGACAGCTATAATTAAAGTCAGTGTTGATTATCATCATGCCACAGATTAATATTCACACTTCCTCAGCGAAAAGCCTAGAAAGTGACTGTAGATAACTAAAAAAAATGGTATCTTACAGTTCTATGCATAGAAAATGTACATTCACAAGTATGGTGCTGGTCATCAGCTTAGATTTTTTTCTTCCTGTTTGGTTTTTTTTTTAAAGATATGTAGATCTCAAATACCTACTAAACTTCTCACCATTTTTGAAAGGCTGATTACGCATACAAAACATACAAAAGAAGATCCCGTATCAAATGGGGGAGGTTTAGTTGTATTCATTCCAGTAGCCCAATTAGTTGCCAACTGATCACACAAGCATATTTATGTAACCACAATCTATATTCTTGTTAGATATTTAATGATTTTAGACCATAAACAGTCAGCTTTATCTCGGGTCCACTGTGTAATGACAGAACTCGCATTCAATAAAAACGTAATCCAACAATAAACTGTGATTGGAGGCTTGTTTCTAACCCAGATAACTTGAGTGACCTATTCCACAGCACACACCCACCCACCGAAGTTGCACCGCTGGCTGTTTCACCTGGAGAATGACCTGGAGGGCAGGTGAGGAACGGGGCCAGGAATTTCTTAAATAGGTTTGCTGGAAAAACCTTGATAGCAGGAAAACTACACTAATTGACAAGAAAATGCCAGTGACTCTTAAGACCTTAAATACCTCTAAAAGGAGAGATTCTTACTGCAGCACTTCAGTCTCAGAAAATATCGTACCAGGCACATTTTCAGAATGCGAATAGATACTAGTCGCTTTTAGGATCTGTTGCTCTGAAAATGTAACACTGGCTTTACCAGAGGGCAAGACACACTTTATCTTGGTTCACTGGAATGCATAAATTAAAACTCTTGTTTTCAAAAGATTTTGTAGACATGCACAAGCAAAATACTGCAAACATAACACATGAGCTTGACTGATTCCAGGCACGCTTTGCATCAAGAGGAGGGAAAAAGCTCTTGAAAACTGAACAAAATCTGGAAAAGAGCAAAACGTAAAGAAATTTCCAAGTTTTTTTTAAAAATAGCTTGATTTTTCTCTTCTGTTCAAACCAGAGATCAAGTGTGATTATAATGTCAATAATTATGCCTTCCAAGCATGAAATATTAATGCTGGATTATTACATTTACTGTAATTTATCCCAACGCATTCAGCAGTGGTAACTTCAAGCATACTAAGAGAACAGTACCATAGAAGATTACTGCTTAACTAACAATATGGTAAATTCTTAGGTATAACGTGATGTATTCCTATTCATCCTGGTTTGAGCTGTGGAGGAAAAATAAGCAAAGATGTTAGAAAGCAATATGCAGTGCTAACAAATCCAAAACACGTATCTGAAAGCAATTTTAGAAAGATTAGTGAACATTGCCGGCATTAAACCTTACTCTACAATTTCAGTGCTCAGTGTGTTAATTTACTACAAAAAGACCTTGTTTGAAACTTGATTCACAGCAAGCCTGATGAACTGTAAAAGTAAAAAGGATGAACTATAGGCTGTAATCGCAGAATTTGATCAGGAGCTGGATTCATGCATTTTGGAGAACTTCACCAATTTCTTTGGTGTTCTATGACTCGAGTATATCAGATATTCTCCAGATTTACCTGGCTAAACAAAAACAATATACTAAATCAGGGGAATGCAAAACACCTGTATTTTCATATATATATACACATACACATGTATGTGTGTGTGTTGCCTGAAAGAAAATTATTTTAATTACTGTATATTTTACCAAAATAGAAAGGAAATAATTCGTTTTCTAGGGTGGAGAGAGAAGAAAGTCTGCAGGAGCACCATGATTAACATAGTCAAATAAAACATTTCATAAAATAAAATACTACAAGAACTGTAACAAGAATAAGAAATTTGCAAAAAAGAGGTCTGCTTTGCAATACAGGAGACTGGGAAGGCACTCGGCGATCACGTGCCACCTACAGCGCAAACAGGAATTGCACACATTGTACGAAATCCAGAGCATTAGCTGTGGCAGAAGAAAAGTCAGAGCAATGAGAATATCTGTCTAGAAAATAGTCTGGAAACGCACTGCATGGGCGATGCAAAACAGTCAAGGCTGGTACCGAAGACGCTCCATGTCTGTACAAAGCACGGCATACCGGGGTCTGGGGCACCTTACTTTGGTGAAGGACGCAGCCCTTCTCCAGCGCAGCCCTTCCACATACTCGGCCAGCGACTGTCGGTCCCAGGCTTTCAAATACAGGCCTGCGACACGCTGCAGGCGCGAGGACACGCGGCAGAGATAAGCGTTGGCCAGAGGGAAGAGCTGCCTACATTACAATTACGTTGGGATACCACAAACCGCACATCACCTATCTTAATGCCCCACTGAATGCTTAATGTGACCAGTGCTTTGTTACTGTTTGAGAAGACTGGGGGGACAAAAAACGTATTTACTCCTGCCGGAGGCTGCCCTGACGGGCAAAGGGTGCGGGAGGTAAAAGCAGCAGGAGAGGCTGAGGGAGGCGGGTTTGTTCAGCCTGGAGAAGGGAAGGCAAAGGGGCTGTAACTGCTGCCCACCCGACAGACTCCACGGGGACAACCCGGTCCGCCTCTTCACAGAGCCTGCAGCAAAAGCCCAAGTAGTAACCATCTCAAGTTGAAACAAGGGGAATCCCAGCTAAATAAAGGGACACGTTTTCCACATCACCACGTAGTTAAGGCCTGGGACGAGGCCCAGAGGCTGTGGAGCTCTCACCGTTGGAGATCGGCGACACAGGGCTGGAGACAGCCCCACACAACCTGCCCTGACGTTGCCTGGCTTCGAGCCGGGGCTGGACCACGCGGTCTCCAGGCATCCCTCGCAGCGTGGGTGTAGGGCTCGGTCCCCTCCACCAACTGAATCTGGCAGCAACTCCTGCAGAGGGTCTGTGGCACAGCCCCGCAGCCTCTGAGACCAGGAGATGTTATAACAGATTGCTTCAAGGTTGTACGCAGCTGCACTAACTCCTAACTCCTACTGAATACATGCATGCGGAGAGGAAGGTGGACCAGGACAGATGTGTCTGCTCTCTGCAAGCCTGTTGAAGAGCCAGGGGCTGCTGCATGGTGACAGCGCAAGCTGCAGAGCCCCTCAGCTAAGTTCGATCACTGATCAGCACCTATCTGTCCCCACGAGAGACGAGTGCCAGGGCAGCAGCGTGACAGCCCCCGCCCGTTCCCTGCGCGGCAGGGTGATGCCGGCAGGGTGATGCCGGCAGGGTGATGCCGGCAGGGTGATGCCGGCAGGTCGCTTCCCACTTGGCGCCTCGGTCTTCCCGGTGAGGCAGCGAGATGCAGGAGAGGCGCACGGCTCTTTGGGATGGCGGGGCCGGGAGCGAGCCAGCAGACGGTGTGGGACACGGAGATGCAGAGCTAGAGGCCAAAAACAGACCCCAGACCTTCAGAGACACCAAAAGCCTGATGTCTGAAGGGAATTCAGCCTGTACTTTTCACCTATTCGTTAGTTACTTTTTTTAACTACTGTAATAGCTCAACTGCAGTTGACTTCAGCTCAGAGCAGAAATCAGGAATGTCAGTTTTCAGAGAAAGACTCCATTTTCTGACACAATTTGTTTTCTTGCATGAATCATCCTATTATCCAACCAGAAATGAAATTAGATCTTCCAGCTCTCAACTGAAGTTAATAATTAATGTTACTGTACGAGTTTCTAGTCTTCCCTGGTGAAGAAACTCTTTCCAACACATTAACATTTCAATGAGTGCTGCTGTCAGTCAAACTCAGCAGTTCACCCCTTGGCCTCTCTTCTCTGCCTTGATCAAGTTGCTTTTGTAAAAAAAAATACCAGGTTATATCCTCCAGCAGTACCTCTTTTCCCTTAAGGCAAACCCGACCGTAAGCTCTGCTCCCCAAGGACTTCTAGTTTTGGGGGATGAATCACTCCCGTTACAGCCTCTGCCCAGATTACGGGAGGGAAAACCAGCCTCTCCAAGCTGATGGAGAAGGGATCCACCCTCACCACAAACGTCTAGTGCTCAGGCTTTTGTATCCTGGTGGTATTCCTGCCGTTCCCAACATACTTGCGCTTTATGTTCCACCTCTTTCTCCCTCCCTTTCCTTCCTACTCGCTTTAAAAACGCAGCAGCCGTTTGACAAAGGCTCGACTTTTTTTGTTCGGCAAGGAGTATTTGTCATTTAAATGTATACTCTAGGGCTAGCAAGCTCTTACAGTTGAAAACTGTGGTGTCTTATACAAGAATGAGAAAACTGTGCAGTTTCTAATCTGGGCTTAGTTTGATTAGATTTGGGAAGTTAAGCAGTGAGCAAACACAGACCCTCCTGGCTGGAGGACGGCAAATCCCACAATGGAAGTCGACGGTTTCCTTCTCCAGTGTGCCCACTGACATACGAGGGTCCGTTCTGAACAGCCAAAGATGTGGACAAAAGTTAAGGTACTGTGAAAAATAGCTGTAGTTAAAAAAACGTATTAACAAGAACATGACCAATGCCGGAGACTAAATTTACGTAATTTAGCTACAAAAGTTATTTCCTATGCATACATGCATTTAAGATGCTTTTCAGGAGGAGGAAAATTAGTTACTGTCTTTCTTTTAATTAAAGGACATACGATCACTGCTCAAAAATGCCAAAGGCACACCTGAGTTAATATACACAGTCAAAATAATCAATTATAACAAGTTCATCACTAGCGAAATAACAGGATTGAGTAAAAAATACATGACTCCTGCTTGGAGGAAAAATACTTGTTCAACAGTTAACAAATGGTTTACTGTGGTTTTTTTAATACTAAGTTATTGAACTGCAGAGCTGTATCAGCATTCATTTGTCCATATGATCTTTAGCATGGGTTAGCAGCATTTAGATCCACGTCTTATTTTCAGTGTGCAGACCGGTGAGCAATGCACTCAGTCCGCAGGCAGCCAGAACACACTGGTAGCTGTATTTGCACCATGGAAACGCTGTTAATACCCACAGCATTTTTTTTTCCTTTAATGAATTATGCTCACCTTTCTCACATTGTAAAAGAAGAGACCCATACAAAAAAAAGGGAAAAAAATACAGCCATACTGAGAACTTTTTTGTTTGTTTTATATAAATAATTTCTGCATACATAAAGGGTGGAAGGCTCAATGGTTTTTTGGTTTTGGGGGGTTTGGTGTGTTGTTTGCTTTGATTTTGGGTTTGTTTGGTTTTTTTTAATTTTATTAATTGCTCATAGGGAACTCCTTAAGAATATTTGAAATCCTATAAATAAATGGATTGTTGCTGGACAAAGCTCAGAGGATAGCTCAGTCACTTGTTCCCAAAATGGTACTTGACACTGACTAGACTAAGAAACACTCATTAAAATATTCAACACTCATTATCCAAAACAAAGGATGGACTTTGTGTTCTGCCAGGCATTCTGGATGCAAAACGTGGCTCAATGCACCGAACAAAAGCCACATTCAGAATCAATGTATGGCAGAAGATCTGCAATAAGGTCAGTCATTCACCATCTCCGAGCAGGACCTCGTCCCAGAGAAGCACAGATGTGTGTTCTTGGAAGAAACAGAAAAAGAAGGGAGCAGAGGGCACAGCAATTCAAAACTCCTTAGCCAAGTTACAAGGCAATTGAACAGCTTCCACCTCACCTTCTGTGGTGTTAGCAATGCGATACAGGGTCAGTAATAAGCAGATGGAAGCAATAATTTCTTCACCACAACTGGTTGCAGTCCAAAAATTACACAACCAGTATAAGGTTTTCAAGATTCGAAGTTTCGTATTAGTTTCCTTAGCTGTATCTAACTCAGCAGCCTGTGATTACAAATATAACCCATTTTTGTAACTATTAACATCTTAGCTCATCATTTTAGACGTAAGAGTTTTAGATTAATCTTGAGCCTAGTCCTGAAGCATACGACGTCTCTCCCTAGAACAGCAGAAACTCCCCAGGGAAGCAGCACGGGAGCTAACACACACAGCTCTTTGTGAAGCGTGTGCTTCTAACACTGTGAAGTCTTTTAC
Source organism: Calonectris borealis (assembly GCF_964195595.1). Lineage (NCBI taxonomy): Eukaryota > Metazoa > Chordata > Aves > Procellariiformes > Procellariidae > Calonectris > Calonectris borealis. The sequence goes on along the minus strand of NC_134352.1, from coordinate 86,950,587 downwards.
TTTTAGAGAGCTCAGTCAAGAACATCGAGAATCAAGGTCAGGATTTTTTTTCCAAGACATAACAAATGAATATTACGGTGAATGAAGTACAGCGGCAAAAAGCTCTCGGGTAACACAAATGAACAGGAGAAGTCTGCAGAAGAAAGTCAATCTCCTCCAGCAGGTTTAAATGAAGTTATGTCCCCTTTCAGAAATAACAACAATGATCTACAGAAAGTCCAATTTTGCTTCTGAATTATTACTATGGCTGCACAAAGTGAAGGGAGAAAAACAGCTAGGAGCTGCTGCAGAGATACCAAAATCCGACTGCACACAGAATTGCCTCCTTTAATAGGCTACCTGCAACAGTATACCTACTTTTGTATATGTTGGGAGTTTCAAAACAATATGTAGCCTTAGACATTTTATGAAATGTTATTTGGCCTATACACAATTTCATATTGCAGTTGCTTATATTGAATAGAGCAAAATCTGCCCAGAAGATCACGTAACAGCTCCGGAAAATGCAACTGCTGGTAACGAACTTATGACACTAGGTGCTAGATCAGTCAGCAAAAAAAGTCAAGTGAAGCTGACAGGCACCAGCAGTGCTGCGAGGCAAACAAAATAAAACCATCCCTCCTTTATCTCTTCTCTCCCCCTCACCACACTTGTTCAAACCTAACTAAAAGCAGCTTTAAGTTGTTGCCCAAAAGTTAGGAAATGCACAAGTTACCCACAAAAACACACAGCCATGGCCCTCAGTTAGAACCAAAGCCATCAATAAGTAAGGGAATGCAGCTGTAGTATGTTCAGAGATGCCATCACGAAGGACTACGGAGAAAAAATTTCCTAGAACAATGCTCAGGCAGTGCTAGTGCGCAATGCCAGGGTAAGTTGTTCTGTCTATTAAGACTTTAGACAGACTGTGTTAAATCACCAAACACAAAATAAGAATGAGGGTGGCTCTGCTGAGATTTATTAGGCAAGCAGATAGTTTGGTGCAAAAAGCAAAAAAACCAAACTTCCCAAAATTGCTATACAATCCAGGTAACTTCCCGTTTGCAGCTGAATACCACCCAGACAATAAAAATCGTCTCCAAAGCAATAGCATTCTCACAGGTTCAAACAGAGGATTTAGCGGGGAGAACCAGCCAGCATACCCGAACTGCACACTACTAAGTGAAAGTCTGTTTACAAAGTCTTCTGGGCTCTCCTCTCCTCCCAAGTTCTGCAGGGACACTCCCAAGTGCCGAGTACTCACTTAAAAACACATTCTCTCTGCATGCAAGATCTCCAGTAAACAACATGTACAACTCGGAAGCAATCACCAAGAAAGTTCAGTTAAGGAAAGTATCTGAACATTTTGTCAAGCTTTTGGCTTTTTCACAACCCCCCCCAAAGCATCATGAAGAAATCTAGTTGAAGTTGTATTCTGCAGGCAATGTTTCAAAAGACAAATTAACTTTGAACACTGAGAACAAGAAAAGACACAGCATTTTACCCTGTGCGTTCAATCGCGAAAGAGGCCCATAGATGAATTTGCTAAAGCAATATAAAGGGACTGGTGAAGACACATCTTCTAAAATGAAAGCGACCGAAGCACAAGATACTTTTCCCAAGAGATCAAACAGACCTTCAGGCTCCTAAGCTAACCCACACAGATATCAACAATTTACAAGCAAAAAGGAAGCTTTAACACACCAAAAACAGAAAAAAAGACTCACACAGCAGACTCTCAGTGACCAAACTGCATTATATTGGCTTAAGCCTAACTGCAATTACCCCCAAAGAGTGCCTGTCCCCTCCACCACCATGCACTCTCAATACCTCCCTTGCATCTGATCCACCACTCATATACAGAGCAAGTCTGGTCAGCAGGTCAATTTGACAGAAGAACCCAAGAGAGAGTCATTTTCTGCCAGTTCAATTCACTGACCTGACTAGGTTTGCTGCTCTCAGTCGCTACATCTGATGGAAGGGAAGGGGCCAAGTCAGATTAACCAATTCAATGGGACCCTACGCTGCTGTAACTTTACTCTTCTGCTTCTTGGTAGGAAGCTGTAGTATACATATTCTTACTGTACACAGAAGGGGAAGAAAATGGTTTGAAAGGTTTACTGAATACAAAATAAGTGTTTTGCGAACGGGTGAGCTCCTCTTGTTCAGAAATCTGCAACCCTGAATCCAATGTTGCATCAGGGAACTAGGGGGAAGGAAAAGGTCGCAGCTACAGCAGAGCCATCTTCTCCGGTGGTGGTTTGCAGGTCCACGGCAGTAATTCCTAACCCAAGGAATCAGCCTGGTGTCCAGGACTACCTAATATCTGCTGAATCTGGGCTTGCATTCCAACACAGGCTGCAGACGTAACGGGAACAGTCCCAGCCCTGGGCCGGGAAAAGACAGTAGGTTGTGTGGCACAAGTCATCAAGGGAGGCTTTGCTACCAGGGGAAATCTGAAAATCACTGGCCTAGAGAAACAGACTGCCAAACAACAGTTCTGTGAAGCAGGTATCATTCAGAGGTATTTATTCTCTATTCCCAAGCATTTTCATAGCAAGGAGTTAAAAAAAAAAAAAACCACCACAAAACTTCGATACCTAGTCAAACTGCTGAACACAGAGTGATGCTGTCGGGAATGACAGCATGAGCAGGCTGGAGAAAACAGCGCTAGAGGAAAAGTACAAGTTCCTCCCCTGTAACAAGTAACCGCCAAGGGATGGGAAGATGACTAAAACAGAAAAAAGTCACAGCACAATAGGTAGGTTGCCAAAGATGCAAGGCAGTAACGAGAGTGAGAAATTAACATTAATCACTAAGCCTTCAACCTTTTGCAACAACTTTGTCTTGTTTCATTTTGATCATCTCAGAGGAAGAAGCACGGCAGCTTTTTAGCTCAGTAATTTTCCAACTGGACCATTCTCCATCCCAGCAGCAGCACGGCCAGAAGAACTACCACTAAATTGTAAGTCCACTGAAATAAATGGAAGAATCTCACAAGTAGTCTCTCCCAAGTCACTGCTTGAATGCAAAAGAGTAATTTTTATTTAATATTCTCTAAGGGTGCTGGCCAACCCAGCAGGCTGTTTCACTGGCATGCAAAGCCTGCTACTTAATTTGCTACTATTTTCTGATAGGAATATCTAAATATTTCTGCATCCATCAGCAGTAAAGTGCTATCTCCTCACAACATTTTTAGCTCTCAAATAGTGATATGGCCATGCCATTCTTTCCTCATCCAGCCTTCCCTAAAACCTACAACTGGGGTCAGAAAATTGTAAAAGATAATAGTAAATCAATATACCACCTGTCCTGTGCTCTCATACACCTTTTGCCTTTAATGCGCCTTTCAGGAATTTAAAGCATTTTTGGAATATTGCGGGGGGGGGGCATCTCTCTGTGAAAAAGCTTTTTTAAGGTGATCACACAGTGCAGATCATTCTCTGCTTCCACTTACCAATAACCACATCTTTCCATTTGACTGGAAGATTCTTGTTCAAAAAGAAAAATCTCTTTAGTGTCAGTGAACCTGCAACTATGTTTCAGTCTAAGCTACATAAGACTAGGGACTTACACAACGTTAACGGCCAGTTTAACCGTGGAGAAGAGCTCAAACCTCTTCTGAAGAGTGCGATGAATACCTTTATCTAAGAAGACAAAGAGCACAGATTGCAACCAGAGATGAGACAGGAAATCCAAAGCTCAAGAACTGCACCCATCCTCATGCACCAGCCCTTAACAGCAAAGACCAGATACACTTACTCTTCAAGCCTTTGTTCATAACTCGGTATTTAACACCGACAGCAGTGACGCGGAGCAGAAGAGCGCAACCGTCTGGTTTCACAAGTAGCAGAAACGCGATCATGATATCCGGCAGGAAGAAAAACAGAAAGTGCCTCAAAAAGAAAAAAGCTGTTGCTAGGCAAACTCGTGACTTACGTGAATGCCAGAGCAAGAAAAATTCAGGAAGTCCAGATAAGAGCTGTGGACGGCTTTTTCCACACAGAGGTCCTGGATTTTCAGAGATATCACAGTTACAAGGATCATAACAAAACCACGCAACACGTGTTCCTGATAACAGGCTCCTCCCCACACGACCTGTCCTTACCCAAGGCAGCCACAGCTGTTGCCGCAGAAGGGCGCTTGGGCGAGGCAAGGGGCTCCCGTGAGCTCTGCCCTCCGCTGCAGCCCCGGCCTGGCCAGGGACAGGGCGAGGGTCCCAGCCCTCGGGGGACAGCACGGCCCCGCAGTGGTTCCAGCCCGCCCCCAGCTCCCCAACCCCAGGAGATAAGCTAGCAGACGGCACCTTGGAAAGTAAAGCCAGCCCAGGACACACCTGAAGACCGTCTGACCTCCTGATGGGAGCTACCTCGGGTCAGACATCCAGCAGCGCCGGCGTGGCGCTGGGCGGCAGCGGCGTGACAGCCCCGACGTCCACCAGCCCCGGCACGCGATTCCAGGCGGGTGGACATCAGCTGCAACGCTGCCTCACCTCTCCGATAAACATCAGGATGCCGAGCGTTAAACACACCGAAACCAGCTGGTGCTAAAATTCAGGTTTCCACAGCAACGCTAGCAGTGACACACAGTGCTTCTGTAGTGCATTCCCGCGTTATCGAACACTATCGGCATGTGTATTCCAGCTTGCAGAGTTACACCCGTTTGAGGACCCTAATTTCATTTCCAAACGCTGCAGTCCTGGCGTCTGAAGTATGGAGCCTATGGTGCCAAAAACCCAGAGGTGGTCACAGTGCTTAAGGACGTCCCTCACCAGCTACAGGCTGCAACAGTCATTTCACCACTCACCTTCGAACACCCTCTCACACGGGGTTTGCTGCACAGGTTAATGGCTTTGCTTCTTGTGCAAGTTTTAGGAATTCGAGACAAAAACTCCATCCCTTGTAGGGCACAGACAAGTGAGGGCACGCAACGCATGGCAGCCAAGCCAGCTCGCTGGTAGCTGTGCGGCGCAGAACACGCTCGCACGGGTTACGGTTACCTGCGCTAATAAGGTCTAATCATCTCTCACTGGAGTGAAATGAAGAAAAACAAATGCAGTTACTAGTAGTTCAGAACTGAACTGACCGGACTTAAAAGAAAATCAGACTCCGTGACAGTAGCACAATGGATCGAAGATAAATTTTCCACAGTGTCAGCAGGATGAGAGAACACCACAAGTCTTTGCTAAATCAATTCAAGCAAGTGTCAGAGGCATTTCTTTAATAACAATATCAATCAAAACACAGTGACTGAACTCATGAGTGAAATACTTTAAAATATGTACCAGTTCCAACCCAAATTTTGGACAATATTCTAAGGAAAAAAGTGGCACAGGTATGCACATGATATCAGAAGATCTCCACAAGTCTGGCAAACACGTTAGCTACAAACTTTACCGTCTTAACTCTGAGGACTTTGAGGCTGCTCGTTAACAGTTATGAAGGACCCGTGGCTTTGACAGCTTCCAAAAGGGGCTCTCCCAGGATCTTGCATTAAGAGCGCGCAGGCATATGGTGACAAAATGACCTCGTAGGTAATCCATACCCAGCTTGTAACCACTTAGCAGTAGTCTGTTTTGCAATATTTTACTTTTAAACTACAACAGAAACTACTAAGACAAAAACAAAACCTGACTGTGCAGCTCCACTTCGCACGACCTCTGGTACAACTGCAGGATGTCCCTGGACAACACAGCTCTAACCTTGTCCCCCAGCCCCGGCTGGATCTGGCAAGCCCAGCGTCTGCAGGACAGGGAGGTCTGCTGGACGGTCCTCGCTGCCCCTTCCCGGGGTTCAGGAAAAGCACAGCCACCACCCTTCTGGGAGCAGCTGGGCCTTAAACTGAATTAGGTACACATGAAATCACATCCTCGAATCAGGGGAGAAAAACGCAAGAGCTTCTTTATGATTCTAATTAGATCACAGAATGAGAAGGCACCTTCTCAGATAAAAGAAGCAACAGGACAGCACCGTCAGGAGAATCCACTTTGTAAAAAAAAAAAAAAAAAAAGGAAAAAAATATATGTAGTGTTACCTTAAAAGAGAAAGATCCATTCAAGTTAACTGCCCATTATTTCTATTAAAGGCTGTTTTGAAATACTACTGGCGTTTATGTCTAGTTTTCAAACCTTTAGCCCAGCCTTACCGGTGGCCAGGTCATGCCCATTTCTGTTTCTGCCCAGCTCTCAAGCTGCTGTGGCACCAGCGAGCATCCAGGCAGCACTACCTGGGCTCCTGACACGCCACTGGTGCTCACCGGCTCGCTTGGGCAGGTACACAGCCAGCCAGATGAGGAAGCCCAACAAATCAAACAAAAGCCTCCACTGATTCCTTCAGCAAATGGTCACTGGGCAAAGGAGATGCCTTTTTAAACTTGGCTTTGACAGCTATTACTGTCAGAAAAGCACTCAAAAAAATAATCAATTGGTTAGTCATCCCAAAGCCACCTCCTAACCAGTTGGGTAAATCGAGGCACACAACACGAATCTAGAATACAATAAACTCCGAAAAGTGGAAAACCATGCTCTGAGAAACTATACATCTGTTACAGTACTTCAGCAGCCCTGGAGACTTCAGCGTCATCGAATAATTTGGATTACAAGGGACATCGCTAGCCAAAGCTCCTGCTCCCACAGGGTCAAGACCGACTTCGGAGCAGCTGGCTCAGGTCCAGCTGGGTCTTCAAAAGCGACTCCTCAGCCTCTCTGCCCCAGTGCTGCACGGTACTACCAACCGACGAACAGATGCACAAAGAGATACACGGCAGGTAAAACATTCTGGGCTTACTAAAGGTAGCACCGCATGAAGTTTCTTTGATGAGTTGAAAAAAAAATTGCTGCACAAAGTGTATGTTGTAACTCTTGCTCATCAAGACTTCAGTGAAGCGACAATGACACAGCACAGCAAGGACTACTGCTAGTTAAACAGCCGGTTATGGTGACAACCAGAACGAAGCTTGTGAGGAAGGAGAAACCCCTGTGGTACTCTCAGGCTGCTAATAGCCTAGGAATATCTAGTTTTTAATGAGAATGCTCTTGGACTTGTCTCCTACAAGCCTCTTATCAACCATGACTGTTAGAAGAGGATTAGTACCAGAACTGTGGGTGAGAACCAGCACAAGATCTACTGTACTGTCATCTCCTTGGCCAGAAGAAAGCCCTCCTGCTGGGTAAGACCATGAGATGCAGAGGCAGGGAGGTACCACCAATGGAGAAGACAGGGAACAAGACTCATCCTACCTACTGTGCTATCTAATAAGGCTCTGCTCAAACAGTGAGTACCAGTGAGTCACCGTGAAGGACACTGTCACGACACAGGTGTGTCACAGTATTGTTGAGACCAGCCTACCCTGCAAGGCAAAACAAAACCGCAAAGCTCCTTTGCACAAGAAACAGAAATGCGAAGTGCCTCCTCAGGCCAAGGCTGCGGGAGCTGGCATTATTCACCCAAAATCCTGGCTGAACTTGCACATGAATTTTTAGCATTGTGTTTGTTATTTCCTACCTGACCTCCAGGAGTTAACTTTTTCCTATAGACACTAGAAATGAGGAATAAAATATTAAGTGACAAGACTTGACCAGATGGAACTGAAACAAATCAAATAGCAAGGATGAAAATGAAGGTCTTTCTCCTGCCCATCCAACCACACCTCCACCGCTTATCTGAGACAGCCGCAGGACTGTACGACTGCATAGCTGGCAAATTTAACTCACTGGAACAGCAGAAAGCTAACCTGTTGTAAATTGTGATTTATTTTTAATCCTTTCAGCTGAACTGTATCAATTTACCTTGATAACAGAAGAGTGCCAGCACAAACGGCAGGGAGGGATCACAGCTAGAGCTAAGGAAGGGTAAGGGGAAAGCCAAGCCATCCAACCTCCCCACTTAAGCTGCAACGAGATGTTAATCTAGCTCCTTTGATGTACAAAAAATAAATCACATCTTAAGAACAACCATTTTTGTCATAGTTGGTGAACGTCTCCTAACCATAAAGAAAATGCTACTACTCAGTCAGTAACTTGATGAAATTCAAGAAGTTTCCGCAAGTTTAGATAAGTAACTGTACTTCCACAATGCCTAGACTGTTTGTGCCTTGTTTAAATGTATTTGTAGCCATTAAAAATAGTAAAATTCCTTACTCAGTACAATGCAATGTATAGTACTGATGTACTACTTAAAAATACAAACACAAGACTTAATTTTTGGTATTCCAGCAAAAAAAAATTATAAGTAATTGGAAAACCACCCGAAAAGTTCAAAATACCCAGTACTTTGAGCATTTCAAAGTTTACCAAATGCCACTACAGGCACCAATAAAGAGTCGTGCCTGAGGATATGTAACGTAAGCAGTGAAGCAGCTCCCTCACCATGGCACACACCTTCTCAGGTGCTCAGCTTCTCAACTTGCCACTCCCTGTCCTCCTGAATCAGCTTTCTCGGCAAGTGCAGGGAAGATCACCATCTCCTCAAGTGTCTATCTACTGATCTATTTCTGTGTTAACTTTAGCACTAAGACTGCATTTTAAATAAGAGAGGGGCAAAAAAAAAGCACATACAAACAGAGCCAGGGAAGAGAGCCCAGTAATACTGAGACTTTAAACAATTACAACATTACCACAGCTATAAAATGAAATTGCATATATGCCATTTATGTATTCCATACAGTCTGCAGCTATCGTTTAGTCCACTAAAGCAAGACTTGTCCAAAACAGAGTATTTTCAAGTTCTTTGGCTCAATAGTTATAACCAATGGCTAAAGCCAATATTTTATAATACATATAACATCATCTTACTACGAACAGAGGTTAAGCAAGTACATTGCTGCTTGCTCTTTCAAAATAAGGCTAAATCACCACAAGCAGAAAGCTTTTGTCCACACACCTTGTGTGGAATCCCATCTCTCACCAGTCCCATCACCACAAACGTCATCCCAAGCAAACTCAAGAAACCTTTATTTTCTCCACTAGTTTGCTAGGGAGTTCGTCCATTTAACATTTCCAGAAGCCTACAGATGAGCTGTCTTTAGACAAACTGACCACAGATTTCATCAGGGTGAGGATTCTAGGCAAAGCTTTGGATTCATAAGATCCAAACAGCCAGCTTGATAGCTCATGGCCACCAAACAGTCCTGCCCTCCCTTCTTCGCACACACCCTCCACCACCACCCCAGCAGCTCCTGCCACATACCTCTGACTCTCATCACCTCTCTGGCAACTACTGCAATTCGACAGCCCAGCAAAGAGACGGGCAGCTGTCTGCAAATTAGCAATTTTTACTGGTTCACGGAAGGTCCCAAGATGCATGAGAGAAAGCAGGACCGCCCTTTCAGCAGTGCAAATCCACTAGATTCCTATCAGCTGCTCAAGAAGCCATCGCCTAACACCAGGAGCCTGGACTGCCTCCAAGCACAGGTGGTGCACATGCACTGCCCTAACGCCCAGCCACCAGTCACACCTAAGGACTCGCAGGTGGCAGCGAGATGAGCACCAGCTGGAGGTCCACACCACCCCCAGCCGAGCCTGGCCCGGCTCCCCAGCAGCAGGAAAGCAGGGTAAGGAGGGAGCCACAGCATGCAGCCCAGCGCATTACACTGAACCCATAAACCCAGATTTCAGTTAATTTTAATAACTTGGGCAACCCCTCCGCTCACCTCGCTCCAGAGCGGACCTAGTTCACCCTGCACGTCCCACCGCAATGCTGCTCACATCTGGGAGCTAGAACAGTCCACAACTTCTGTGGCCGTAGGGGCAGAAGCTGGCTATTACAGAGCCAGACGATCTACTGGCCCTTTCCAATTTAAGTTCTAGAGATCTGTATTACTTAAGGAAGTACGCATATCAATATGAAAAACCAGAAGGACACAAAAAGACATCCTTTAACTTGTAGGTCTAGACATATCAGGGCATATCAGCCAAAGGTACAACTGGGCCAGCAAATGGCTTCCTATCCTGACTAAAAGCAAACACCGAAAAGAATAAGATATGGGCAAAAACCTGGCAACATCAAAATGGTATTACCACCTAGCTTCCAGGGACTTACGGCTCAAGGACCTTTCAGAGACCGAATCTGTACCTCTGAATTCAAAACCAAGAGAGTGAGGCAATTGGTTTATAATAGAAAGTCAGTCTTTCATTTTCATTCAGGTTTTGGTTTTTTTTTTTTATTACTATTATTTCTTTTTGGACACAGCAGAATGGGGATCTGATGACTGCAAGGCTATGGTTTCCATTACACACTGGCCAGAACACATTATCACTAGCTGGCCATAAGGAGGGGTGGCGAAAACTTATAAAATCAGTCAAGAATTTTTTTTTTCCCCAAAAAATAAATGGTCATTTATTAAGTTTGTTCAAACAAACAGACAAAAAAGTTTGAGTGAAAAGTTTCTGCTTTCATTTAGCAAAAGAAATGAAGTAAGATTTCATATAGGCACCACCAAAAGCTAGGAAGAAAAGAAGCCTGGCTGGTGTTCAGCAGAAAAAAATAAAATACTGAGAATGTGAAGCAATGTCTCTATTGTAATTTCTCAATGATTAAAAAGTTAAATACTTTTGTTGACTTATTTCAGAAGTTGATGACAGTTTACGTAAGTTACTCCACGGCATGAAGGAGACCTGATATTCTCTCGCTCATCAGAGAAACTGGATAAATACATCGAGGAGGAAAGCACAAAACCAAATTCCTTTGGCTCTCCTCCCGTATCCCAGAAAACTTCTTCCTTGCTGTTAGTTTATCTTCCAGATCACTTCACTCTTGGAAGATAAAATGCTTCTTCATCCTCCAAAGAGCTTAAATACAACCACAACCGGCCCCGTGGGCGCAGGGGAACAGAAGCGCAAAGCACCGTTTGAGCTGCGATGGCCGCCTCACGTGCACACGGACACCAGCCACGGCTTACGGAGCAGCGTGCTCAAGACCCCACGTCTCACCGGGAAGAGGCCAAAAGCGGAGTTTTTCCCCACCACACCAGTTACCGGACAGAGAGTCGATGAGGAAGTCATCCCAAGACGCCTTCTACTGAGAGTAACTCATCGCTCCCATCTCTCCAAAATGCTGCCATGAACGCAGTGTGATCACCTACATAAAGATGCTTAAAAAGAGTAAGACTTTGAACTGCTTTCAATTAAAAACTAACACAGAAAAGCACAGATTATATGAACATACTTCCATCCTCAAGCCAGGATTATTCAAAACTAGGCATGATTGTGCACCATTCCAAACACTTCTGCTCTTCTCCAGCAGATAAACTACCTTAAAAAAAGAAAACCTGTCTTGAGTTAGCAACACACCAATAAAACAACACTAATCCATGCAGTTAGGCACAAAAATAAAATAAAGTACTATAGCTTAATTGCAAACTCATTCATGGAGTTATTCCTCATATCCTGCCAGTGTTCTCAGAATTGTAGATATTTCTTTTGATTACAGGCAAGGTTCTTAATTCCTAGAAGTCAGGATTCTGACAAATATCCACATCCTGTCAGTGCACAGGAATTAAGGTTAAAAGAATGGAGGGAGGAAAAAATGAACAATTACAAATATATACATTAAGTTTGTTGCCCAGTCAAGACATCATCTGGAAGACAGACATTTCATAATACATTCCCAGAATCAAGTTTTTGGATTTGTTTCATCAGGGCTTTGGGTTGTTTTGGTGGTGTTTGGTTTTTATAAACTATTTTAACTGCAGTTAGCTTCCAGGCCTGTGCAATTTAACCACATCTCTTATTTTAAAATTAATTACTAGTTAATTGCTGCTTCTTTGCAGAAAACAATCCCTTTCCTAAGGTTTTGTTTTTCTTCCTTCTTTGTGGGAGGGGAGAGGAAAAGACGGAGGGAGCAGGGAAGGGAGCGCTCCAGCATTAGGAACTCAGCAGTTTAAGAACCTCATGCTGGAAAAAGTCGGCACGACAGCGGGTTAAGTACTTCTGAAAGCTACGGTTCTCGTCCCGGCTGAAGGTAAAACCCCTGGCAGGTTTTAATAATGAAATGGCAGCAGCTCAAGTCCTGAGCTGAGCACGCCAGCAGTAAAACCACATTCCTTTCTCCCGGTGCGCAAGTCGGAGAAGTCACCCAACCTGCCACCGCATTCTTACCCAGCTTACCGAAAATAACAGTGTGTTTACAAGATTACACTTCATTTCTTTCTAAAAGGGGACAGAGCTGCCTAGTAGCATTTCTTTTACTGCTACAGTAAAACTTTCTTATTCAACACAATTAAAACAAACATTTAAGAGGAAGTAGCAGAGAAAGCAAAGATGAAATTTCTGAAAGTTACTGAGATTTTCTCTGTTCACCAACACCAAAATTTACAAAACTAACTAAATCAAGCTATTTCTATCGATACTGCATCTACAACCTTTTATTGATTGAAGCTGTTAGATAATCCATCCCTCGCTGCTATTAAAAGGCCCAGAGGTTTCCAGCTTGCTCAGAAAAGTCCCAGTTTATATGCCACAGAGTTTAATTAAGCAAGAGGTCTTGGCCCCATATAATCCTCTTGGACTAAGAGGTTGTCCATTTAGCCTGATTCAGCTGAAATCGGTTAGCTGCCAAACAGGCTGCATCTACATCAGATCTTGCGACACAAGCACACAGCTGCTTCACATAGCCCCCGCGGCAGATGCCTTGTTTCGGCTTCATGCAGCATTACCCACAAGTATGACATGAATAAAGATAATAGCACCGAGTCCCACAATCTCCGATGTGGCCTCTGGATCTTACAGCACCTGTGGAGATAGTCCATCTTGCATAATGAGCTGTATTTGGTTTAGAAAGGATAAATACTATAACTCGTTGAACCTCATCTTTGTCTGAAGACAAACTCCAACCTAGAAGCTGCAGTGGTGCACTCTTTCTTCCCATAACATCCCAAGATACTAATCTTATTCCCTTCTGAAAGGTAAGCTCATTTGGCACTCATATCATGCCTAGTTATATTTTCAAAACAAAACACAAAAAACCCTATTAGAGGTTCATTAAACATAACCCCCAGAGAAAGCTGTGCCCCTGAGATTGAGAAGACTGCTGTGGCAGCAGAAAGGTTTTGCTCAGCAGGCGTGGGGCGCTCAGTCCATGTTTACTTCACAGGAAAATGGTATCTGTGCAGAAACAGATGATAACCTTGAGTTTACATTTACCATTACACAGTGCCCTCCAACGGCCAGCTCATACCATGGATCTTGAAAATACTGAACCCAAGGAGATGCTTATCGACCCTTCCCCAGCAACAGCGTTTGGGCAGTAATGAAAGCCATGGCCGAAGTACCTGCAGCACCATCCCTCACCAGCACTCGCAAGTCTGTAAAATAACCTGCTCACTTCACAAGAGAGCAGGGGCGGAGGAGAGACAGAGCTATCTCTGAATGGGTGTATATATAAAACTGAATTTCTTCACTCCCTCAGACCCACATTTTAATACAAACCACCTTAAATGTCTTTACATTAATTTTACATTAAAATTAGAATTTACTTAGTGTCAGTAATAGTGACCGAAATATGCGGATAACTCATTAAAAGCAGGCTTAAAATGCAAGCTTCTATACAAATCTATTGACCTATTGAGAACCACAGCCTATTAATTTTGTTATTATGCCACAAGAAGTAGATATGCAAGCCCTTTCATTTATGAAATGCTCCCTTATCTGGACTTTTTAATCATCATTTAAAGTTTTACGTGCTATCCCTGGGAAGCCAATGCACTTAGAATCTATAAAGCCAATTCAGGGTTTTTTTTCCATTTAAAAAGTCAATAAAAAAGTTACTACTCTGAATTGGTTATTATTAAGACACTGTGTCACTGCTGTGACCAAGGGAGGCCCCTGCTCACATGCTGATGAGAGTTATGCTTTTACATAACCAGAGTATTCAGAGCAGAAACAACAGACCTCTCTTTTTAAAGAGCCTGCATTCACAGCGCTGTTCACGAAAGGTGTTATCTTCTCAGGAACTCAAGGTTTTTTTCTACATAAAAGCTTCCTGCTTCACGTAAGCAGCGGGCTGAGCTGGAGCTGGCTGGCCCCCTCGAGCTGCTCTGCCCGTTTCCCACCTTACAGCTGAGATTCGGCAGCGCTCGACGAGGCACCACGATTGCCTACGAGCTGCTTCTCTGGCACGTCAACCGCAGCGATGCCCCGTGCCCTTTGAAAGGTGGTCATCCATCCAACGCTCTTCCAGTGCCACAACGCCCAGTCCTCCCTCCAGTCCTCCCGAGCTGCTCCAGGGGCCGAGCTGGGAACCAGTGCGAAGAGGGGACGCAGCTCCAGTCCTGGCAGGGGCCCTTGGGGACAGCCCGGGCTCCAAAAACCTCTGGCCGTACAACTGCAGCGCAGAAGCAGGGTGAGCAGCAAGAGACAGTTTTACCATCGAGGCAACGTATCAGGAAGCATTACCTGAAATCTAATTACAACCATCTAGACTATGGACACTTCCCCCAAGAACTCACCATCAGGCCTGTTCCAAAAATTTATGGTTTGCTTAAAATGCAAAGGAGAGAAATCCAACACTGAACTCCACTATGTCACTGCTTTGTCACTGAGTCAAGCGGGGGAGGGAAAATTGAAGCCTTTTTCCTCAGTAATAAATCAAGTTGGTCGGTAGGCAGTGCGATAACGTACTCCTTTTGAAGCCTTCGCAGCCCCATCTCACGGACGGCACCAAAACATACACAGACAAACTTCATTAACACGACATTCAAGTACAGGGAAAAAGACACCCTCAAGGGAGATCATTCCAGAGCAACAAATCCATCAGGAACATGTAAACACAAGACACAAAAGCCAACTTCCCACATGCCTCATTTTGAAACAGTTTGCACAAAAAGAGACAGTTTATCCATTGTATTGCAGCCATATTCCTTGTCACCTCATGGCCCAAGCTGTACCTCACCGTAACATCACTGTGGCAAATCTTATTTTTCTTCTTTATCCTGATGTTAAGTGAAGTATAGATAAGCCTATGCTTTACAGGAATTCATCCCATCCACAGGTACCATATTTCCACCATACCTCAAAACTGGTTTTGCTTGTATTTACCAAAAGCGTGTCTCATTAAAAGCAGAGTGCCAAAGAGGCTCCCGAGGTCTTGAAATCCTTCAGGATTCATTTCTCACACACAATGCTTTGCCCAGTACAGAACACAAGAATTAAGATGAGAAAAAAAAGGTTAAGCTGCAGTGACTATATCCAGAACTATTTATTTTAAGGCATATGCAATTATATCTCGCGCATCAAGATATTTTCATGAACATAAGCTTCTTTTTGACAATTTCTAATGCATGACAAAATGTCATCTCAGTAGGAAGCTTGTAATTTCAGTTTATTCAATCACAAGTCATGGAAGTTGAACAGAACTTGAAAAGAGAAGAATGCTGGAATTGGAGAGAGCAGTTTCACACACAAACCTCTTTTTTGCCTATGTTTTAAAATAGAAAAAGATATTCTTTCTTCTTCTTCTTTCTGAAGACACGATATTTATTCAACCAAATGAGATACTAGAAGCTGCAAGTTTTTCTTCCACCCAAGCACACTGAGAAAGGGGAAGGGAATACTTGTGGAAACATCTGTTTTGTCTGGGCCACGTTCAACTCCATGACTCTCGAGAAACCCAAACTGAAATGAATGAGAGGTGTACTTCTCTAAGGGACATGTTTCCTTTCTTCTTTCGGGGGGGCGGGAATAAAGATGACTAAAAAGTAAATTAAGTTTATGAGATTACTCCAGTAATTCCTAAAAATCAGCGGTCCTGAGGTATTCAGTGGCTCAGGAACTCCCTAAACAAACGAGCACTGGAAGCTGGGGGAAATCGCTCACGTCACTTGGGCTGCTACTTCCAGTTTTGCTCCCTTTCTCCCACTCCCGAGGCCAGCACTGAAGACCCGTCACTGCTAACACCAGGAGCATTTAACAAACAGCGGCCGTCTCGCAAACCAAGCGCACGCAATGGATACACAGCTTCGGTTAGAAGGAGGAGTGCTCTACGTAGGAACACAAGCATTTTCAGCTACCAAAGGGTGTAAGTTTTTAAACACACTTGTATTTAAAGATTGCATGAGAGCACCTAAGCTTCCAGTAGCCTATGTAAATATTATTTCACAGACCGGTGGAGGTTGGCAGGGACCCCCAGAGGTCATCTGGCCCACCCCCCCTGCTCGAGCTAGAGCTGGTTGCCCAGGACCACGTCCAGATGGCTTCTGAATAGCTCCAAGGAGGGAGACTCCACCACCTCTCCGGGCAGCCTGTGCCAGTGCTGAAGTCACCCTCACAGTGAAAAATTTGTACGAAGTGAATTTGATTTACAGCTCATTCTAACTAACAGATTAATCTAAAATTTTTTAGAGCTCATATTTACAGAGAGGCAGATTTACGAAAACAACATTTGAAGAAAAACGTAGTCTGACAGTGGCTAAATGCAATGGTTGGCTTGTCATCTGTGACTCAGTAAGGCCCTAAACTACCGAGCGTCTTAACGCCTATCAGAGTATTTGAACAAAATAGGAACAGATGTCCATATTGAAGGTATCCACTGAGAATTCTAGCTATTTACAGAGATTAATGTAGGCACAAACTCTGCAAACACTCAAGCATATGCTTAATTCAAGACGTGAAGTAGGCCTACGGACGTGTACATCTACTGCGCAAGTAGAAGTTAAGCCTATGCTCAATTATTTGTAAGAGATATTCCATTTTTATCGGAAGCCATTAAACAAGTCTAGCCTACATTTAAATAACTACTTTTTCCAATCAGCAAATGTGCTAGGACAGGTAGTTCTACATAAGGCCTACTTAAAACCATACATAAAACAGTATACAACAGAACTGCAAACTGTATTTCAAACTGAGGTAGGAACAAATTAAAATTAATAGCCTAAATACATCCTCATACGTGATTTGGCCTCTCAAGACTAGCAAAGAGATTTTGCTTTTCAAAACAGAGACAAGTCAAGTCCAAGCCAATGCTAATGGGAAGTCATTACCCACAAAAGCCAGCATGCAATGAATCTGTAAACATACCTGCCTTTCTCAACCACTCTTTAGATTTACCTTTAATGAAGCTTACTTATAGCCGCCTTCCCCAGGGAGATTCTCCTCCTTCAGCGCTTTGCTTCGTCCATACGTTTACCACAGACTCCACAAGGGTTTAGGCTGCTGGCGTACTGGAACTACAGCCCATCGTGCTGCGTGATACCGCCTGTGTTCTCCGCCATGCCCTGCCTCACCCTATCCCTTTTTCCTCTTTCTTCCACCCTATTTCCATTTGCGTATTTTTAGATGATCACTGCTCTGTTCCGTAAAGTGTCCAGATTTACAGCAATACAGAAAACAAAGACCCGGTCCACTGTTCCTCACAGGCAGGGTGGCTGCAGTCATCACCGCATCCATGACATGGGACCACCGTGGGTCACCGCAGAGAGACCAAGGGCTTGCTTTTCCAAGCAGTTCTTTTTCAAAGAGCTTGGTTTTACCTCAGGAGGTGAGCGACAGAGGCCTCTTCTTACCTGGACTGCCATGCCCGCCCGCTGGCAGGCCAGGTCCCTAGTATCAGCCGGGGGTGCGAGCACCCTTACAGCAACTGCCCCTGCTCTCCTGAGATCCCTTCCACCTCAGAGCCAAGGTGGAGCGCGCGGTGCTCAGTGGCACAGCCAACGGCTGCGCTTCTCCGCCCAGCGGATTTCTCCATGTATTCGTTTCTCTTTAACATTCTGTGCAAGTACCAGCGTATGTCGAGGAAGGAGGCAGGGACAAAAGATACGGGCGAGTACACAACAAAAAAAGCAGCAGCCAGACTCCAGTGTTATGTTCCCAGCCACCTATTCGGGACTCAGCAGGATGGCTGACAGGTTTCCCTTTCCCTCACAGATCATACTTCCTAATATAGTCAAATCTGTGAAAGCACGTAACCGCCACCAATCAAGTGTTTTGGGGTGCCCGCGTTGGGACAGCGAGCCCCGCCGGCCTAGCCGTTCCTTCAGCCCACACAGGCCCTCCAGCACTCTGGGAGCAGGCAGGATCACCGCAGATCGCTCGGCAGCGGGCCCGGGTTACCTGAAGGGTTGGCGACACCGAAGCGCTCCTGCACGCGGGAGCTGGCCGGAGCAAGCTGCTCGGGGGACTCCTGCAGTCTCGGCGGCTGTCAGCTAGGCTTGTCCTCACATAAAGGCTTAGGAAAACAACCCAGGGAGGAAAAGATTCTCCTCCGATTTTGTGCCTGCTATCTTAAGCGCCCAAGGCTCTTGCAGTGCACTCTCTTCCCCCCTACCTTCACACACATACAGAGCATTTTAAATCAGACTGCGCTCCATAGCTTTATAAACCAACAAAAGCAGAACTAACCACCCCCCTTTATAAAAACACCCACTCCAGCCAAAGAACCTCCTTTCCAATTAGAATTAAATGGTACAGTCATCTAGATTTGGTGCCATTCAAACATAATAGGTAATAAAATGAGCTGGCAGCTTCTACAATCAGAAGATTTTTTATGCTAGTTTCTTCTATACCACAAAAACACTGACAGATAGCCCTTCACGTTTAGTCCCGTAACACCGGACGTAATATTGTTATTATTATTCACTCCTGTAAAAATACAGCCCAGGCAAGCAATATGCCTGATACTAACAGCTGATATACCGAAATCATGGAACAGTAACATAGCTCGTCCCTTTCCTGATGCTTTATTACACTGCCTACTAAGAAAAAGGAGTACCTCAGTACAGCAATGAAACAAAAAGGGCATTAACCACAATTTTTAACATTCACGTAAGATAAAGTGGACTGTTCTGCTTATGCATATTTAATTTGCTAGCACTGCATATGGTTCTGCAGAAGACATCAGTTGATAAAGCCAGAACACGGCGATTAGTTATCACGAGTCCTACCTAGTTTATCAAGCTCCATCTGCATTAGGCACCAGGCTGTGTTTGACACCAGCTCCCCGGCACAGGCCGGGGCGGGGGGACCAGCGGGTCGGCCACGCAGCGCCTTCTCTTTGAGCCCAGCGGCCTCTCCCCCGCCTGCCCGGCCGTTTCCCGGGGATACCGGCAGAGCCGCGCAGCCGGCGCCGGGCAGAGCCCGTCCAGCGAGCCAGGCGGCGAGGCAGCGGCTGCCGCCCACCTACCGCACCTCCACCGCCAGCCCGGGCCTTTGTTCGCCACCAGCCCCGGTCCGGGGCGCCCCGCGCAGGCAGGGGCGAGAGGTGGCGGCGGGCATCGGCCACGGGAACCGGGCACAGCCCGGGAAACGCTCTGCGGCGGGGACGGCACACCGGCCGCCGGGACCCCTCCGGAGCCCGCTCCCCGGCCCCGCGGCACAGCGGGTCCGCCCGGCAGCCAGGCCGCGGACACGGGGTGCCCGGGGGGCTCCAGCCGCCCGCTGCCCCGGCCGCTTGCAGGCGGCGGCCGCGGGGCTCCGGGACGGCGCGGGCCGGGCGGACGCACCTGCTGGGGCGCTGGGCGGGCCGGCGGCGGCTGCCGGCGCTCACCGGGACTGGGCGCCCCGCTCGGCCCGCGGACCCGCCGCCACGTCTCCCCGCCCGCGGCCGCTGCCGGGCGGGGACGTGGAGCCCCTCGGTGCGGCCGCAGGAGCGGGGCGGGGCGGGCCCGCCGGGCGCCCTCTCGGACCGACCCTCGACCTTCGCCCGGCCGGCGGGGGCTGCCTGCGGGACCGGCTGCCCGCAGCCAGCTCCTCCGGCTAATGGCGCTGGGGCGGCCGGGCGAGGGGCGCCCGGCGCCCCGCGGCGGGCGGGGCTCCCCGGAGCCCGGCACACTCGGGCACGGGCGCGCACACGTGCGCGGGCGGCGCGGGCACAGGCACACACACGGGCACGGGGGCACACGGGCACGGGCACACACACGGGCACGGGGGCACACGGGCACGGGGGCACACACACGCTACCGCCCTACCACCCGCGGCCCCGGCCCGCCCCAGGGTGGCCGCGGCCCAGACCACCCGCGGGGGCTCCCGAGCCGCCCCCCGCCCCGACCCACCTCGTCCTCCGACAGCCCGTAGACCGGCTCCACCGCCGCGGTCGCCATGGAGCCGCTGCGCGGGGCGTCCCGCTCGGCGCCGCTCCCGCCCGGGGGCTCCGCCGGCCCGGCCCAGGTGAGCCGCCCGCCGCCTCCTCCTCCTCCCGCTGCCGCCGCTGACTCCTGGCCCCGCGGGCGGCGGAAGGCGGCCGGCGGGAGCCGAGCGCCGGCGGGAAGGGGCCGGGGGCGGTGCTGCCCGGGGCCGCCGCTCGGGGGCGGCGCTGGGTCCACCCGCGCTGCCGCCGGCGGCTGAGGCTCACCGCGGCCGCAGGAACGCGCCCTCCCCGCGGCGGGGAGCCCCGGCGGCGGCGGCGGCCCAGCGGGGCGGGGAGAGGGCCGGGCAGGCCCAATGGCGGAGGCGGCTGCCGGGGCGGGAAGCCCCGCCGGGCCGGGCTGGTTTGCTGCCGCCCTCCCCCTGCCGGCCGCCGCGCGGGAGGGGGCGGAAGGGCGGGGGGCGGCACAGAGCGCGCGGGGCGGCGCTCCCCCCCCGCTCCCCCTCACCCGCCGCCGCCCCTCCCCCCCCCGCGCGGGCCGCCGCGGCGGGAGCGGGCGCGAGGAGCGGGCGCCCCCTGGCGGGCGGGAGCGGCGCCGCCGCCGGGCCTGTGCGGCGGGACCGCGCCCCCTCCGCGGGCGGCGCTGCGGGTGGGGGGGGCTGCGGCGGCGCGGGGCGGGAGCGCCGCCGCCCCGGGAGCTCGGGCGCGGCGGGGCTCCGACTGGGCGGCCGAGCTGCAACTGCGCGGGGTGGGGACCCCGGCGACCGTTCCCCGAGGGAGGTCCGCACCTCGGCCCCGCGGGGCAGCCTGAGGTGCCGGCGCCGGCGCGGCTGAGGGCGGGCGTCACCGGGGTCCGCCTGTCCTCCGCCCCCGGTGTGCAGCCCCGCGCCCGGGCGCAGCGGGGCCCGAGGAGGGCCGAGGGGCCGGGCTGTGTCTCTCGCAGGGGTGTGGGCCCGGCGCGGGTCGGGCCGCGCTGCGGGGCGGAGGCGGAGGCGGAGGCGGCTCCGCGCTCGGTGCGTCCCCGGGGACGGGGGCCCTGCTCCATCCCCGCCCGGTACCGGGGTCGGGAGCGGGCATCCCGCGTCCATTTGTGTCGCTGCTTGGAAACGCGCCCTCCCGCTGGCTCGGGGAAACGGAACAGGAGTTTTATAACGGAGAGGTAAATAACCCAGGGGAGCGCCGCCGGGGAAGCGGCCGTTCTCCCGCTGCCCAGGCCCCGCTCCGCGGGGGAGCAGCCCCGCCTCGGGCGCCGTGACCGGGACACAAACAGCCGGGAGCGGCTTCAAAGATGGGAAGGTCCTCGGGGAAGAAAGGGGCTTCATTAAAACGAGCGTTTCTGCAGGTTTTGCCGTTCGCCATCATCCCGCTGTTCAGGGGGCACGGGGGGGGGCACCCCGCTGAGGTGTGACAGCCCCGTCCCCGGGCCGGGCGCTGCCTTCCCGCCGCTCGCGCGAGGGGCAGCGGTGCCTGCGCGGCCCGGGCTGGCGCCGGGCCCTGCGGGCGGTGCTGGCCGGGCTGGCGGTTCTTTTAAGGTAAAGACCGGCCACCGCGGGATCGGCAAGAGAAAAGCAAAAGCTGCCCGCAGATCTCTCAAGCAGTGATTGTTATTCACCGTAGCTTTTTCACCACTTACCGTCGTGGGTTTTAAGGAAACAAAATATTCTGGGCGTTTGGAGCGAGGCTGGTTCTGGGCAAAAGCAAGTCACACTTCAGTTCTAAATTACTTCCTTATTTGATTTCTGCTCCTTCCTTAATTGGCTCTCGTCCCCTCCCCAACCATGCCCCACCCTACGCTAATCTCTCATTTATTA
Source organism: Calonectris borealis (assembly GCF_964195595.1). NCBI lineage: Eukaryota > Metazoa > Chordata > Aves > Procellariiformes > Procellariidae > Calonectris > Calonectris borealis. The sequence continues at coordinate 86,928,788 of NC_134352.1, read as the reverse complement.
TCTCTGTTACATTTTGGCAACATCATAGTACTTAAGTAGAGGCTAATGAGCTATAGCTTATGTGAAAGCTGCCTCAAACCCATTTATGCTTTTACAGGGCAACAACTCATTTCTACTATGTTTACTTTTAAGTACGCAATGCATTAATAAAGCCACATAGAGCCAATGACACAGGAAAAATCTTCCATCAGCACACCGCAAAGCAAGGCTGTCCTCGGCACTTCAGAAAGAGGTACGCAACAGCTCTCGCTGGCTTTAGCTTCACCAGCCAGGAGCAGGGCTCAGCTCGGCGGGGTCTGGTGCGCAGTCCGGTTCTGTACGGTAAATGGAAACCAGCGGCCGTTTACGTGAATGCATCAGGCTCTGAGACTCGGCTCATCTCCTGTTACCTGTGTCTCCTGTTCAGCAAGCTAGCATTGCACTGGGGACATCCCGTAGGAGGAATATGGCAAATAACTGGGAGACAGTAGCCCGTGAAACTGACCTGTCACGAACAGAAAATGATCATGATGGCCCGTTCTGTGGTTTTACAGCAAAGGGTAAATTGGCCACTAACAAAAAACCATCATTAGAGGAGCTTTCAACTAACTGCTTGACAGACATACCAACCTCTGTATGTTCAGATATCGTCTTACACCTGTTTTCTACTCCACAGAGCCGAGGGGAAAGGGAAATAGGAGATCCCTTTTTCTGGAGAGATTCCACAAGCAGTCCGTAAGCCAGAAAGTTTTTTTCCAGCCTTTACGAAAGCTCTTCCTGGGGAAGGAAGGATTTGACCTCTGCCCAGACAACAGTGCACAAGAGCTAAAATGGCAAGCTGTTACAGTACAGCTTATGAAGGCATTAGCCTTTGTACTCGCATGAATGTCTCCTGGTCATAAACTACATATGATGTAGTTAAAAACTGGCACGTCTAGGCAGGGTCTTTCCCAGCACCATCCTCTGAAACTGCTTGTTTCCCCTTCCTCGGAGGATCTGTCAAAGCGTCCCCTCAATGGTCAGGTCCAAAGGAGCACCTGGCTCGTTCAGCGGTTCTCATGTCAAGATAAATTCAGTTTTAATACTCTTTCTCCTGAGCTCAGCAGATCATTCTCAAATCTGGATCTAGCTTTTTTCCCATGCTTTTCAATCACCTACTTTGATTCCTTAACAGAAGCAGCTCCACCACCTCTCATCCCCTGGGTGCCACGGAAAGTCGGGATTCTCCGATCATTCCTTCCCCAAGGGTCTTTCTCTTCAGTTACCTCTATCTTGCTTTAACTCTTCATATTACAGCTTCAGAGCTCTGAGCAGGAGCACAAGTTACTTCAGGCTTTCTCAAAAGGCCACGTTTTCAATAGTCTTCTGTGCCAGTTTGCCATTCTACAAGCCCTGCCTCATTGAGGATCTGAGCACAAGGCAGAGGTAAACTGAGTCCAAACCATCTGAAGGGCTAGCTCTGGGAAGTTCAATTCTGGATATCTTAAACTGTATGATTTCAGGAGTCCTTAAAATATGTTTTTCTGTAGTCAGTTTCATAACCTTGTCTCAGTTCTTTGCATGCCTGCATCTTCAGGTATCAGCAGCTGAGACCATTAGCTGTAACTGGAAACTGTTGAGAACCTGGCATGGACTACCAGGGACGTTTATATTTCTGAAGTATAGAATGGAAAGGAAATAGGTGACTGTAATTCAACGACTGTAATTGGACTGTAATCCAAACATTGTAAAGCTGGTGATACAAGGAAATCTCTGAATCTGGATCCTTTCTGCAACACATGATCGCAAAGGGTGAGCTCTAGGCATGTGTGCACTGCCAGGCTGCCTCTGGGCCCGTGAAACCACAGCAATGGTTTTTTACTTCCACGTTAAGGCATCTACACTGTTGTTTTTGTGAAATCAGATAGCGCTCCCATCAACAGGTTCTCCCCAAGGGAAAAATATGTATGTGCATAAGCTGAATGAAAGGATCTCTGATGACAGAGCAGAAAATTAGTACTCTCTGCCACTAACACATCAACCTGATTGGATTGTAAAGCTTTAGTATCAAATCCGTGATGAAGATTACTTGTTTATTTCCTCGTGAATATTACATGCATAATTCCTCTTCAGAATCGTATTTAGAATAATAGATGGCCCCAGAGAGATGCAATTCATTTGAAAATGCTGACATCAAAAATCTCTAGGTGCAGCTCAGATGATTTATAACTGGCCTCTTTATATAACAAAGGCCCATTAATTATTTAAAATTTTCAGAGAAAAAATAGATTAAATATATATTATGGATGGCAATTCTCAAAGATTAAGCTTCATACAACTGTGTAAGATGGAATGCACTCGGGAGTGATGAGGATGCAGCACTCCCTGGCAGGTATATATTGAAAGGTATAGCGGGAGGAGTTACTGTACCAGAAGAGGCATCGTGCCTCGCATAGCGACGCAAGATTGATGATTCTTCTGAACCTTCAGCCACGGCCCCAGCCAAATGTGCAGCGCTGTGCCAGAAAGGCGGAGAGGGGGTTCCTTCCTGGTCAGCTGGTGATTAGCTTATGGCCTGGGGCTGGAGGGTGATATCCCTCGTAATTCCTTTAACCTCATCAGCCTAACATCAGAGGCTACTCCTATTCATATAAATGCCTAATCCTTTTCTAAATCTCTCTAACCACTTCCTCAGCAATATCCTCCAGCAGCAACGTACCCCGGGCTGACTATACAGATGAATAAAAAAATTTCAGCCCTTTAATGTATGTGTGTGCTTGCCACCCATTCTTTTGCTCATACTAATTAGCCAAATAATGCCCATACGTCCTTTTCCGTAGAAAAAAGGAAAATACTTTATCTACTTTCCTGCATGGACCCACAGTCCATTGGCTTTTAATTCTCTCATATGGCAAATAAAAGTCATAAAAATACCTCAGCACGTGCCCATTTTTAGCCTCCAATCAGTTCTCTTTGGAGGAGATTTGCTCAGGAAATTGTTATTGTTAATGTGTCTTTTTTTTCCCCTTGGCATTACAGTGTAAATGCTCAAACATTCTCCAAGTACAACAGGGATTTTTCTTCTGCTTTTCAATGCCAAGTGATAGACCATATTTCACAAAAAAAAGTCTTTCAGTGAGAAGGATCAGAACTATCAGTTTCTGGACTAGCTTGAATTAGCAGGGTACTTTCTTGCAATCCAGCAGTCCACTGCTGGATGATAGACAGGGTCTGCTGAGCAGACAACATAAATAGCATTCTATGTTTTTATCAGGTATCAATGTATAGCACTGGAAAAATAAGGTAACAATAAGCTGGTAAACAGGAAAACTTCCCACTTTGGGTTCAATATATTCTTAAAACCCTACTCATGGAGCTCACTCTATCCCAATGTGCTAGACCTCTTCCAAATCTCAAGCAGATATTTCAAATCTCTTCCTCAGAATGTGTGTGAAAAATTAAGAGGAATGAGATCAGAAATTAAGTGCTCATTTACCAGGGAACACACTTGCTCCCTGTCTCTTTCAATTACTTTTTTCTGTATAATCTGAACATAAGTTTTGTAATATACTTTTCTTTTTTTCTGCATTGCACCATCAACACTTGTTTATATCAGATTTATATTTTTGTTTTATTTTTAGCTCAGATTGAAATATAATACTATAACTTTTGTACTAATATTGGTCTTATCCCTTCCAGGTAATTTTTCTATTTTTCCCACAATGAATTGATGATATCATGGTCTCTGAGCTATGGACTCCTCTAGTGTGAGAAAGCTTATAGCCCCATTGCGCTTGAAGTGAATTATTTCCAATTACAATTATTACAATTACAATAAAAATAATTTTTTTTTAGCTTTTCGGTTTCTTATTAATGAGAAAACATTTATGGGAGGTTCATGACATATTCTGTGATTTTCAAATAGTTGCATCAGATTTAATGAAGTAAGCAGATTTTACTTTTCAATCACTTCAGCTCTGTGTTTTACTGCTGCTTGTTTCTAACGTTCCATTTTTATGGACACAAGGACCGAATTCATCTGACCTAGTCACTCCGGGATCCTTTTATCCCAGGAGAATCAGGAGCTTTTGAAATGCAATTCATCTCGTCATCCTGAAGCAGACATCTGAAAAAAGTCAAATGAACGTTACCATGAAAGTGCCTCTTTCTCTCTATTGACTGTAAGAAAGCCCAAGGCAATGAGCTCCAATAAAGGCATCCACGTCACAGGCGTCCAGCTGCAGGTGGGAGTGGGATCGTCCTTCACAGGCAGCCTAGATTCACCTGACCCAATTTTCATAATTTTTAAAAACTAAATGCAATAGTTTAAGAACGCGTTTCTCTTCAACGTGTTGAAATTTGAGTAGGGAGTAGGGAGTATTTTAACTCAACTTCTTAACCAGTAAAACAGCAACCCATCTAGTACCTGAACTACAGTTCGTGCAGAGAAAAACAGAGGCGGAGTGTCAACCCTTTACTACTGGCAGTGCCTGCCAGACAACGTTCATTTCTTGTCATTTAGATTGTGTCCCGTTAGCAGGCACCGAGGAAATGCACTTGACAGAAAACCCTTCCCTCAGAACTAAGCGGTTGCCAAAACGGCTTGGCCACAGTTCAGCTGAACACTTACGTGCTTTGCTAAACTGAAGTGGATTTAAGCATGTGCTTAAAATGAAGCACTTGCTGTATTTCTTTGCTACGTCAGGGCCCCTAAGATTAACTCCTATATTTTTTTACATTAACTTGGAAATATTTCACAAACTATTCTGTATCAATTGCATGTTAAAAGAAGTTAACACATCTCCTGTTAGTAATCTGATCAGGTTCACTATAATGAACAACATAAAAAGAACTAAAAAGATGTTCCAAGCTCTTCCAGTTGTCTTGGGCTGCCAGTATACCTAGAAAACATGTTAGCACCTGAGCAAATCCTTAATGTCAACATCAGCATCATATGGAAAATAATTCCTTAAATTTCCAAATTTCAGGAGGCTACTGTAAGAACTCGTCCTGAAGCCATTCTCAGAAGTAACCCAAATGTGAATGCAGAGCTCATTTCCTCTGGCTCGCGCTTCCACAGTATGTGTGACGCTGTGCTGGCAAGTTACGAACACTGCAGCATGCTACCGAAAACGGAGTAGGGAAATAACAGTAACCACGGAAAAGTTTGTCTCCGTGCATTTCTTGGCTGCCCCGCTCCTTGTGTCAGCTCTCACACAGCAGCTCCTCTCCGGACGGAGCCACTCTCAGCCCAGCCACAACCCCACCTGTGTGACCATCTTCCCCTGCCTCAGCCCATCCTTCACTTTTTAGCATTTTCCTAAGAACACGTGGAAGGAAAACCAAGCATCATGGCTTGGATTCGCAGGCGATGTGTGTTTGTGTACAGCCCACACTGGGCTCTCCAGCTGACGTACTGAAGCGAGTCCAGCCGAGGCGACTGAGGTGGTACGGGGCTGGGGCACAGGGGGGCTGAGGTGGTACGGGGCTGGGGCACAGGGGGGCTGAGGTGGTACGGGGCTGGGGCACAGGGGGGCTGAGGTGGTATGGGGCTGGGGCACAGGGGGGCTGAGGTGGTACGGGGCTGGGGCACCCGGGGGCTGAGGTGGTACGGGGCTGGGGCACAGGGGGGCTGAGGTGGTACGGGGCTGGGCACAGGAGGGCTGAGGTGGTACGGGGCTGGGGCACATGGGGGCTGAGGTGGTACGGGGCTGGGGCACAGGGGGGCTGAGGTGGTACGGGGCTGGGGCACCCGGGGGCTGAGGTGGTACGGGGCTGGGGCACAGGGGGGCTGAGGTGGTACGGGGCTGGGGCACCCGGGGGCTGAGGTGGTACGGGGCTGGGGCACAGGGGGGCTGAGGTGGTACGGGGCTGGGGCACCCGGGGGCTGAGGTGGTACGGGGCTGGGGCACAGGGGGGCTGAGGTGGTACGGGGCTGGGGCACCCGGGGGCTGAGGTGGTACGGGGCTGGGGCACCCGGGGGCTGAGGTGGTACGGGGCTGGGGCACAGGGGGGCTGAGGTGGTACGGGGCTGGGGCACACGGGGGCTGAGGTGGTACGGGGCTGGGGCACACAGTGGGGCTGAGGTGGTATGGGGCTGGGGCACACAGTGGGGCTGAGAGCCGCGTGTGCTCAGCCTGGAGAGGGCAGGGCCCCGGGGACATCGTACCGCTGACTACCACTACCTAGTAAGTTGACGTAGAGAAGATGCAGCGAACTCTTCTCAGAGATCCACAGGGACAGGATGAGAAGTGCCAGGGGCAAGTTGGAACATGGGAAATTCTGATTTCATATGGAAAAAATTTTCACTGTGCGGGTGGGTAACCTGGAAGAGGTTGCCCAGACAGCTTGGGGTCCATCCTTAGAGATATTCCAAATTTGACTGGACAAGGCCCCAGGCGACCTGCTACAAGTGCTGCACCAGTGGTCTGCAGAGGTCCCGTCCCACCTGCGCGATTCTGTCTGTCACAGGAGCTCCCTGGAGCTGTATGGTACCTGTGCATGTAAGTATAATAAAAAACATTAAGTAATGCCTTCTTGCCAAGTCATGCAACAGAATCTAAGTTAGTGCTACTTTCAGGAGAAAGGCAGGAGGAAATTGGGGGGGCGGGGAAAGAAGAGAAACATTACCCAAGGGAGCTAATTTAATATATTAATACAAATCCTACAGGATTTGGGCTCTCAAGGGCTCTTTGGGGCTCTCAGGCAGTTGCTAGGACAAATCTTTAGTGACTGCTTCACCATTCTCCTAGAAATACCATGCATACTTGATACAAAAATGTTAACTAAACATTGCTGTGTAATTAAGAAGAAAAGTTCAGTAATTACGAATAAAACAAAAGCCTAGTGAATAGGCTGAAACACTGCAAAAGCTTTGCTATTTCCACTTTTTGCAGCCATTATAGACTGCAAAAGCTTAGCTATTTCCAGTATTTGTAGCCATTACTCGTTTTCCTGCTGGACTTAACTGTACCAGCTGTTACTCAAATACTGGGAGACGCTACTTAGAAGGTCGCTGTAACGTGCCAATATATAGACGTTGCAGTGTAAATCCCTAGTACTTTTAATCATCCACTGACAGTAGACACAAAGAGAATCTAAATAAAGCATGATCTTCAGAAATACAGATGGTTTGGGTTTTATAGAATTGGCTTGAACAGATTAATAGAGCCTCAACCTAAGCAGAAAATGCTCTTTAGGAAATCAGATGGACGCTCCACTGGCTTACCAAACAGCATTATGAGAACAAACTGCTGCCAGAGTCTGTCCAAAATGATGTGTTATTCTATTTACTGGGAGCTGCAAATTCACAGCAAGAGTTTCTAAACAACTGCGGTGAAATGAGAAACGATAGCGCAGAAGTCCCCAGCAAGAGAGTCAGCGAGTGTACCCGTGCATAAACCCCTGGCCACGGCTTCCCCGGCTGTAGACCTCTGAGCTGCGCTGCCTGCCCGGAGGCACTGGGGTTTAGAAGTCTCCAATTGCTTCTCCTGCAGGAAATAGCTATTGCTTTTCTCCAGCAAAGGTCTTTACTTTCTCCTCTGGCTGTCGCGGGACTGTGGACATCAGGAACCAGCACGGGGCACCAAAGCTTTTCTTCCCAGTCAGCTGTTTGTCAACACTTCTCAGTGCCTTGCGGGGAGAGCGTGCAGCCAGGACGGGCAACGGCTCCGGGTGACGGGAGACAGAGCAGCGGCGAGGCAGGGCTGGCAGTGCCGGCTGCGGCTCAGGGCTCCCAGGCCCGGCTGAGGCTCGGCGCTGGCAGCCCCGGCACAGCCCTTGCTTTTCCTCCCAACGCGGGGCTGCGGTTTGGCAGCAGAGCAGAGGCCGAACCCGACAGCGGGGCGTGGAGGACTCTTCCTGGCCGCACCGCACCGTGCCGGCCGGCCACCAGCCAAGGGAGGCCGTGGCGGGCCCAGAGCCAGCAGGAGAGCGTTCCCTCTCCCGCGGGGCCAAGGGGACACGCTGCTGCCCGGCCCGCGGCCCCACCGTGCGCTCCACTCCCGCTCTCCCTCGAGTCACCCACGCAGCCCCGTGCAGAGTGCCGAGGCGACAGTGCCATCACCCACAATGACAGGCACCTCGTTAATTACATGAGCAATCGAGCTATTTTTAAACAAGCGTTGTTACGATTGAAGTATTGAGCCACCACTGCGGAACTGATTGACTACCCAGCCTCGTTAGATCCAAAACACAAATAGTCTGGCGTGAAAATAGGGCATACTGCATTCTCTCTCTTGCAGCTTTAGATGCTGTGTATGACAACGGTAGTTAAAAATCACGCAGACAAGACTACGTTTCATTTGATGGGGTACTAGCGGCACGTTGATTTTTGTAATTCCTTTGTCTTTTAAATAATTATTGCACGTTAGTGATTTCAAAAGGGATTTTTAAAATGTTCTATTCACAATGTATCGCTTGTTCCACTGAGCTTAACAAATCGTAAAGGTAATAATGGAAAGTTATAGATGTCATCCTACTGTCTTTCCGGTCCTTAGTTTAAAACAGAATTTCATTATTCTATTTCCACAGAGGATAAAATAAATCTACATCACACTGAGCCAAAAGAAGGCTGTTTACAGACACGCTTCAACATAGTTCAATACTTAATGGTGTCACTGAACAATCTTTTGCTGAAAAAAAAGGCTTTTCTCACTGTGAAGCTTGTCAATGGTGATAGTTTTTCCCTATTTATGGAAAAATTTCATAAGAAATTTTAATATTTTATCAGGTTTACATTTGAATGACAACATTGCATCTATATTTTCAGTATGTATCTTTCTTAAAGCATTATTAAAATGTCTAGGGGCTGAATATGATTCTGAACATGAAAGATTAACTATTTAAAAACATGCTAATATTTTGTAATCTATCATTGAAAATGTCATAGAAAACTCACCAAAGCTATAAACCAAGTTGAATGAAAATCCCACAAAACATAAATAGCTTTTCATATTTTATTACTAATCTATTTTCTGAATTCTGTTCTTTTCTGGTTTCATTGCTTTATGAAGATGAAACAGTAATCCCTGGTCTATATCAAGATACCCTTTTTAAAAGATTTGTGGTACAGTATGGTAAAAACACCCAGTAAACACCTCAAAAGATAGAAATCTTCCTGTTGTTGGGATTGGACTGAGCGTCTTCTAATGACGGTAACATTGTGTGTCAAACAGTTAAAAATCCCACACTAAAATTTCCTTTAGCTGTACCTCATCAGCAGATAATGTTAAAGTATGAAATAGCTTTAGAGAATATAAGCTGAGGCCTCAGAGTGGCCACCTTTTAAGTCAATCCATTTCATTAGTATTACCCACTAAATGCACAGGGTGGATTAATCTCACCTTTGTGCTAGGCTTCACCATCTATAACGTCAGTGGACTTTTTCTAACTGTCTCCAATGGTAGAAAGGTCTGACCTGACTTTTGGCTAGGTTAATTGTCATTCAGTTTCCAGTAACAATATAATACTTCAGGCATGAGCAAGATGCTTGCCCCTCCTTTGACAGGATTTTACTGTGTTGTAACTTCCCTGTGGTTTTGAACATTTTGGATGCATGTCAAACAGGCACAGGCAGAAAGTGCTGATGCATTATACATAAAGATCTGCTTTCATAACTCCCTGCCTAATGTCAGCGGTAATGCAAAACAATCAAAACAATTTCAAAAGTAAGACAAAACATTTTCTTTCTTGACTCAAGATCCAGCACAATGTCGATGAGTGCCAGCGTCAACAAAGGAGATGCAGCAGAAGCACGTAGCTGGGGATGCCGTACGGAAAGAAAGAAGGACCAGCGTTTTCAGCTGCAGCAAGCCGTCAGATCACCCCAGCTGCAATGTACAACTGAAACTGCACTGCTAAATCATGCATAGACCTGGTGTTGGGCTAATGCGCTTGAGGATCCCTCCATCTCAGGCCTGTGTTTTTTCTCTTAATAGGAGAAGAGAACTGCCATGTAATCAGTGGCTTATTCAGGGGTGACAAGAAGATGGAGTAAACACAGATTTAAGGAAAACAAAGCAGAGAACATTCAGCTTTACTGGAAAAATGTGTTTTCTTGAGAAACTACTAGGAGAAAATCAGTGTGAGCATTGACAATTATTTTTGTTGGGCATTTCTTTACAAAATTGTTCTGCCTCTGAATTAATATTTATGCTACTGTGGCATATTGAGACTGCTACGAAAATTACATAATTTTAAAATAAATAAAATCTATCATAAGTCACCTAAGATCAAACATTTTATCTTTTTTCCCTTCACTTTTAGCTCATTTCAACAAAGCATTCATTTTTCAAGTTGTCTCTTTCTTGTTAATTAACTACTTTCTTCAATGGCCAAAGAAACTTTGTAAAATTCATGTCAATCTACTTTGCTTATAGGGAATGTAGGATTATTCAGGAAAAGTGAGTTGATCTGCTTGATTTTCATCAATCAAAGGGGTTTTTTTTGTTTTGTTTTCAAGAATGATTTTTAGGTACATCTGAATGCTCCTAGTTAGGACCTGAACTTACAAACACTGAAGTCCATGAAGCCAATTTTATATTTAGGATCACTCTACCATGTGAAGTCCTATATATAGAAAATGCATGTCTTTAATATTTCCTGAAACAGCATTTCTCAGAAGTAGCAGTTTTTTTACCTTCAAATTTCAAAATTCTGTATGTCTTTGTAAATTTGAGCCAATAAGCAAAACTAACATTAAAGAAGTTGAGAGAAGGTCTGTGTTTCTATCAGTAATTCATAGTTTACAGGAAAGGAATAAAAAAAAATATTTTGGGGGTATTTTAAAGAGAGTCTTAATAGAATTGTATGACTTGATCTGTGAGGTGTGGTATCACAAAGACTTTGAAAAGTGGCTGCTAATTATTCTTAAAGGTCTTTGATGTAGTGGCCTGTTTTTTGGACAATACAGGAAATCCTTACAATTTACTGTCTTTCATGGTATGTCAGTCTTCCAGTCAGTGGGGTAACCTGGGTGAATGGAGGATACACGTCCCCAGAGAGCAGTGTCATGCTGGCAGAAGGCCCCAAGCTGATGAGAGACAGGGTATTGCTGTCATGGTGCAGAAGCTTTTCTTCTTTCTCGGTAATTAAGCTGAGAATGTCGTACCTTGCTTAGTTTATGAGAAATGCAAATATCGTGAGATTTGTTATGCAAACTGTTTTTTTCACTTGAATTTCATGTTCTGTCTGTGTTTAATAAATCTTGGTTTTGTTCAGATGACTGTGGTACTGATAATCCCAGGCAGACATCCCTGGGGAGAAAAAAAAAAAAGGAAAAAAAAAAGAAACCTGAAAACTTTATGGAAAAGTGATGAAAAGTAAAGTTGCTCAAATTTACATGTCCTGTCAGGCTTACTCAGCAACGTATGCGTCTAATTTCCATGCGACACTCGCCGGTGTAGGTAGGTGGTAGGTGAGGGAGAGCATCCAGCAGACCACGAGATAACATCTGATGACAGACTTAGACACAGAAACTTTTAACAGATTCACTGAGAAATACAGTTGTTTCAGATGAGTCATACACGACACTCACTGTAGCACTGCCTGATTCAGGACTATAGCCTCTAATCTCTGTGGCATCTACAGAGCAATGCCGTCTCTCCTGTCACACCACCCAGGGCATGTGCCACACCACATGCCACCGGTCAGGGCTGCTGCCCGTTTAGCATCCTACCCTCGCTGTGAGCTGTCCTTACTAATGCTCTATGTGCCGTTCACCCCTTGCGGGGAAAAAAAAATCAGACCCATAAGACTGGTGTAATTAATGTTCAGGCTCGTCTAGTTTGGCATCTCGTCTCTGCCAGTGGCCAGTAGCAAACAACAAGGCAAGCATGCAGTGACACTTCCACTGCGTAACCTCCCAGCTTCCAGTAGCTTGCAGCTCAAAGGCTTCCTGAACCAGAGCCTGTATCTTTGTATTTTGTAGACTTTGATATGTTTTTGTTCTCTGAACTGGTCAAAATCCTTTTAGAACCTATGTAAATATTTGGCATTATCCCAGAATAACAAATTCCAAAATACTGTGTGAAAAATTACCTCCTTCTGTTTGCTTCTCTGTAATTTTAACTACTTAATTTTATTTCTCCTGTTTCTTGTATTATGGTTAACAGGGAATAATCATCAGCTGTTCAGCTTCTCCAGAGATTTATGCTTTTACTGGCTCATAACCCCCTCCTTCTGTTCCTTTCTAGGCTGTAGACCTGTAGCACACCCAGTCCTTCCAAGTACAGAAGCTTTTCTTAATCTTCGCTCATCTCTGTGGCCCTATCACACCTTTTGTTAAGTTTGTTACATCTTTTCTAGGCTTTAGTCTCTAAGATTTGGGGAGCTGAAGACTGGATATAATCACGGTGAGGGCGCAAAGGGATTTATACTGTAGCATTTTAGTGTATTCTGTTCAGTTTGCTGTTTCCTTCCTAGTTATTATGAAACAGTCTGCTTAGGAGGGGCTGGTTTGGTTTTGTTTGACAACTACAGGATATTTAGCTGATATTTCCATAAACCTACCTACAGCAACGTTAAGACCTGAGTAAGTAGGGCAGAACGTACCACTGAATTTTTGTATTGGGGTTGGCTCTCTGTGCTACTTTGCATTTATCCATATGTCATCTTGCTGTACTACTGCCCACTCATTCAGTAGCATGAAATTGTTGTGCAACTCTTCTCAGCTGGCTTTTTTTTATTATCTCTAATAATTTAATAATCACCAGTAAAACTTTTCAGTTCATGATCTTTAACAAATTATTTACGAGCATACCTAATATTAGGTTGCAGCACAGATCCCTAAGAAACTCTGCTTGTCATCTTTCTGCATTGTGAATATCGATCATCCTATCTCTTCTTCTATAATCAATTATTGGCCCGTGGAAGGAGCTTCCTTTTTCACCTATGACCACCTTGAAAGTTTTCATAAAACCCAGCTCTGTCAGGCAGATCGCTCCTGTCCACATGCTCGGTAACTTTTTCAGAACGATGTAGCAGACACATGAAGGCAACTTCTCACTCCAAACGTTGTTGACTCTTTCCTGCTATTTTATATTTGCTCATGTGTTTACTGATGTTACCATTTCTGCCAATTTGTGTACAAAGTTGGACCTGTTGGAGGGTGGTTCCCCCCTAGAGCCCCTTCAAAACTGGTGAAACCGTTGTCATCTGCTACTCCTCTCCATAAACAGCGATTTGTTACCGCACTCAGCACTTCAGCAAATCCTTACTTCGGTCCCTACAACCACTGAACTCCTCGCAGTTTGCTGTTGCCTGCTCTAATGGCTTTGCTCCAGAGCCTCTTCTGCAGATACCTGCCACTTTGAGACCCTTCCCCATGGAGCAGGATGCCAACGTGAGCACTTCTTTGACCTCTCCACTGGTGACCACTGAGGCGAAGATTTTGGCCAGCTCTACTGCCAGGACCTTATCGTGGAGTACTCCTTTTATGTGTCGGTCATCAAGTGATGCCACAAGGTTTCTCACTTTCTGATGTGTTTGAGAAACACGTATGAGCTTTTATACCTTACAGTCTTGTCTTGATTGTCTTATTATGATTTTATATTTAACTTAACAAATCTATGTTTTTCTCTCCTTTCCTTAGATGGGCACAATCTAAAATTTGGGAGATACAACTTTTTACTTAAGGCAGTTCGTTGTTTATCCAGGCTTCTTTGCTCTTTTTAAAGGTTCTTTCAAATCAGAAATATACCCTTAAATTCTAACACAATTTTTAAAAAGAATATCCACCCTGCCTGCATGCAGTCTACCCTTCTGATTCTTCTTTTTAATTACCTTTTCTACCAGCTTTCTTAGTTTTGTGTAGTTCTTCAGTTGGAAAGTCCTACAATGGATCTCTTTCTGCATCTAAAAAGGTATTGAGTCTGAGTACGTTGGATCACTGTGTCACCTTTAGAGTGACCCGTAAAAAAATCCATTTCAGCATTTTTGGGTCTAAGCAGTGCTGGCTTGGGTCTTGACTTAAAAATAAGAAGAGGCTCCTCTTCTCCAGTCTGTCCATACACAGCCAATGGAAGGATTCGTGTTTTAGATCCTGGAACATTTTTATTTCTCTGTAAAGTACCATGTATGATTTTTAGGTTAAGTATAAGATATAAGATGGACAATGTCATCAATTGTGTACTCAATTACCACGCTGAATGTGTTATAAAACTGAAAAAAGATCAGAAGATGTTGTTTGATGCTACTGCCCTTCTAGTAGTCAGCCTGAAGCTCAGTTATCTCCCTTTTTGAATTTCCACATGAAAGGCTTTTCTAGTCCTAAAACAGACAGCTAGTTTCTACATTTTTAGCTGCAGAGGATCCATAGCCTGATTTAGAAAACTGGTAAAAAAAGCAACTCACCAGAGAAGCCCCCCACTCTTCCAGTATCTGCTGCAGGCAGGAAGGTGCATCCATCCCCCATGAGGACAGGCTAATGGCTGTCCATACGCATCGTTTCTGCCCAGCTACACGGGCAGGTGCACAGCGCTGGCCAAAACCTTTAAAAGAGAATATGCAGGATTTCTGTGAATGATTGCCATACACCTGCTAACAATCCAGCTTCAAGTTTCATAGTAACAGCAGGCTTTTTTCTTATCAATTTCCTTTTAGTTTTCATCGGAGTGCAGCACGGAGGCAGGTGACCCATTCATTATGATCAACCACTGAGAAATGGCAAGCCTGTTTTTGCCAATTTAAATAGTCAAGTCACAAGTGATGGCAAACATTATGTTCAGTATATTTCTAGATAAAGTCCTGGGGGCAAGCACATGGTTAAAGACTGAAAATATACCATGCTCAAGCCAGCATTTATTTAAAAACTCTGCTGGTCTCCTGCATTTTATGGCAAATGCATAACTTGTATATTGGGAGATAGTTATTCAGCTGCTGTGATAAATCTTGCCCAAAAGTCATTATTTGCCATTGTCATGCCTTAATAGGCTGTGCCTCAAGGCTATGATTTTGTGCAACCATGTTCTCTTGTCCCTTGTGCTATTAATAGATTTTGTAGGCCACCTGCCTTTTTAATCCCCCTGTCCTCTTTTTTTTTTTTTTTTTTTGCTATAGCACAACCTCTTTTATCCCCTCCTAGCCCATTACAGGTTGGCTATTTGAGAATAAGAGCACTGAAAAACACAATCCTGTGTCAACAGGCCTGCGGCTTTCTATAAAAGGGACTTTTGGCTGAAGATTTGGTACTTACAGCATTAGGAAGGCTGCCCTACTAAATATGTCTTTTCTTAGCACATATGTCCTATTAAATCTGGTGTACCACCTTGAGAACTGGCATAATGCCACTTTAACACATGGGCATGGTGGTACACTCTGTATAAGCTTGAAATACGTTTGCCGAGGATAGGATTCCAAGCCCAGGATACTGCAATGATATTTTTGGCTGGCATACCCACAGTGAAAATCCTGAGCCAATGTTTTCAATGTTCGCTAACCTCCAATTTTAGGCATTTCATGTCTGATTAACAGAGATAGTAAGACTTCAGCAATTCCAGCTTACCTCAATGCCCCTAAACAATATCTCTGCCGATGCAGAAAAGCTGAGCAGTAGCTTCCTTTCCCCCCACTATGCTGGAGCTGCTCTGCAACTCTTGGGACAATATAGACAAGCTATCTGCAGTGAAAGTTGCCTTTCACTGTTGAGAATTCAACAATAAACGACATTTATACAGCCAAATGCAACCAGCTCTGGGGTCTGGCCAACTGGAAGGAGGAAGGAAGAAAGAGAGGGGCCAGCTCGAGTCCCTGCCCATGGGAAGAGGGACGCGTGAATTTAGGTCTCTCAGAAGTTTCCAGATCATTGCCTATATTGCTCATTCTCTGCAGGATTATCAATGAGGAAATTTGCACTATTTGAACTTGACCAATGGTAAAAGGTTACATTGTAGGTTATTTCATTTATGAGAAGCAGTCAAGATAGGCTAATACGCTTATTTTCAGAAATGCATAGTCTTGTACTGTTGGGCACCAGGTACAGCTTCCCTGTTCACAGGTCTCTTTCAGCAAGCACATCTAAAATCCTCTCTCTAGACCTTTCTTGAAGGAGACATTACTGTGTTCAAGCTGGGAAGCTCTGGGGAGGAGCACAACCTATCATTTAAATCGCCTCTCCTCTATCACTCCTGCCCCAAACAGTAATCAGCAAAACCACCCCACCCATTCCATTTGAATTCCAAATCAGGCATGCATATCACTCGTTCTAGGGTGGAGATCTGTCCCTGTATTTTGGGTTTCGTAACATCAGTGTTTGTGTTGCAGATGACAATTATTTCTCCTACTGTGTCTGCAGGGTGCTGAACGGCTTCTCCCATTCCAAGTGCAAAGTGGCAGCACAGTAGCTTTGGAAAGGTTTATCCAAGTCCTTCTCCTGCTCCTGGGAGGTTTTAGAAGCAGAAGGACAGCTTTTTCTCTAGGCTAATTCATTCTTTGGCTTCTCGGCTTTGGTAACTAGATGTTTTTTGCACACCCCCCCACACACCCACCCACTCCCACCCCCCCCCGATCAAGGGACAAGGCCAATGTGTGCTGCAGCAACTTTCCATCCCACAGGCTTGGGTATCCTTCCTAACGCAGGTTCTGAGCACGAACCACACTGTGGGCTTGGGTCTTGTCTTGACACAGAGCTGGGAGACAGGCTGTGGTGCACACCCAGGTCCCTCAGGCTTGTCTAACCAGTAAGGGTGCCTGTGCTAGAGGGTTTTCCTGCACTACACCAGGCCTAGGACAAACACACAACTAGAGCAGAAGAGTAACAGTTCCACCAAAGTAAACAGAACAATGGCAGTTTGTACCAGTTGCTAATTTGGCCCATGGTTTACTTTGCGGATGTACGCTCACAGTGAGTTTGCTGTAGAATAGTATGTGTCCGTATGAATATCCGAGGGTCACACACCTATTACAATTATTTTTTTTTTGTACGCTGTTCTGCATTACTTTTTGAAATCACAGAAGCTGCTGTAGGAGGAATCACTATCCTCAGCATGTAACATATGCTAATACCTTCCACCTTACTTTCACTGCTTTTCATTTTCCAACAATGATTATGGTATTAACTGGTCAGCATGGACAGGGACTCTTCAAAACAGCAGAGAAGTGTGATAACAGTCCCACTAAAAATTCAGGTTGGAGGCGATAACAGGAATTACAAACAGCAAAGAGGGAGTGAAGAAGAATGGGAGTTTAGTGTACACCTGTGCACATGGCATTGCTTGTTATTTAACTAAAAGGTAAGCTGGATGCAAGTGAGAACATGAACAGATTATCCTGAGAGTCAGTAACTTTTGTTTCTTACCTTTTGAATTATTAAAAAATACATTGCCTTTAGTAACGTTTTCCCCAATACGGCTTCCAGCTACATTTTTGTGTGCAAACTACACGTGGTTTGAACTCTCTGGGGTATTTTGGATTGGCCTTGGCTATAGCAGCAGAGAGAGGGTGGTGGTTCACCGTCGCACCGTAGGCTCACAGATCATACCTCTCAACTGCTCTGTATTAGGAGGGCCTGCTTTCGGTTTAGAGCATATTTGCCTCCACCCCACACAGATCTTCTGGCATCTCATTTTCACTACTCTAAGCCACTCAGGTGATAAGCACAAAACTAAGGTGTCAGGCAATGTTATTTATGTTAATCCTACACCCTTTGCTCTTTTGCCTCATTCCTGAAGTCCTTTATCTTGTTTCTATCAGTAATGATCATTGCATACATTTCAAAACGGCCCATTAGCCCAAAAAGGCTGAGGTGAAAAGGTGTCACACAGTAGTGGGAGACACCCAGCACACCCCTGCTCCTCACCATCGCACCCAGGCTATGTTCTTCTTAAAGGAGACCAGATCTACAGCACTGAGACAGGGCTCCTAGGCTCTTCCAGGCATTACATACATAGGTATCTCGTTTGTCTTTCTTTCTTCTCTCATTTTGTTAAAATAAACTAGCATTAAGAGCAAATGACGAAGGAGAGGCACGCTTAAAAGTTCTCCTTTATAACTACACCAACATGAAAGCTAAATACAATCACTCGTGTACTGTTACATGAGATCCTATTGACATAACTCGGGAGATTGATATACATTTTAGTATCTGACATTTTTTTCTTGATCAAAATCAATTCAGCTGCCTTTTACAACCTATTTACAACCACTAAAATTCTTGATTTTAAGAGCTTTTATAGCAGAATTGCCCCTTACTACCAGGTAGTCAGGTTTATTGCTCACATCAAATGAAAAGATGTTGTGAGGGCTCTGTGCATGCAGACACGTAAAGAATAAGGGTGCTTACAATAGGAGTGGCCTGTAGCAGCATGCCAGCTCATTTATACAAAGCGGTACAAAGCGGTGTTTGGTAATTACAGAGCACGTGCACGCATATTCAACACTCCACATGTTAAGGGCATCTACATATGCTCTGCCAAGAAAGTGACATGATCTGCATCGCAATGATGAAGCCAGAGAGGAGCTGCAATCAAACTGCTGCGAACGGCAACAGAAGGGAAGTCCTGGTCAACAGCCATGAGGCAAACAGCCTCGTGGTGAAACACGGACCTGCTAAAAGGATTTGTATCTAATCACTGCCTGAAGCGCAAAGCGACTATAATTTGCAAGTACTAGTGACTGTATTGTTCACTCACATGGTACTAGGTTTTGTTGTCACTCATATTGAGCTCTACTATTTCTATGAAAAGTCCAGGTTAGCTCAATATAAATATTCAGGGAGTCATGTATATCTTGATTTATCTGATGGGATTTTCTACAAGTCTTGTGTACCCTTACCTGATTTTTCTTCTTATGTTGTAGCTGTTCTAGATCCAGTAATTAGAAATACTACAGCCATTTCCATCCACTCTTTTGATGAACTGTTTATGATTGCCTCTGACCAAGCTGAAATTTTGCATACACACACACACACACACACATTCCATTTTAAGACCATTACATTAACCCATTAGAAGTGCTGTTTCCCACTTTGTTAGCACAGGCAGTCTACTAAGAAATGGAGAATATATTGCTACTTCTTCTGCAGAGAGAAATGTAAGGATTGATGGGGAAAATCATTAAAGTTGAAGCTAGGAAAGGCTAATTAGATATTCCTCCCCATGTATGCCATTTTATATTAATAATGAGATACATCATTAGGGCTATCCCTACTTTTTTAATGTCATATTTATAAAGGAGAATTGGTTTGCTTACCTCAAATTCAGAAGACCCCAGGAATTTGCTTCTAGTAGAATTCAAGGCAGGTCAGTCAAAATGGATCTTTTCCACAACCTTCTGTATTCTCACGGCAGAGTCACAGCCCCACTTGATCATGCCTGAAGTTTCAGGAGGAGCAGCAGTGATCCCCAAAACATGACCTTTTAGACCCTTTAAAATGTGACAACAAACATACAATTAATAACATGCAAACTACTTCAAGGGGGTATGTCAAGAAATCTCAGCCCTACCACCTTTTTTCCTCTCATAAAGAGCGAGGTTTGATCTCCCTCTCTCAACAGTAGTAATAACCTTTACCATTTCTGTGCCTTCATTTTGTGTATATAAATTAAGACAATACTAACAGAAGGTCTGGAGCATTTCCAAGGCACATGGAGGTCTTCAGGTGAAAAGCCTGAGATAGAAATGCAAATCTTTATTAGTGTTCCCTCCAGTTTGTAATGTTTGGTTTTCTACGTCATGAAGAAACCAGCCTTTTCTCTGTCTTCTATGTCGGCCATCTAAGACCAAGTGACACACCTTTTACAGTAGTTCTTGGATTTGTACTTTTAGCTGCTGCCTGTAGAGAAGTCAATGATCTAAGAAAGCCTGAGAACTTCATTCAGATTACACGTTGGTGTAAACAATTTTACTGAAGTCCAAGAAAACAGTAAAAGGATTACTTTTTTTAAACGAAGGACTCATATAGTTGTTTCTTCCCTCAAAGCTGTTATCTGCCCTGCCTCCCAGTGGTGCTAAGGCTAGGAGCAGCCCAGGAAATCTCATGGAAGCCAACATCCTTCACCTCACTTCCAGCAAAAGCAGCAACAACACTGACAAACTCACGTTGGCCAGGTGTGCTCTGCTGGAAACACCTTGTCCCTAAACAAGGTTTCAAGCATATTAATACAGGGCTATGAAGATTTGGAAAAAAGTGACCTTTTGTGGTTTCCTCCAGGTAATGTCCCTAAATAGAATCTTTCAGAAAATACCTGCTCTTGAATAAAACATGCTACATTAAGAGAAGCACAATTATTCTTATGTTGTTGGGGTCTGTTTGGGTTTTTTTTTGTGAAACCAAAGGGTTTAGTTGTCTCCTAGCTATAGCAAAGCAAAGTTTTGTAAGGAGCAAGTCACCTGCCTTCTCTATTGTCCAGCTGCAGAAAGCTAGCCTGGAGACCTGGAAGATCCTCAGGCACAGAAAATAACAGCATCACTCTGAAAGGGATGGAAGATTAGGCTCCAGCCCCACAAAGTGATTGTCAGGATATGGCATAAATCCCATCAGTTCAAGCAGAAGCATTTAGATATTAGTGTTTAATGAGCTGTTTGGTTCCATTTAGTTTCGTATTGCTTTTAAGAATTTCTGTGCATTCAACCAAAGAAAACTGTAATAGCACAATTTGTTAAATGAACTTCTCAACGAATCTTAAAACACGGGAATTCTGTACCAATGAATACTGCAGCAGTAATATTTTAAAATGTAAAAGAAACTTGTAAGTATTTCAGTAGAATTTTCATTAGTGTGATTGCACTATGAAAATTAATCAGTCATCTGTATGTTAGTTGAATTATCTTTATAAACAGTTCATTTGCAGACTAAGGAAACTGGGATGCATACCAGGAAATCAATGATGTGTAAAATAGATCTGAAATATTTTCCGTCTGTTTTCTCACGCTGTTTGTCTAACTTAAACTCAAGCTGCAAATGCATTTCTGTATTGTCAATAATGCTAGCCATAAATGCAGTCTGTATGTCTGCCTGTTAATGAGATTACAGCAAAAATATATATGAATGAATGTGGAGCTGGGCCAGCATACGGTACTATGTATGTGCTGCAGTGGGAGGTAGGTGTTATGGGTTAACCCTGGTGGGCAGCGCAGCCCCCCCAGCCGCTCGCTCACTCCCTCCCAGTGGGATGAGCGAGAATCAGATGGGTACAAGTGTGAAAACTGGTGGGTGGAGATAAAGGCAGTTCAACAGGTAAAGCACAAGCCGCACGCGCAAGCAAAGCAAAAGGAGGAATTCCTTCTCTCCTCCCCGTCGCAGGCAGGCGTTCAGCCACCCCCAGGACAGCAGGGCTCCATCACGCCTAACGGTGACTGGGGAAGCCAAACGCCATCACTCCGAATGTCCCCGTCCTCCACCTTCCCCAGCTTTAACTGCTGTGATGCCGTATGGTCTGGGATATCCCTCGGTCAGTGGGGTCAGCTGTCCCAGCTGTGTCCCCTCCCAGCTCCTTGTGCCCCCCCAGCCTGCTCGATAGCGGGGCAGGGTGAAGAGCAGAGAAGACCTTGAGGCTGTGCACGCGCTGCTCAGCAATAGCTAAAACATCCCTGTGTTACCAGCACTGCCCTGGTCACAAATCTACTATGAAAAAATATCTTTCCCCAGACACTGGAGATGAAGATGATTTGTGAGAAGCAGCGTCTCTCTTCAAAATACAGATTCAGAACCTTCTAATAATTAATTAAAAATACTTTTTTTTTTTTTTAGTATCCTTTATAAAGACCTGCCACAAAGACATTTGATTCCACATTTAAACTAATAGTATGCATGTTGCTACAGGATTACACACCCTTTTTTAATATTAGATTACATTTGGAATTTAATTATGGAACGCATTTTAAAAATCAAAATGATTTGTTATTTTATTCAGCTTTTCCACATTTTGACTATAAGCTACAACCAGTTTTGATACGTTGCTTATTTGGATGTATCTGCCTGAAAATTGTTTTACTTTAGCTTCATCTTTCACAAGGATCATATTCTGACTCCAGTGATACTTTTGCTCAGTAGTTGAATTCCAGGGTTTGTAGGCTGGTTTCTCAATAAAGAAGAAATGTGAGATACAAACATGAGGTATACTCTAAATAGACTTTTTATGTACCATAAGCAGAAAGCAATTGCACTAATTCCTTGTTCGAAGAGACCAACTGTACTTGAGGAGCCTTGATTGGAGATGGACCTCACTGATTATTCACCAGCTCCTTTTCCAAGAGCTACCATCTCTAAACAACCTCACATAACAGCAGGTTTTCTCAACCCCAACCACTTTCTGCACATGAGAAATAAGCACTTTAGGAGTACGTAGCTGTCATAACAACCACTATTACCTACACAGATCTGTAAGTATATCCATAAGGCTGACAGAAGCCATCTAGAAGTCTCGCTACTTAGGATTAACATTACAAGAGAGTTCTGGCGTGGAATAGGGAATAACAGTTAAGAAAATCCATGTACCAAAATACTTATGGAAACAGTCAGTGTAAGTCTTCCAAGGAGCTCAGAAAGGCACTTCACCCTCGGTTGTGAAGTCCACATTGGACCCTTGGCCACGCATTCTACCAGCTAGACACTTCAAGCACCAGAGACGAGGGAAGAAGAAGTGGGAACGAACAAAACAAAGAAGAGCAAAATGAGATGAAGGGATTAGTTAGAGGAGAACTGGGAGGAGTGTAGTGAACAAAAGGGTGAGTAGGAGGAAAATAAATCTGAGATGTAGGCGGGTGAGAGGTACGTAAAGCCATGAAGATGATACCACATTACAGAGTCGTGAGTCAAACACTGAAGCATGAAACAAGTCTACAAAGGGTATCCCAGATTCTTCTAATTCACACCAAAACTTCTGCACATAACACTCTCTGCCAGAGATATGTTACGCAAAATCAATATTCATCTTTGTAGGTTAAGTAATGTTTAAAGAGTGAGTCACATAGCTGATGCATGTACGTGAGTTTGAGTGGCTACACAGGTTCAAAATGTGCGCAAAATACAATAAAGGAAAAGAGTGGAATTAAATATTGTGCAAAACGTAAAAACTGAAATTATTTTGAAAATTCTCACTCTGAAAAAGGAGGAATTCACATGGGTCATACTTACGTGCCAGACAGGTCCGTTTTTTCAGGATCTTGCCACTGTCCCACAGGTCTAACGCTTCACTGAAATCAACCCTCCAGGATGCAGAGTTACTTTCCTCCGGACTTGTTTTTGCCTCCTCAGCAGTCTGGTATTTGTGTACCTCGGAGCAGGGATGTCTTTCTCCTAATCATGCCTGCAAAACAGGGAATAATAGAAATTATTTTTCTTTTAAAATGAAGGCCACACATACAGACACAGCCCGGGATGGCTAGGCAGAGCCATGGGGATAGGGTGGGCCAAGACCAGGCTGGGATGTCAGCCCACTAAAAAACAAGCCCTTCACGACAAACGGAGCGAATTTAGGTTCTGAAGTGGAATCAGTTCAATCCACCTAACCTCTCAGTTACACTCATGGACATTTCTTTCTTCATCAACCATACAGGGAGTTAAGACACAACCTGGCAAACAAAAAATGGCCAAAACCACATTATGTGAAACCCGTGGTGTTTTCTCTTGACTTAAAACCTTACCTACAGTTACTATTTATTTCTGTAAGTTTACACTTCTTTACAGCATCTCCTAAACTTGGCCTCATGGACAATAGTCAACTCAATTTTCTTCCTAGACCACCAAATACTCATCCGTAATTACCCTTTTTATGTTTCATGTTTATGTGGGCTATTTGCCTTTAACTAACCACGGACTCTCAGACCACCACTGCGAACCAGAGCATTTCAAAATGCAATCCTGTATTAAATACAGTGTGGGACTAGTCCAGCATTCCTAAGCTGCTCATCCTCTATGCTGCTAAGAAAATCACTGAATTTTTAGACAAATACAGATTTTGGTAGAGAGAAATTTGACTTCCTTTGTTAGGTGCTTTAGTGGGTATTTCACTTCTCATTTCAGAATATTGCCTCCATAGAAATTAAAGTAATTCAGGATTTTATTCCATATTTATACTTTCCCAATATCCTTCTTCAGAGTTGCAGAGCCATGGAGGACTCATTAATAACTAAGCACTTTCTCTGACTGAAAGGCTTTTGAAACTGGAATTACTTTTCCTAACCTGTAAGCCTCTTGTGTTGGCCACTCGATTCTTGACCTGACGATGTGCAACATCAAAGCAGTAGCTTTTCGCTGGCAGCAGAAGCAGCAGCATCTGTTGCAGCAGCATTAGCCGTATCGACTGAGACTGTACACCTCTCAGCTAACTTCTGCTCGGTCCTCATTCACTGGAGATGGTGTCCCTGCTGACTCTGGACTGCGTGTATGCAGCAGGGGAAATATTTTATCCATCCTGCAAAGACAAGAGTGCAAATGCTGCAAATTCATGCCAGTATCTTCTGGCAAGTATTCCTTCAGTGTTACTGGAGCACATTCATTATTTTACCTGAAATAAGACTGAGAGTATAATCAAGCCTACTAAAATAATAAGCTGTATAAGTTTAAAGAAATACAGTAGCTGCAAGGGTGTTGTGAGAAAGTCGAGTGTTTGCGGTAGCACAAGTGGTGCTGTCTGCAGCTGCGCTGGGGAAACACAGCATCCGAAAGCTGCAGCTGGAATGAGAGGCAGGGCGATGCTGCCGGCCCAACACCAGCAAGGACTGGGGGAAGGGCCTGGGAGGGTAGGAGCAGAGCTAAAGGACAGGTCTGTGCCTGAGCAAGTACAAGAACGGGCTGCAAAGCCAAACACCTTTGATGTGGCTCCCAGGAAAGAGAGCAGAGGTGGCAGAAGCACAGCTCACAAGGGGAGATTTCAAACAGGCATCACACCTTGCCGAGACGCTGTTGCAAAGACTAATCCCTCTCCTCGTCCTTCTCTTCATAAACATTTGGGAATGGCTTTGAGACAAGTCAGGACTTTCTGCCCGACCAGTTCTTGGCAGAGCAGCGAGGTATTTCATTCAAGGACTGCGCTGCCCTGCTCTCCGCTTCCAAACACAGAACAGTAACTGGGGCACCCGCTACGAGCGTTTTCTACTGGTTCAGAAACAAACCAAAACAGAACTAGAAAGTATCTTTTGATGGATAAAACATCTCTAGTCATTTTTACTTATTCGTGCTGCTGTAGGTATTTACGTTGCTAGCTTGGGACATAACACTTCCAGTGGAAAACTGGGGGAGATGTTTCTGCAGCTTAGAACTACCCTGAAAGCCTTGCAGGATTGTATGTAAGTATTTTCAGACTGGTTTTGAATGGCCTTTTCTCCTCCACAGATTCGATTAATAAGTACAGGATAGTGAGGTATAGTAAAGGATGATTATAAAAGTGCTCTCCCCCAAATTCTTTAGAATTTGCAAAGTCAGTGTATTTCACCAGAAACGTAAGGTCTGCTTTTCAGACTGCAGCTTTACCTCCCAAGGCGGTCTCCCTAAGAAATGTCCACACATACAGAGAACGCTCAGATGTGCACATGAGTGAAGACAAATGTGCAGAGAGGAGAGTGGATACATAAAGGTATGTATGTATGCATATGTTCAGCACACCAAAACATCTGTGCAGGACAGTGGAACACTAACTAAGGATCCACTGATGAGCAAGGTCTTGATCAGTACCTGGAATTATCACCTATATGAGTTTAGTGATATAAGCAGGAAGCTTAATTATGAAATTGTAACCTGTGGAGAATGATAAACAAGCTTAGCCCAGCTTTTACTGCTTTGCTAGGAGGAGCTGAACTTTAGCTTACTTGTGCAGCCACTTGGGATCCACAGACGTCCCAGCCAGGGCGCTAGTAAGACGTAATGCAAAATATGTATGAACCAATTCAGTGCCTGGGTTCAGAGGATTGGTGTCTGTTCTGAACTCCACCACCGCTAACGTCTAAGATAAAGCCTTTATTTCCTTTCAGCACCAAGGGCACAGGAAAAAGCAAAAGCTGAGCATAGCTGGGACCACAAACTTAGCAGTTCTTGTGAAATAAGAAAAGTATTAGTAGCACTGTACCCTTAGCTATTCAGTTCCTGTTCTTGAGTCTTGTTAGCACTCCCTGCGGTACAAATGTTAATGCACTAGAACCATAAACCCAAGAGAACTAAGAGTAAAACTCCTCTGGTGTTTTCAAAGATGAAACGTTGTGTGCTGCAGGAGAGACAGGGTGTCAGCTCTGTTTGAAAAGAAGTTCATGGCTCGGGTTGTTGATATTTCCGGATGAAATTCAGTCCTTGACTGGCTAAACATCACGTGGAGTCGGTTCTCCTGGTGTTTCTATATTCATCTCCATCTGGTGTGCTTGGAAGAAGAGCCAGAAGAATGCAGTGAGTGATACCTCTTCTTGCCAGAAGACCCTGCAGGTAGCAGATAATGCCAATGGCAGGACATGCTCTTCAGGGAGGGGATCACGTATCTCATTGACTCAAACAACCCTCAGAAGAGCAAACTCCTCCTCTGACACTGAAAGATCTGTAGATAAATCTTCATCAGCAAGGGAGACCTACACATCCATTAGAAATACTAAGTCTTAAGCTACCTAAGGTTCAGCAGATTTGCATTTCTGTACCAGAGAAACATTTTTTGCTTGTCTGTTTTTTAAATTCTGAACACAGTCTTTTCTGCTGACACTTACGGGGATGGCAACATCTGGTAGAGGGAAGCTGAGGACAGGACATCTCAATCCACTGAAGTCAGGCTCTTCAGAGCTTCTCTGCCGAGACAATAATCTGCAGTAATTCTGAGAGCAAGATGGTTGCCATTTACATGCTGCTGAAAGAATAGAAAATAGCAAGATATACGTGAAATGTTTATGCTATTATTTCCTTACTGTTTATTTCCAGTGACTTGCAGCTCCGAGGCTTTCCAGCAGCATGACGGGGTCGCCAGCTGGACAGCATTGCTATGGAAGTGAAGCCGTAACCAAGAATTCCAGTTTCTGGGAAAGAAACACATGACCTGGGAGGACTCTGTTAGGCAAACACTATCTGCAGGCAATGTGAATCAGCCAGTGTCAAGCAGAACCTAAACCTTTTGTTTATCTGAGGATACTGGTTGAACACTACAAGGAACCCAATTCTCAACCTACCCAAGCAAGAGTCAGATCTCTCCAGAGATCTGTTAAATTATTCTAGAATAAGTCTTATAATGTGACATTTGTGGAAGCCTTTGCCGTTAATTTTTTTGCCGAGTGGGAGGAGGATTAGTATAGAGAGAAAAAGACATTAGTTAAGGTATTGAGTCTTCTGTGTTGTTAAGTATGCGTAACTCTGTAGATAGCTATACATCTTTACATAGTCAACACAGATTTCTTTGTGGTTCTGCCTGATTTTTAATCAGCCACAGCTTTATTGTATACCTATGATTTTCTGTCTCAAAGCTGATCAGTCATATGAACTCTTTTTTAATTATCTTAAATAAAAATTTTGGGTTTTTTTGAATTAGAAGATTAAAAAAACCTGTGGTTTAACCACCCATTACAAGAACCTCAGCAAAAGCTCTCTGGCTTCAAAGCAAACAAACAAACAAACTGACCACCCCCCCATTTTCCAGAAACACTCATCCTTATTTAAAACTGTAAATGAATAAAAATTATGGAATAAAATTAAGTTTTCTTGACATCATCTTCCGCAAAGGCACTGGTAAGGTAGGTTTCTCGCTCCAGGAACACCACACATCTCACCGGTTCAGAGATACCATCCTTCTCAGACCCACTAGGAAAACCCAGACGTGCCAGCTGGCCCTAGCTACTCTATGTGCTTCCCACTTTTTACAGCGAATTTGTGCAAAACGGGATACAAGGTCTTGCATTCAGCCAGGCGAGCGGGGCCGCGGCAGATGGCCGAGCAGCCGCGAGGGCGCAGGTGCCGCAGCGGCAGCGGGCGATGGTAGGACAGGCTCTGTTCCACCCGCCCGCCCCCAGACCTGCGCCTGGAAAACGCCTGCCGCTGGTATTCCCTGCACCACCCCTGTATTCCCCCCACCCTCCCTATATCCTTACTTAGCGCTCATCCTCCCTCTGATCTGTGTCTGCGTTCCCCAAACACACAGACCCCCTTTGTCCCCAGACCACTGGTCCCAGAAGAAGAATTAACTGCCCTCTCCTTCTCCACTTCTCTCCCTTCTGTTTTTTCTTTTCCACTTGAGCCACCTCCCCATTTCTCCTTCCCACCAGATCTCCCCAGTTCTTCTTCCACTTCTCTCTCTCTTCTAGGCTCCCTATCTCCTTGAGTTATTTTCCTCAATCATATTTTTATGCTTCAATGGACATCTCTTTTTGGCTTGAAAGCCACAGTACACTCAAGATAGACCTAAACACGTTACTTCTAAATACCATCCCCCAGCAAGCAGCGCAGATGATGGGCTGTATACCAGAGACAGTCTGGTTTAGCTAAGCAGCAGCAGCAATAGCTGAAATAATAAAAATAAATCTGCCTTTGAAGCAAGCTGAGTCAATAGATGCTAACTCACCAAATTTAATAATTACATGCTTCCTCCTGTGAAACTTGGAATAAAAGGGTCTATTTCCAAGACTCTGTATTTAAGCAAATCAACAAACAGAAAAAGAATGCATGTTTATGTGGGTGCACACATATAATATAAATATATTATTCAATATTTTTTGGTCCAAATAGCAGCATTTTCGGAGGAGCTGCAAAAATTTAATGCAGATGTGTCTACATTAAAATTGCTGACATTTTTATAGAATACCACACATAAAGTATAAATCACATTTACCAGCAATCCAGTGCTTAGGCATTTCCACTTTGCTTACTTTGGGAGTTTAATCAAATGAATGCTATCAACCTCTAATATCATAAGTCAGCCATTTTAAGAAGTAAAGAGGGCTTAAAGTAGCATGATGAATGAATTTCTAGTTAGCTTATGCTTCTCTGCATACTAATTTTAAGTCTTGAATTTACTCCAAATGCCTATTAAAAAAAAAAAATCAGAGGGATACATTTTTACTGTGCATATGTCTGTTAATAATGAATTCTCATTTATTACAGCACTAAATACGTGATTCTCTCTGCTTTGCAGTTCAAGAGCACCCTGAAAAATGTGAGTGTTCAGAGAGGACGCAAAAACGAGCCAGTTGCAGAAGATGCCATGCTGCAGCACTGTGTACAAAGGCTCCAACACCTTCAACCCCTATGAAAATGGTGACAAGCCCAGATGTTATAGTCCAAGTTCTTCCAGTTCTAAAAGGATGGGCTAAGAGTTACAGTGGTGAATGGAGCACCCCAAGGTCCCAACTATTATTAGCGCAGCTGGTTGGCAGGTACAACTCTCCCTCCCCTCATTATGTTTTAAACCAATCTTTCCCACAGCTCAGGGAACTTAACATGAGCTCTGCTGTGTGATTTCTTTCATGGAAGACTTTCCTCTTAGTTTCAGGCTTCAAGCCATGTCTATAGGGAACAGCATTTTAACTTCCATAAAGCATCTTTCTGTAGAGATGTGGTACACAGAAAGAGGAAAAAGACCAAAAAAATTTATTTTCACTGTGTATGAAGTTTAGTCAATCATGTCAGTACTTCCCATCTTGTTATATTTTAGCAAAGACTGAACATATTTTTTGACTACAGTTAAATGGATGCAAACTTGCCATTACTACTTGAAATCATCCTCACCTGAACACATGTGCTCCGCTGACTAATTACTAAACAGCACAAAACCCCAGTGGGAAAGTGCCCACTGCCCTGCTGACTCTCCTTGTGTGTACATGTGTTAAAGTTATGCACAAAGCGCAGTACCCACAAAAAATTATATGCAGCCTGCAAAAGAACCACAGAAGCTATAAGACAGGAAAAGAAGAAGGATGCCGTGACAGGTTTTTTAGAAAGAATATATGTGGCCACTTTATTGTAATGCCTCTAAAATATATATAGCCATGGCTGTTGATATAAGCCCACTCATGAAAATGTTACGTAAAATGACTCTTGAGAGGTTGCTAAAAGCAGTAACTTCCCTTAAAAACAAACAAACTGACTCACTTTCACATGGCATGTCTCTGGTAAAACAAGAGACGCTGCTACGTGATGGATAAGTACTGTGAATCCTGGAGACAGCTGCAGACCCAGCCCCAGAGCTGCGCTGTGCGGGCACACCTGCAGCGCCCGAAGTGCCCCGCGGTGCCACCAACACAGGCAGGTCACGAGTGCGGCAGCGCTGCCCTACCTGTCGCCCAGCGCCTACGTGCCCAGGGAGCCCTTGCTAGAAATCTCTGTGAAGATACGATTTATCACACAGTGCTGGATGTCCTCCTTACAAACTATTCTTGAAATAGGAAAAAAAAATCCACATAACCTATTATTACTTTTACATCTTAAAATTGTGGCAGCTTGTCCAGACGTGCCAGACCGCGTAGCAAGAGAGCAATTGTAGGGTATGAGTCCACGACATAATAACCTATTAAGAGCATCTGGATGCATAGCCTGCAGTCACCATCATTTGTCCGTGGTATTCTTCTACTTTCTCCTTCGTAATCGTATTCGATGCCTGCCAGAGTGTGCAGTAGCATTTAAGTCACTGAAATTACTTTACTAGAATGTACCTCTTGGAATCGCTTTAAGGATTATTTAATGTTTGTACAATACTTGGAATGTATAAGTAATATTATTGCTTTAATACCTTTCTTTCTCCTGGGGGATTCCATTGTTACAGTGAATTTTCATAGAATTATTGCTAAAATTGCCTGGCAGACTGGTTTCTCCCATCTTTCTAGCAGGCCAGCAAGTCAGGAGTACACTAATAACCAATGTATACTATCTGGGATAACAGTCCTAAGTAAACCCTGCACAAAGGACTCTATGAATAATGTTATAGTAATTTCTGATGATAGAAGTGCCTCCAACAGTAGCTGCAGGGAAGCAGAAGATGGATTCCCTTTGTAAGCTACATAAAATAATAGCAGTTTTTGTTGCTGCTTCAGTCAAGCCATCATACATTACCTTCTCTCAGAAAGTATGAAAGCAGCAAATTACCCAAAATGTGCACGGTTTTGTGCATCCAACAATGCAGGTCACAAAATCAATAACGTACAAAAACAATTGCTCAGAGATGAACAATGAAATACATTACGCGTAAGCTAAACAACGATAATGCTCCCTTCAGGAAAGACACATCAAAATCACAAAAGACAGCTTGCTATACAGATTGCAGAAAAGAGAAGTGACAGTCAGAAAATAGTGAATTTTGATTTGTGGAAACACAGACTCATAGGGAGAAAAAAATAGAAAACATCCTTCTACAGTAAAAAAAACCAAAAAAGGTAGACCTCCTAAGTGTACTCTGATGGTAAAATTTCAGTTTTCAAAAGGGTCCAGAGACCAGTTCTGTAAGAAAATCTAAGGCCTAAGATAAAACTTGAAGTCTGTAACACAAGACTACAGTCTTCTCACCTTTTCCTTTTTTCACCCAGCTAAACAAACAGCGGCACTCGCACAGGGCAGGGGCCATGCAGACCGCATGGATGGAACGGTCCTTTCGCTGCTTTACACTGATGGCGAATGCTGGCAAATCTGTAAACAAAACTCAATTTCCCACTGAAATACCAACGGGCAACCCGAATAGGAACAAAGTGCCTAAATACTTGCATGGCTCCAGGACTGAATCATTTCAGCTCTTTTGGGGCGGGGGAGGGGAGAGGAAGAAAGAGAAAAAGAAATTATCTTCC
The DNA here is from genome assembly GCF_964195595.1 of Calonectris borealis. Lineage (NCBI taxonomy): Eukaryota > Metazoa > Chordata > Aves > Procellariiformes > Procellariidae > Calonectris > Calonectris borealis. Next base: position 86,897,168 of record NC_134352.1, on the reverse strand, counting down.
ATTAAAACTGTATTAGATACTGAATTACGAACCTGCATGACAAAAATCCACAAAGGTCCAAAGTGGGTCCCATTACGGTGCAGGAGTAACAAATGTCTGCCTATCTCCGGAACGGTTTAATGGTGGCTGGCGCACGGAGAAGCCCCTACTTTGCTTCTTGTTCTCTTTGCACAATCCTCTTGTCTGGCATGCTGTCACAGAGTCAAATCCTAATGGTGGTCTTTGGCAAATTCCCCAGTTCAGAAAGGAAATACGATGAAAACAGGCACAGAAATCGGGTCACTTGCTTTTCAGTTCCTTGGTCTTATCCAAGAGTCCTTCATTTCCAAATATTTCTGTGAATATATTCTACTATTCTGAATTTATCATTGAAACCAACATCATTTGTAATTTCACAGACTTCAGTAACTCACAAAGCACTGCAACAGCTGAACGTATGTCCGAAATTTATCCAAACCATGCAGGATTTCCATTCCCTTCTGCTTCCTGAACTAATCTTAAGTCACAGTAAATATACCTAATGCTTTAAAAGCATTATTTTGAAATTTCACAGTCAAGATTTCAAAAGTGTACAACAAAGGTAGCTGTCTTGAGTTTTAGATATTTTGCTCGAGCCTGTACTTAGTGAGACTGAATCTCCAGGCGTTCAGTACCTGTCCCCTGAAAAGTCTGGCTTCTTCTAAGTGTCTTAAAGGCGAGTTCATAAAAACCTTCAAAGCAAATAACAATTATTTTCCAAAGCTGCTTAACATGACAATAGGATCATATTGCAAATCCAGTTCCAAATCCAGAGCACCAAATTTTGACGCATCATCTCTCAGACATTCCACGCATTCAAGAAAAATCTATTTTATTCTGCATAAATCCAAGCTGCTGCTAAAATGGGTGCCTGCACCTTCCCTCTTCTTGTCTCTGCTCACTCCTACCAGTTCTTTACAATGGGCCACCCTTCAGGCAGCCCTGTGACTAGCCGTATTAGGCAACTGATCCAGCTGAAGCTGAAGCTTTTTTCTTGGGGTGGGGAGATCAAATTCATTTTCAGCCTGGCCATTTTGCGGACCCAGCTCATCGCACAGATGCACAAACGCTACTGCCAGTATAAAGGAAATGGCAAGAACTGGCAGACACTGGTGGGAAAGACAGCATGATCTCCAGTATGAGGAAGCTGCAGATCTACGGTTCATTGAAATGACTGTGTAACCTTGCCTTTGGAGCAAAATGTGCTCCGTAACAACCTGCAGCAACCTTAGAACCATTAAGTATGTTGGTCAATGCTTGACTGTTGCTGCAGAGTTAACGGCAGGTATTTCAGTGGTGTGGTTCTCCATCTGTTGGCCAGAGGAAGGAATAACACTGATGCTCACAAAAAGGGAAGATGACACGCTATGCTTTCCAGGGCTGACATCTCACCATTTTGTGGTAAAATGCTTTACTTGGATAGACGAATATGTAGTTATAACACGCTGAGTCTTTTCTTTTTTCTTTTCTTTTTTTTTTCCTAAAAAAAACCCCTTCCTTTTAGGAACAGCATTAGTACATAAAATGCACAGAAACAAGTGGTTTTGAATTATACATTTCTTTCTCTGTCTAAAAATCACTTATTGATTTATTCTTTGTATTTGTTGTTTATGAAACTAAATCTCAAATACTTTGTATAGTTTCTGGAGATTAGATTAAACACTATTCGCTTTAAAAGCCAACAGTATCATCGTAGGTTTAGAAAACAGATGGACTCAAGGGTTCCTTCTGTATCTGTTAGAAACATTAAGCCCTGATTTTACAACTAGACCACTTTCGGAATAAAGTTGCTCTCCTCATGTGAAACATCACTAGCTTGCTTGACTGCAAAGAGGATTTTTTTACAGAAACAGGAATTTCTATAAAATCCATGTGTAATAGTTGATGGATCATAGTCAGAAAAGGGAATGTTTAGGAAACAAAAGCTTTTGAATAGTTGGAATTGGAAATTAATTTTATTCTCTGCAATGGATACAGTTATCAGTTGAGCCCACTGTTATTTTAAGCTCTCTTGCAAAGCTGCTATACTATAGTTTATACTACAGTCCCTTACTGAGTCTTCACATATGTTACCAACGCTCACGTATGTTACTAGGACAAGCTGGGATCGTGACGGGTGACCTGCCACTGGCACCACCAGCAGATCTACACTGATGCTGAATTAAGAAATTAAGGCATTCGCAGGTACAGTCAGGCAAAACCGAGGAGGCAGTGGGGTCTCACACAGCTCCATCAACAGTGCTCACCAGGAAAAAAAACTTGGGCTTGGGTATCTCCTAACCTATTACAGCACGTCACACAGCTGAGGAAAATGTGAACTCACACCACGGAGGGCTGCACCCTGCGCAGTATTCCAGCTGTGAAGCGGTTCACAGCCGCACAACATCTGCACAAAGGAAACCGAGATCTATACATCATCTAATTGACACCTTTAGGCATCCAGTTCCTGCAGGTAGAGTGAGAAAATGCATTCTGAGATCATTATCAAGTATCCCACGAGTATTTCAATTAATAAATACACTGAACCATTAAATTAATAAATTAATAAATCAATAAATTGATAACAAAATTAATTTCAAGTAACAAATAAGGAACAGCTACCAGTCTATTAATGGAGGATGATCCTTCTATTTCTATAGAATGCAGGGGTCAAACTTCCTCCACATCTCTATGACTATGCCATGAAAATTCATTCGGATTACTTTATGTGTATAAGCATGATGTAAGAGAACATCCCTTAAAACAGGGAATAATGAGGCATGCTCTAAGTGTAGTTTAGCAGACATTTAATCTTTGTGGAATTCCCTGCTGAGCTGCACTAACCTCAACACTGCTAATTAACAACCAAATTGGAAAGGATTCCTCATTTAAAGCAGAGCTATCTCTAGCAAGTACAAAACATCAGGCAGGAAAATGTATCTACGGAGAGATGACCTTCATGAGGAAACCTGTATTACAAACACACAAGTCACCTGTGAGAAAGCAAAGGTTAGGAACTCCTGCTTCTGTATTTTGCTAGATTACCGAGTCCCTGGATTATAAATTACTGTAGAAAAGTCTCTTTGCTCATCCAGTTAACGACACTTTCATTTTTACAGTATCAAGCTTTGGGAAAAAAACCACAAAAAAACACCTTGCAAAACTTGAGACTATTCTGGTATTAGAAGAATTTTTAAGGTTGTGGCACAACAATTGATTTTAATGACAAATGATTTTAATGACTAATATTCCTCTGAAATCACGTTACTATGTGAAGAGACATGAAGGCATGGGTATTCTTATGGCCTGAGAATTTTCTCTAAGAGTTCTGTCTACTATTGATTTTTTGGTTCCTTCACTTTTAAATACTGACTTCAGGATATTGAATCTTCCAAAGCTGAAGCAGTAAAAGATCTGACACAGCTGCTTTGACACTGAAACAGGGCTTTAACCTAGGAAGACCTCTAATCTATCAATTTTATCTGAAAGCTTTTAATTTAAATGGTGAAAAAAAACCAAAAAGAGGAAAAAAATTATAAATATTACAAATGCCTCACTTCCAGCTTCAGCTCCAAGTAACAAATGGTTAAACACTGCCTATCTTCTCCTTCTAATTAACTAATGCAACCTGCAGTGAGAAGGAGGAAAAAAATAGTTATATTAAAAACCATATAGTATAAGGAGACAGACTACTTTGGGGCTCTCAAACCTGTCTTCAGATCTGAAAGAGAATCAGCAAACACACAACTAAGTACAGGTTAGGAACACTCACTCTCAGTCTAATTTATGATTTACGTAGTTCAGTTAAGCCCCGTTAAATTGTCCCCAAGCTGCACTTAGCCTGCAGTCTTTTGTTTCTGTTTTGGAACTGAGGAATGGCTTATGTACCCCAGATGTTCTTCAGATGTTCTTCATGATACAAAAGTTCTTCAGATACAAAAGTTGCTGTTAAAAGAAGATATTACGTCTCTGTACAAGACTTCTTTTTCCTTATAGCCTTAACTATTAGAGCCATAAAGTTATCATTATTACAGGATGGATACAATTATATTTTTTATGTTTATGACTGCATCACATCGGAGGGTCTGGTGCTTACTGTGGCACTGCAAAGTGCGCCTAGTGATTCAGCTTGAATCTCTGCCATGCTGAATGTAAGCCATTTGGAAAATATAATCCAAGAGTAGAAATTTCTTAGTCAAGTTATCAGAGCAGGTCCGAGTAAAAAAAAACCAAACAACTGGATCTGAAAACATGCGTTTTGCATGTAATTGTTGCATACAGAAAAATTTCAATGGAGCTTTTCTGAAAAATGGTCACAGCAAATAAAAACTAGTACTTTTGAAAAAATACCACAGCCAGATCTTCATCTAAGTCAGAAATACCTTAAATCAAGATATTTTAAAACAGTTTAAAACAGATTAGCCTTTATGAACATGGAAAAAAAAAATCCAAAGCTGCCTGTGAAATGTCAAAATAAAGTTGTATAATTGTAATAATTATAGCAATCCTATAATTATACATTTTCAAAACAGGCAGGCCAGTGTGTCTTTCGCACATTTTGATCAACATAGAACACACAGAATCTACTTTAGCATACAGTGTTGTCACAATTTATTTTCTGTCTTTACAAACTATACAAGTTCTAGCATCCACATTTTCCGCAAAGTAATAATTTTCAAAATTACTGTCTAAATTACTTTTGCTTCCAATTTAGCTAAAAGATATAGAGAACTTTTTTTCCCCATTTGGGTTAATTGGTAGAGAAACCAATGGAAAGATGAACAGGGAGAAAATTGTTTTTATAGCACAGCCTGTGAATCAGGGAGGCTTCAAACTGGCAATTCAAACGGCTTCAAGCCCACTGCCAGAGGCACTACAGCCGGGTGTGGATGCCGTCCTGCTCCGGGCTCCGCAGGACGCCTGCAAGGCTTGGGGGCCTCGTCTTTCCTGGAACACGGCGAGAAAGAGTCCTACCAGCTGATGGCTTCTGCACTAAGAAATCTGTCTTCAAAGATGAAGTCTGGCGCAGAAATAATTGGTCGTTTCACAAACTTACAGTTGGTCTTTGTTTCAAAGTAAACTGAGAACATGCTGGGATGACAAAACTTTGTTATGTGTTCAATATCCTGATGGTAATGCCATGCTCAGCCCCCAGAAAGAGCTTTTCTAGTTGAATGGCAGGTTTCAAGAATGGAGTTACATATAAAACATGAAAGAAAAGAAAAGCCACATCATTCCCTGTTTTCTGCATATTAGGAAATGATTCAAATAAGAATGTGAATAAATATGTGTTACAGAACTGCTTAAATATATAATTACCGATATGTATAACCCTTGATAAACAGGAACAACTATTAGTGTTTGGTACAAACCAAGTGCCCATCAATATTTTTGAACAATTAGTTATCAGCAAGAGTGAACCCTGCTTTGAGTGTGCTCAGTTATTTAAATCAAGATCTGCTCATTGCTTTAAACCCCACCCCATCATTAAAATTGACAACCAAGGGTTGCTATTGTAATATTATATGCTTATTTTATACAGTTCATTCTGAAAAGGACTGCATTGATGATCAAAATAAAAGAGAGCTTTTGGTTTTGAGAGACTAGACCAATACTCAGAAAGTTTTGGGTGCAATTTCAAGTGTAGCCCCAAACTGCTACTATGATTTGAAGAAAAAGAAATTCAGTGCTTTTGTGTTTTTTTTTTCCCCTACGCAAAATGTGGCTGTAATTCCCACTTCTCAAAAAATTAATGTCTGAAGTTTTAAAACATTCTCGTGATGAGGAATACAATGAAACCAAACAAACTCGGGTCATGCACCTTTATATTCACCTTGGGAGTTGTACAGAAATCTGTAGAAGATCGAGGGGAAAATAATAGCCTGCGTGGCAGATTCAAAACATTACTGTAGCTGTGCTTGTTGTCGTTTGCTTGTCTCTAAGAGATTATGTTTATTAAAAACAAACTTGCTTTCCATCCACCAGGAATTAACAGATGCTAGGGTTAACATCTTCAGAAGACAGTAGCTCCTTTTGCACGGCTTTGTGCAGCAGGGCGAAGGACACACTGGTTTGTTACGGAAGGTTACATCCTTCCGCAGGATGCTGCCTTGTCCCCTGTGCTCCCTTTCCTAGAAACTCCGGCGGAGAGCAGAGCAGGAGGCTGATCAGGAAGCAGGAGTACGGCAGGGCTGGGGACACGCTGTGTGCCGAAATACGCATCAACTCGGACACAGTGACGGGGCTCGTGTTTCCACTGGACTGGCAGCAAGGAGAGGCCAGGCAAGAACCGTTTCTGCTCAAGTCCTCCCAACTTCCCAAGAAGATCTGACGTGGTGAGTCCCAAACACTGACAAAATGGGACAAATAGGAGGAGAGGGAGGGAAAGAGAGAAGGAGCAACAGTGCAGAAACGAGTGTATTTTTGACTAGAGCATGTTGCTATTTTGGGGCAAAGGGGCCCGAGAGAAAGATGAGATTGAGGAATAAGGGAGAGGAAGAAAGTATATAGGAGAAAAACCCAGAAACAGTATTGGAGATGTTTGCTGGGACTGACCAAGATCAGGGTCTGTGAGCGGCAGCAGCAGCAGTTCCTTCATCGTGCACGCGATTTACAGAATGGCTGCTGCATTTCCCTCAAGCAAGGACCAGTACTTTGTTAAGTGTAAAAAATAATATTTGGACTGGGCCATTAATCACTGCTATAGCAATTAATCACTGTTGAAGGGCCTTTTTATCTCTAATAATCTTCTTCCTGAAAGGGTGTCATGCAAACCTAGTTGTGCATACAGCTACCTAATGAAAACTGATGTAGAAACCAAACATTCAGCCCTGGACATGAATTAACTTCCTGGACAGAAATGGAATTGTCAAAGGCATAAGTAAACCTTTGCTGCTTTGTTAAGCCAAAATGTTACTGATTTTTAATTAACTTTGTTTTTATTCCTGTGTGAGGAATTTGAGGCAGGTAGTGAAAGAGAAAAGTGCTGAAAGACACAACTTTGGAATCCAGCATTCCATTTTAGGTCTAGGGAAAAAAAGTCTGTTTGAACAAGACTTTTTCTGGCACAGGAAAATTGAGTATTGTTGCTACTGAAAAATAAACCAAGCAATCTCTTACATATCTGTCAGTCCAAAACAAAGATCACTTTTATTACAGAGCAGCATCCACAAGTGGGCAGATTCTATTTCTGCAACAGCTATTCATTAATGAATAGCTAAACAGTGTTAACCTCAGCGAGGTTCTCCCATATCTATAATGATCAAACACACTTTTATTAGCTAAGCCTGCAGCAAGAGATCAAAAGGTTTGATGGTGTATTGATTAAAAACTGCAAGATACCAAGCTTTTTCTTCCCCCTCTCCTTTGCTTGTATACCTGTTCAATAGTAAGATTAGCGTTATGCCAAACACTAATCTAAGAATGTATGTAAAGGTAGAAACTATGTTTCTCATTTCAAGAATAGAAGAAATTCTACTGTAGTCTTTCTCACTCATTTTCGTAATATGACTTGAGTAACAAAGCTGTGACAGATCAGATGCTGGTATCCCTATAGCCATATGGACACTATTTCCTGGACATAGTCACCTGAACCCCACCATGTTTAAACATGGATAACATCCTCTTCAGGAGGGGGGTCTGCATAAAGGGGAGCAAACCAGATGCCTTCCAGGGAATTACGTTTCCTCCTTACCAGTTGAAAGACAAGGGGATTTTGCGTTACTAAAATATTCTGGTGTATGAAGATGCTTTTCATTCCACTTAGGTTTGATCAGTATGGAAAGTTTCAGCCCAAGAGGCAAGTGGATGGTGGTTTTAAAATGGATGACAACGCTGGAAATTCCTGCAAACACTAGTCGCCGCTTTGACGCAACCTTCTGTGGGTGAGAAGTGGAGCTGGGAAACAGCAGCTGGTTCTTGAGGAGAAATTAACCCAAACCATGCAAACTGACAACATAACAAAGATCCCAAAGCCATACTTGGTGTGCATTTAAACCAGTATTGCTGCCCAAATGTACCTTCTTTCCAATTTTGAGCACCTTCCCCTGTTTTCCTCCACCACTGTACCACTCTCTCCTCCGTGCAATGCAAACATTTGAGTTCACAGATAATCTGAACACCCTGGATGAGGGAACCAGACCTGGTGAAATTTTACCCAGCAAAAAACCCGAAGTAATTTTTTCAGCCTCATTAATCCCCTTGATGCAGTTCACTGTGACAGCACAAGACTTTTGCCGCTGACGAGCAAGGTGCTGTAAGGAGATGATACTGTGTAGCTAGGATGCGAAAGCAGAGACAACTACTTTGTGCAGCAGCAGCCTCAGCCTGCATACACACCCAAACCTCCCCGGTCCTCACATCAGCTGGACAAAACGAAATCTGGTCACAGCGCCTGGGGATACGACTCGGTTCTCTGCCTAGGAGCTCCCACAGTGACTGTAGGTACTGCAGTGACTGTCTGTCACTGCAGAGCCACCAGCCCCGAGGTCTGGGGGTGACACTCGTCACAGCGGGTCACTGCAACCGTACAGACTGATGGGGCTACTGCCTAGGGGGCACGAGACACATCACGGGACACAGGGAAGAGCCTTTGGGGATAGCACAGGGTGGGATGGTCAGGGGAGGAACCACAGGTGGAGAAGGGAGGGATCCAGGTGGTCTGGGGAAGAACTGCCCGATCGGCACAGTCTGTCCTGAATTCTCATTAAACTCCATTTCTAAATACTTTCTCTCTATTCTGTGCGCACCAGTGTACATGGAAGTCGAAGCGCCAGCAGGATGAGACCGTTGGTGCTGTTTGCTCCTGGGCACCTCCTGCAACCAGGATGGCTACCAGGGCTGCCACATGAATGCAGATACAGGGCAGGTGTGTGTTTGTGTGTGCAGCAGCAAAACAATAGCGTGAAGGCCTTTGAGACAGGGTGACCCGGTCAACAAACCCAGGATACAAACAAACTAGCAAAATCTCTCCACCTCCAGTTTTCAAGTCAGGGGAACTAGTAGTCAAGTACAGCAGCATCCAGGATCACGTGCTAAGGCTTATGAAAACTCACTGAATTAAAACTTACAGTGGGAGCTCATCACGTTCATTTGACGAGATCCCAGTAGGCTCCGGAGATGTTTACATGTATTTTGCTGCAGTCTGAAAGAAGAAAAATACAGTGAAGAGGATTGCAAATGGATACAGCATATAGCAGAATTGCACTACTGTCAACCCTAAACATAACTGCTTTATTTATTAATTAATAAGCAAAACTATCCGTCTCAAGTGTTAACAATATCATGACTGGGCATCCTCCAACTCTCCAATCCTTCCTTAAAAGGACTTGGGAACCAGGAGTCCATTCTGACCTTTTACAAAGGCCAAAAGGTTAAAGTCCTGTACCTCTTACAAAGTTTTCTCTGTAACACTGTATGGTCCTAGTAATAGACGGGATAAATTAATCCTGTCGCTTAAAACACCACCAGGAGGGAGGTCCCACCTATGGCAAAAGCTGTGCCTCCTCGGTGCCGGCACCCGTTGCCCCCAGCCGCAGCCTGGGCTGGGAGCAGGGACCTCCTGAGCACCCCCGAGGGCCCAGCGCCCTGGGACACGCTGAACGCTGTCTGGTGCCAGACAGACCACTTCTCCTGCACACGGCGGGGTGACGCGCAGACGGCGGTAGCCGTCGCCCCAGCCCCCATTGGTACGGTGTTAGTTTCTGTCAGTCATCACCGGAGCGATGATGACTCCAGGGGCCAGGCTGCCTCAGCGCAGGCCTGAGGCAACGCAGAACTGCGCTCTGCTCGACCGGCACCTGGCCTTTGTCGACGGGGACGGAGGCCTGGGGCTGCGTCCTCTTCCTCCCACAACGGTTTGGGAGCCACTGTTGAAGCACTCCTGGCATCTCCTCTGGGTGACAGAACAACCACCGACACCACGTAATGGCAGTGCGGATACAGGCAGAGGGGCAGCGCCGGGGGTGGCCCTGCTACACGGCATATGGTGAGGGAGAGACGAAGCCTCTTTGCTTAGGGTGATGATTTCTGTGTGTTCTTTATTACCGCTAACAACATTTTCCCCTCACGATCCCGCTTTCTGCCCCTCAGGCCCGGGAGCCCATCCCGCTCCGTTCTGAACCCCTGTGCGTGAACCGGCGCCCTTCCCCGATGCCGGAAGGGCGGGGGGACTCTCCACAAACGCGGAGGGGGTTTTGCAGGACCTCGGCGGGAGCAAGGGCGCTCCGTGGGCGCGGGGCCTGCTCACGCCGCGGCCCGGCTCTTCTACCCGTGGACGGCGGCCCCGCGGACGGCGCATTCCCGCCCCTCACCTGCCGGGGCGGGGTCGCCCTCAGCCGTGCTGCTCGGCCGGGCGGGGGAAAAGCGGGGCCAGCACCGCCCCGCCGTGTAACCAGAGCCGCGGCTCCGGCGCAGGAGGGTCCCGCCGCCGCCTCCCCTCTCGTGGGCCGGCGGCGGCGGGTGGGGGGAACGGCCGTGGCGGAACGGGGAGAGGGACAGGCACAGGGACAAGTCCGGGGCCGGCGCGGCCCCTCCCCTCCTCCTGCGCGGCGGGGCCGGCCCGGCGAACTGGGGGAACCCGTTTGTCCGGTCTGACGGCGGCTCCCGCGGGGCGGCCGGGCGGGAGCGGGGCCGAGGGAGGCATGAGAGGTCCCTGAGCGAGCGAGCGAGCGGCGCTGGGACCCGCGCCCACAGGTGCTGCCAGCGGGCGGGCTGGGGCCGCGCCGCTGGCGGGAGCGGGGCGCTGCCTCCGCCGGCTGCACCTGCCGAGGGACGGCGGCGCCTCCTGCCGAAACTCGGGCGCTTCGGTAGAAGGGGAGCGGAGCGGGTCCCCAGCCGCACCCGCGGGCCAGCCCCGCGTCCTCTCGCCTCCGCGCGGGTTTGCGGCCGCGCCGGTAGCGAAGTGCGGCGAGGCGGGCTGCCGTGCCGGGGAGCGGCGGGGGCGCACACCGGGGCGTCGTCCGGCAGGTATGTTAGCCCCGTCCGGGCAGCCCGGCTGCCCCCCGAGAAGCGCTCGGTGGCGGGTCGGGGCGGGGGCTCCAGGGCAGAGCTCTTGTCACAAGCCGCCCCCGCCGCCTCCTCCCGCACCCGCTGCCACTGACCTGGGAGAGGTCAGAGCTGACCCTAGGGCGGACCTGAAGCGATTTTCTTTCTCAAAATATCACCCCCTTAATCTGAAGCCTGATGGGTTTTTGTTGGGAGGTGTAAAAGCTGAAGCACCTCCATCAGCTGGTTCGGGCTCGGGGTGTGAAGGCGGCGACGGCTGTGCCTGGGGGTGCAGACGCTGTTTGCTCGGGCGGGGCTGGCCCCAGGGGAGCTCCTTTTCCATTGGACTGGGGAGGTCCGGTAGCGCAATGAATATTTAAACAATTAAATATTCATTCAGAGAAGAGCGGCTTCGTCAGGGGACCGTGAGGCGGCTGGTGCCGAGGCGGTTGGCGCGAGGCCCCTTCTGCCAGGTGAGGCCTTTGCTCGCGCCCTGCCCGTCCGGCGTGGCGGGGCCGCCGCGGGCACCGACCGGGCCGCCTCCCGCGCGCGCGAGGGGCTCTCCTCACCTCGGTGCCTACGGGACAGCGCGTTTCGGCAGCGTCGATCGAAACCCTCGCGGTGATTGAGTCTCCCTCTCCCACCCAAAAAGGCGTGCGTCAGTTGATCATCAAGTTTACCGCAGAGTCTCCCAGTCTGAAGCTTTGGGTTAAGGAAAGAGTAAGTATTTGCTGGGAGGTAAGGCACGGGGGAACAAACGCAGCTGAGCTTTCTCCCTGAGCTCTGGCAGATGCCGCCGTTTTGCTGACTTGCTTTTGTGGCCGTGGGCTAGTTGCTCTGCTTCTGGCTTTCCCCCCCATCTATAAATGAGGAAAACAGCTTTCACGGTTGTGGGGTGATTACTCGTTAGTCAATGTTTATACAGCCTTTAGAGCAGTAATAGGTGTCCATATTAAGGAACTGTCATAATTCTGCAACAGAAAATACTGGAAAAGTTATTTGTGAGGTCAGTCACTCACTTGGGAGATGAAAAGCATTTTTTGGCTCCCCAGAAAATCAGTATCTCAGTCATGTTTCCTTCTGCTTTGTGTCTATAGCTTAAATAGCATCCCTTCTCTTAGAGTCTGAATGGAACTGTGTTAAATGGAGCAGCTAATGAAGTATTTCACCACTGGCTTGAATGTCAGCAGAAACGTTTTGAAACCGAAGAAGGCATACTGTACAGGGAGCTTCTGGCAATAAATAGTTTCTGGTAATGAGTAACAGTGCGGTGTCTTTTATCTTGGGTGTGTGGTGGGGGGTCTGGATGTAAGTGGCTGAAGAGTGCCCTGGATGAGTCAGTGGGACTTACAGCTAACCTGGTTCTTGTACAGCCCCTGCCTCTGCAACTGCTGCTGCAGTCCTTGGGTTTAACTCCCAGCATAAGTGTCTTTACTGGCTCAGACTTGCTCACAATTTTCTGTTTGGTTCTGGTTTTTTGTATGTCTTTCTCTTCAAAGTCTGATTCAGGTGTCAAGTGGTATTTGGTCATTTTGTCTTTTTCCTTGTGAGGTTCTGCATTGCCGTTACTGATGTTCACGTTAGAGTGTGGTTGCTTTTGTATCTGTCTCAGACCCGTATTTGTATCTTTGTTAACTTGTAGGTATCATAAAGCTTATTTTCGGTAACTTCTAAACTGTTCTCTTCATTTAATTCTTCCTTGTGAGGTAGCCTGTGAATGTTCTAGTCCCTTGCTTTGCAGTTTGTGATGGTGAATTCAAAAAGCCACTTGCTCGCTTTGCATTGAAGCCCTCTATTTAAATTAGCTAGAACTTATTTTCCAGGCTCTTTTGTTGTTGTGGCTTTTATTTTGATGGCATAGGTAATCATATTGGGCCTGAGTGTAATGTGCTACCTGTATTTAAATATGGGGAGGAGTTTGATTGATTTTCTTTTAATTATGAGGGGGTTTGATGTTCTTCCTTGGCTGTTTCCTTTATCTGGCCTCTGTTAAATGAGATGCTTTGTGAGATGTAATTGAATGTGGGATATAAGCCAGGAGCTTCTGAAATCTAACCCTATGTCTGTCTGTGACTTACCGTATGGCCTTGGGCAAATCACTTAACCTTTCTGTGTTTCTGTACTTGTCAGGGGTGAAGAACATGGTTCTCATTATATCCCTAGGAGACTGATGGTGCATGAGCTCTCAGCCCTGCTTTGAAGATGCTGTGCTCTGTGACAGAGCAGTACTGCTGCACCTTTGCTTTTTGGCAAGCTTACAAAATTATTCTGTAACGTGTAGTGGTATGCTTAGTGCTGTGTGGTTTTTTCCTCACGTATTCTTATATAAATTAGAAATATATTTTTAATTTGACAGTAGAGATGGACAATTTCAGCAAGTTCATGGATGCTTTTGTTTACAAAATGGTGTACAGTTACACCCAGGGAGATGTAAAAGCAAAGTAACATCTAAAAGAAAAAAATAAAAGGGAGGGGAAGAATAAGCAGTGTAGAGAAAACAGGAAACAAATCAAGGAAAGAACCAGGTCAGTTGCCAAAGTGACTTTCTGCCTGAAAGGAGGAAGAGGAGGTAGCATGAAAGGTGTTAGAGAACTGACCAGAAATCTTTCTTTTTGTTAAGAAAGCTTTGCAAGGCAAATTAATTTCACTATTTGCCTAAAAGAAATTTTCTTTTGTTATTGCATGCACATAGTCTCATGAGGTGGAAGTCAGCCAAGAAGCCATTTTCTAACATTGTTTCGTTGCAGACGGAGCCTAATTTAAAGTCCAATACAGGGAATTCTTCTTGAGCGGCCGGTGGTCTCTGTGCACTGACAGTACAAGCGTTTCAAGCTACGTCTGTAATGCACTCTTTTGGTTCAGTCACAAACTGTGTTGGATAAAGGTCAGTTTAGGAAAATATCTCTAGTGTCAATTTTAGATGCTGACGGAAAAGGTATATTACTGTGTAATCGCCAACCTTGTTAGCAGGAAGTAACCTTTATTTTTCACAGTTAAAAATACCTGCTGGTTTTGATAGGGGAGGGCAATATTGAGGAAAATAACTCTATTTAAAGTTCCAAAAATCTTCCATGCCAAACAATACGGTTTATGTGTGCACAAAAATAACGATTTTTTCCTTTATTAAAACAAAGATATGCTGTTTATAACATGAACCTTGAGAGGCAACGTAACGATCTCTGTAAAAGGCAGGTTGAAACCCCCTCAGAGTACATTCGAACCTACAACTTGAACAAAGGTTACCAACTTTATTATCTTCTGTAAAGATAACTTGCCTTGACTTGGACTTTAAATGATGGAAAGTCTGCATGTCTGTTAATGAAAAATCCCAGTGCAGATAATGGGTAAAATTATTATTTTGTTTCTGCAAGTGGCCCATCTTCAACCACCAAGCCTCAGGCAACTTGGACTGTAGGCTATGGGTATCTCTTTGTTATTATTTTCTTCTAAATTGTTGGTGACTAGTTAATCTTTTCCTTGTGTAGAGTCCTGTTGGCTCATAGTGATCAATTCACTTATATTGGAATGTCCCTCACATTCATTTTCATACATAGCAATCTTAACATTTTAATAGGTAGTTATATTGGTCAGTACACAGTGGCCACTAGTTTAATTCTAGTGCTTCCTCTATGAGGAAGGTGTGTTGTTTTGTTTTTTGGACGAGGTGCCTTTCTCTAGTTGGTGTGATCATGCAGAACTGGGATGGGAAGCATTAGGAGCGAAGGCATTTGGAAGCGGGTGTCCCCCATGTTTCCGTTTTCTTCTGCTGATACTGTGCTTTTTTTTTCTTTCTTTTTTTTTTCCCAAGATTGGTCTTGGACGTCTGTCAACAGTACAAAACTGTACGCCCTCTTTCCGGTCACCTCTCTGCAGGGGGTTTCAGGGTTTTGGTGCCTCAGCTTGTTTGGCTGTGCCTTCTGTATGTTCATTGGAGAAACTGTCACTTCCCTTCACCCAAGTTTGAAAAGAATAGCTTTTGGAGAAAGCAAGATTTCACAGAGCTTGGTGGTACTGAAGTGTTACAATTTTAAAATGGTGTTTACCTCCTGATGGTGCAGGTAATTAGTGTCGCTATGGCATCCAAGGAGGGACTGGAGTTGATTCCTTGTAAAAGAAACATCTGTGGATATTACAAGGTTGGCTGTGTACGATGCCAATTGAAAAATCTCTTGGAGCTGGAAGTAGTCCAGTTCGGTAAATCCTTGATCCTCACGGTTAAAAGGTATAGCTTTTGGAAACACCTTTTTGGAAACACCTTTTTTAATGAGTGGTTGCCCTCGGTACATCGTACGAGGCTGTGTGTGTGTGTTTCCTATTGCAGTGCAAGCTGAAAGAGACGCCATAGCTGTCTCCCAGTACTGTGCCAAGAGGCTTCTTTGTGGCAGAATAGCCTCCTTCTAGCACACGTGTTTTGCCAAAGCAGTTTGTATACTGGGAAATAACAGTGCAAGTTTGCTTAAGTCTTTATTTCTCCAGCATCCTTATTCTGCACAATTATGGCACATCTTGTTGCCCACTTCAGACATGGGTGAGTTGATAAACATAATGTTAAAGTTTTGAGTGAGGCACTGTGGGCTTACGGCACCTTAGCATATAGCTGTGTACACGCAACTCTCCATCGGTTGTCTGCGCTGTGGTATTCCCAGATTTTTATCCTGGCGCTAAAATTTAAAAATTGGTGGTAAGGGGAGATAAGGAGAAATCAATTATTCACCAGTTTAACCATCTTCAGGTCTTCTTCCTCTGGTGGATATTAATGAAGTTATTGCTCATTCTCTGTTAGTGTACAGATTGTGTAAGATACGTTATTTCTAATCAATAGATACAAGATGTTAACTTTATGATGCTAATGCTTGTGGAAAGTGAAATGAACCTCTGCTATTCAGACTAAATTCTAAGTAGCCTCTGCACAATTTGTAGTCACAAATTGCTTGAAACGACCTTTTTTATAAATGTTTTCTGTGAGATGAGGTACTATTGTCAAAATATAAATATATATAAAAATTGTGTGTGCGTGTATTTGTACATGCATATGTGTATAAAACTTGGGGCTGGTGAATGACAGCAATAGATGATATAACCAAGCTGACTCATTTGAGACCTGTTGCTTACGAAGCAGGTTCCCCAAAGATTTCTCATGTTGCGGTGATAACCTGAGTCTCTGAAAGTGCTGTTTGAATCTTTTGTGGTTCTGTTGTGTGGTGAAGATCTGGGACTCGTCAGGTATGATGTGTGTTCTGGTGTCCTGGGATTTGTAGATGCACTACTTCACCACAAGCATTTTATCCTTAGCCATATTTTAATCACTTGCATTTTAACCTTTTTTTGGTGGGAATTCTGAGTCACCTCATGTTAGGCATGTGCTGGTGGTTTCAAGGTGGGAACTTTCTCCAGGGTCACAGTGCAATGAAGAAGATGTATAAGGTCAGGGGTTTGTTTCCTTACTGCTTCGGCTTTGATTAGCTTACGCTCTTGAGTATGGTTTGAGCATACTTATTTCAGAAAAGCATGCCTGACCCAGAATGTCTTTACTGTAGGAATTGTTGAGCTGTGGGAGCTCTGACAGACAAGCAAACCTCTGCTTATTTCCTCAGCTCTGATGTATCTCCGTTGGAGCGGTTTGGCTGTAAGCTGACCCATTTGTAATGCACGGTATAAGTGTTCAGCAGTTCTGTTTTCCTGAAGCAGCACTGGGAACTGGGGTGTGCCTCTACGTCAGCTGCCAGGAACCTAATTGTCCGTGATGCAACTGACAAGCAGACTCTGCCCAGGTACCAAGCGTGCCATTTCCGATAGTCATTGGGAGCACTTGGGATGATGCTAAAGGGCACACACCGTATATGATACGTTCTGAATTATAAGCTGTGTTTTTTTGCCTAATGCAAAGTGTACTTGGTTGGCTTGGAGGAGTTGAGGCTTCAGCTTCGGGATTCAGTTTGCCCCACTTCTAATGTACTGCATTGATGGTACTTGATGGAGACTGCCTCAGATGAGCAAGAGCATGCCTCCAGTCACAGCTGACTTGAAATAGTTACCTGAAGTCTTGAGGTTGCCTTTCTCCAAGGCATTCAAGAGCTGGGCTTTGCCACGGTCATGGCATACCGTAAGGATGCATACAAAAGTCGGTGTGTTTCAGAACAAATGACTGATAGAAATCGTTCCCCTTGAAAGTGTAATTTTGGGGGTGTTCAATTATTTTAAGGTGGTCCTTCAATGAAGTAAATATAACTGTTGTGTATGAAGTAGCTGTATAAATTGATGAGCTTAAAGTGTGTAATTTGCATGGCAATCTAATCAAAGCTTAGTAGGGTTTGGAATGAAGGTTATTTCCTTGGCCCTTTGTGCTGATTCATGCTATTTCGAGTAACTACTTTTTTTTTTCTTAAAATGTCATAAAGGTTAGCTAGAAGGTTTGAGTTGTTCAGAAGATACTTCTATCTGCCTGTCCAAGCACTTCTTACCAGTAAAGTTTCATATCTGTTTTGAGTAATATGTGATCTGTCTCTTATATTTTGGAAGCAAATCTAGTTTTATATTTTCTTGTTTCCTTGTAGAAGCTTTTTACAAGTAGATTAGTTGATTAATAGATTTTTAATGAAGCACAATACTCTATTGGCTGGGATCACTGAAGTGAGAATAGAAATGCAATATCCTGCCATCGAAGGGCTTCAGTTCTGACCGCTGCTTTGTGAGGATTAGATAGCGAGCAAAAACTGTAGAAGCATTAACTGAAGCCATGTTACCAACTTGATGATTATCAGGCTGGGAGACGGACTGCCGTGCAGTGTCCCAAGGTAACGGTTCTTCTGGATATCCTGTAATGCTCACCTACAACTATTATCTCATTTGTTGTTTGTACCAGCTTGTGGAAAGTTAGGTGGCAGCTACTTTTGTGGCTGTAGGAATTTCACTTCACAAATAAAACAAATAGTATTTTGTTGTCTCCCTGATATTTATAGAACCCTCTGAGAATTTCTGTGGTGAGAAGTTGGGCTCCTGGTGTGGTTTCCTACCCCTTCCTCTGTGTTTCATGGTATAAAACCATCTTGCATTTAAGCAACTGCATTGGATGTATTCATCTCATAACTTGGGGGAATCCTCTTTCTTTTCTTATGCCCTAAAAATAGCAATAGCTAATAATATCCATATGAATTGCTGTCACCAGATGGGAAAAAAAAATCTTTGCATGTCAGCTGGATGAACCATCCATATGCTTTGAATTCTGCTGCTCATTGCCTCTGTTCTGCTGGTTTTTTTTTTTTTTGCTTCTGTTTGAAGCCCACTGCTGTCTTTTTAGATCGAGAATGTTAGCCTTAAGACAAAATGCGTGCACCTCTGTATACCTCCTGCTTTGCTGTGCAAAGCAGAGCTTCCTTTTTCTGAAGCAGTCTCTGTTCCTTGGAGTTCTGCTGAATTTGCTGGGTGTGTTAGTAGTGTGAGGAGGTGGGAATTACCCCGGTTGTGTCTCAGTGTGCACTGCCTAGGCGTTTCAGAGCCCCTTTGCCACAGTCAGGTTTACAAAATCGTCATCTGGATTAAATACTTTGCTTTATATCTGCGTTGTCAGAAAGGACAGATAAATTGATCCTTAGGAAGCGGTTGTTTTGTTTTGCTTGCACAGGACTTGATATTGGTGACCAGGTTATTTTAAAAGAAACAAAACTGCAACCTTACCCGAGAGTGGATCGTGAGCTGTCTTTTCAATTACAAACTTCAGTTCTCAAACATTGTTAGAGCTGTTCTTTAAACGTGCGCCCATGGATAAAAAAGTCATTCTTAAACCTAAGGGGGTGTAAGCTGGGGTACGGACTTGAGTCTCTTAAATACAAGTGTCTGCTTTGATAGAGCCATCAAAGTACTCTGTGGGCTCTCATTTCTTTTTTGGTTTTTGGATTGCAGTCCTCCAAGTGTCCATTCAGTTGCTCTATTTACCTAACAAGCTGTCTTTGTTTCGTGCTCCCTTTTTAGCTTAAAATCTCAGTTACTGGCAAGATGAGCAATGTGTTACAGCTGAAGATGGCAGAATAATTACTTCTGTCTCTTAGGGGAAAATGTAATTGGAGTAATCGTGCATCTGCTAGAAAGTCCTTGGGGGGGGAAACCCCCACCCCAGAGATTAATGTTAGACATGGTATTCTAGCTGCAGTTTTGGAAGTGCATATTCAGTCCTCCTGGGAGTAGGCTTTGTTTTTCAATGTTTCTTTCTCCAGTAACACATAGTAAAGAAATAAATCTAATAAGTGTAGGAAGGCTTTTAAAAACATGCAAATTGGTGAACATGTAAATTCTACCCAGGTGGAGAAATTTCAAAATTAATTTTTTTTTTTTAACAGTTACTCCACTGCAACACTATTCTGCTGGCAAGGAAAACAAGTATTGTTTGACTAGTTCATTGTTGGCGCTCCAAGTAGAGTACTGGCTTTAAAATGTTTCATGGAGTTTCCCAAGTGAGATTGAAATACAGTCTCATTTTACTGAACAGGACATTGGTGTTACCGTGTTTTAACAACTATGGTTTTGCTGTTTTATTGAAGAAGACTATTTCCCTTTTGGTTTGGCAAAATGCATTTCTTTGTTTCACAGCAATGTGAAGCCTGACAGCTTTCAATTTGGATTACGTTGTTAATGGCGCAGCAAATGATCACGATTTAATAAATGCGGAATTGGTGCAGCTATGGAAGTTTCAGCATTTGCCTTCTGCCTGCCAAGGCGGTGACTAGTCAGCTGCTGTTTAGATTTCCTCTTGGGATCCTCTCGACAGGTGCCCAAGAAAGACTTCGTTCAGGGGCATACTGAGGCAGGAAGCTTGTTTGCATTTACCTGTTTTTTGCTTTGTTTTGTTTTGGTTTTTTGGTTTTTTTTTTTAATATGTAGTGATGGCTCTTGTAATCTTTCTAGAGTGAAGAAATATGGGATGAACCCCAAATATCTGAGGATCAGGCTTCTCATTTACTTTTTTTAATACATAGTTAAATATCAGTGAAACATCTTGATGTAGTTTTTTTGTCCTATTTTAACTCCAGAGACCTATAGTAGGTCAGAAAGGTCTCCCTGAGCTTGCTTTTTGTACTATTTGAACGTGTTTTATGACCCTTGCTTAAAATAGTGATGTTGCATTCTAAAACAACAGTCTGTGGCAAGGTTTGAGAAATTGTTGTACTAGGCACTGCATGAACGTGTGAGATTGTTGTGCAGAACAACATGCTAAGGAGACGATGGCAGGTTGTAAGCTGGGCACATTTTGTGAAGGGACTGATGACTGACTGACAGGTATGTAATTATTAGGCTTGTTCTACTTCACATTGTAGGTTTTTATATCCACAATAAATAAAAATAACAAATTTAGTAACATTTTAATTCTTTTAGCATTAAAGTTATGCTCCTTGTGACCCCAAGTTCTTGCAACAGTGTCACATGCAGTGGCTCTCCGGAGGAGAATTGAGAGTAAAATTTTGTTGTTGTTGTTGTTTACAGCCTTCAAACAAATGCAGTAAATGCTTTTTTTTACAAGGTTTAAGTTATTCCCAATTAGCTAGTACTTGCCCTGAGGCATGAGCAGACACAAAAGCTGAGTGACCAAAGCACTGTGGAATTTTCACCTGAGTTTTCTGCCCTTTTAGTAAATAAACACAGTGTTGTGATTTAACCCGGCAGGCAGCCAAACACCACACAGCCGCTCGCTCACTTCCCCCCCTGCAGTGAGACGGGGAGAGAATCGGAAGGGTAAGCGTGAAAAAAAAACTCGTGGATTGAGATAAAGACAGTTTAATAGAACAGAAAAGGAAGGGAAAATAATAATGATGATGATGATACACCATGAATGATGCACAATGCAATTGCTCACCACCCACGCTGACCAATAACCAAGTAGCAATCGCTACTTCCGAGAACGCCTACCATTCATATACTGAGCATGACGTCACATGGTATGGAATACCCAGTTGGCCAGCTGGGCCAGCTGTCCCGGTTATGCTCCCTCCCAGCCTCCTGTGCTCTTGGCAAAGCATGGAAGCTGAATGTCCTTGACTAGTAGGGTACTTAGCAACAACTAAAAACATCAGTTATCAACATTCTTCTCATACTAAATCCAAAACACAGCACTAGGAAGAAATTTAACTCTATCCCAGCCGAAACCAGGACACTCAGGCAGGTATATTTAAACTTGTGTTTAATACTATTTTCCTCTCCTTTACCTCCCCCATACATCAACCCTGCTGTTGGATCAGCTTAATTTTCTAAAATAAGGAGACTGTTAGCCCGGTTTATGCCTGCTATGCCAGAACCGGGAGCTAACCATTGCTTCCCGCTGGCCCGGGAAGCGTGGCCGCCCCGGTGAGTGCCCGCCTGGGCTCAGTGCCGACCCCAACCCCTCCGAGGGAGACAGTCTTTCTTGCTGCACTGGCTATCTCGCTGCAAGCAAGGTTAAAGCAGCTGCAGTTCAAGTTGTCGGTGCTCTGCATGCCCGCTCTCAGAGGCTGGCTGATGCTGATGGACAGTTAGTGGCTACTGAGCTGTGGGGAAACCTCTTGATTTCGTCTAATGCTTTCTCTAGACTGAAGTTTTGTTTAATGTCAGGGTTTCTGCCTTTGTGACTTATCTGAAATGGAGTGAAAACCCCTGTCTTCAAGTCAGGAACTAGAAAATAGGACCATACAACCAAGAGCCAACTGGTTTAAGTGTTCTTTGAGTATTTTATCAAGCACCGTGTTACAACTGTGTTGTTCTATCGCAGGCCCTCCCAGAACTGTTTCCACAAGCACCAAAAGCTCTCTTTGTAAATTTTGACAGCATTAGAATTTAATTCAGAATTTAGGAAAGTTACTTATGTGTAACACTGCTGGTGGGATGGCGTTTGCTGCCCTTGAAAATGCATAGCTCAATCCCTGGGCAGCAAGATCCTTTGGGGTTTAAATGTTACATGTAGTCAAGTAGATCTCGTCTTATGAAATGCTCATCCTGTCTCTGAGAGGAACTGTGCAGCTTCTCTTGCGTTGGAATTTTGTTTTGCTAATTACTTTTCTTTGCCACTGCATATATTCAAACATTAATAATTATTGGTTGAATCTAATTTGATGTGAGAGATGATGCCCTCAAAGCCTAGTTATTTGTAGCTTTTTTTATTAGTCCATTCAACGCAAGATCTGTAAAAGCAGTGTTCATTTTGGGTTATATTATTGTGAAACGGGAAAAGCAGATGGGATCTTGTGTGAAACAGTTTTACCCCCAGCTCCAGCAAGCCAAACCTTTTTTTTTGCCTTACTTGAAAGACTGTTTTGTAAGCGATTGTTATTTCAGCTCAAGTCTGAACGTAAGCAGTGCACACAAACATAAGAAATTGTCTGTCTCTCTTCTGAGAGTAGATCCTTTTAAGAATGGACCATTGCTTTTATTTTATTTCAACACTGTTCATAAATAGTTTGTTTCTCCTGCATGGCATAGCCTTTCTAGCTTTTTTTTTTTTTTTTAAATTGTGGTGCCTTTTTTCTCCTCAGAATAGTGACCGCTGCAAAAATCAGTAGCGGCCGCCCTCTCTTCCTGCCATGTTTAATTCACCTTTGGTTTCTGTTGCGTCCATCCTGCGTCCAGGTGCCAGTGGATGTGTGCTCTGCTCTCTTTCCGTCCCCAGCTGCCTCAGTACTATTTGGCATCTCTGCTGGTCCGTGCTGTCGGTCCCTCCTGTCTCCTCTTTCACGTTGTGATCATTCTCTACCTTTCTCTGAACTTCTGACGTGGCTGTGACATCCCAGCTAGCCCTTTCCATGCAGACTAGGTGTCAAGAAACTTAACTCTAAACCAATTTGTCACCCTGTCACTGGAGGACTCCTTCGCCCTTGGCTGCACAACACCTCTCTGCTCTCTTCCGACTGCGGGTGCCTTTCTGCGGTCTCCTAGCCAGCTCCCGGCTCCCCCGCTGCCACGCGCTGGCTGACAGCCCCGCCTGTGCTCCCCATCAGTTGGACCGCTGTTCCCAAGGGCAGGGTGCCTACAGAGCAGGCAGGCAGCGATGCTTCCCGGGAGACTCTGCTGGCTACCAGGGATGTTAGTGGTGAGATCTGCATTTCATGGTATCAGGGTTAGTAAATGCTGCCTGAAATTACTGGCGTGTGTGCGATTTCATTGCCTTCTGCAGAAATGAAAATGGTGCTCTGCAGCACAGAGCAGCTCAGTGGACAGAGTTGTGCTGCCTGCAGGGTAACAGTTAATGAGATTTCCTCTGTTAGCGGGGTCTTCCAGTTACCAGTTTAGTTCTTTAAGGAGGTAAAGTGAATACAATTAATTTGATCTTCCCCCCAATAAACCATTGCACTGGCATTCCCAGCTAGCATCACGGGCTGCTTCTGTTTGTATTTTAGGTATTTCCATTTAGCTATGCATCTATAATAGAAAACAAATGCAGTGGTTTTTTGACATCTCATCTAACCCTTTGCATGGTTAATTAGTTCATTAATCAGTTAATCAGTAAAGATTAATGGACTAAAGGCTGAATCTCTGTGTGCCAGGGGTGTGAGCTTATTTTGCTTGTCTTAGAGCGAGAGCGATTCAAAGATCTGGTGGTATTTTTTTGTTTTAAGGATTGTGCTTGTAAGGATCTTCAACTCTTCCCCTCCAGCAGTCCCCATGTAAGGTATTAGCAGGGCAGAATCCTTGACTACTGCAGGGCTCCTTGCAGTCATGTATATTATATATATTTATATATATTTCAAAGAGGAATTAGTGTTATGTCCTGCTCTAAAAGGACTTTGTTTAACATTGAAACAATTTGTGATTTAAAACTTAAGGAATTTCTTCTGCCTGAACAACATTCAGTGCAAAGAAAATCTAAGCATCTGTAAACCCCAAAGGAGGCACATGGTTGAAGAGTCTGATCCTGGCTTGCTTACAAAGCTAAGGCATTGTTGGCTAAGGGCAGGATTGTCCATAGCCCTGTTTGGGTAGAAAAAAATTGGACAAAGTCAAATGTTTGCCTTGGCTGTAAGTATTGCTCAGCAAGTCAGAGTTTGCAGAATTGTTAAAAGTCAAGACTAATACTCAATTCAGCAGCGTCCGTCTGGCTTGCCGACGGAATGAAACCTCGATGTAACCTGGGGGCCCCTGAGCCCTGACATGGGTCAGGCAACTGCCCGCCTGCAGCCGCTGCAGCGCAGCGAGGCGAGGCACTGCGCCCAGCAAGGGCCGTATAGCCAGCTGCTCATTGACCACCGCGTGCCAGAAACTGCGTGGATTGCATCACAGACCGCTTCCTGTAATGATGTCTGTGCAGGTTGTCCTGGCCCCGTGTATTAAGTTTTTAATGAGTAGGTTGCTCTGGAGATAAATTTTTGGTTCAGGTTTCATACTTTTCTTCCTTTCTATATCAGGAGAAATACGAGATTATATGGGGATGGAGTGGTACCCTTAAAAAGAGGAGAAATAAACCAAAATATCACAGTGAGGTATTCAGGTGCCTGAGTTTGAGCTTGAATCTCCTGTGTCTTGAGGTGAATTCCCTAACTCCAAGGCTATTTAGGAAAACAAATGATCTTTTCACAAACGTTTCAGGTTCCACAATTGTGTTAGTGACTAGCTGTCATATTCCTGGCTGATTGCGTCAGTGAGCAGCCTCTAACAGCTTGAGTGGGTCTTGGGAGAAGTTGTATTAATTCATATTAGATTAAACTGTGTGTTCATATGATACCTGGTGGGTTTGGTTTATTTTGTAAACTGGCAGTCTTGAAACATTAGCCTGTGTGCTGGGCAAGCACTGCAGTGCTGCGGCTCATGGGTGTTGCATGCTTTGGGCTCCCAGCCAACAGTCATGTCATTTGAGTAGCATATTAAGTGCTCATGTAATATTTATCTCTCTCTTATAAGAGATGTTAAGGAAGGGAGACAATTCAGCTTTGCAAAAATAGAAACTAAAGTGGATGTCGACAGGGTTTGGTGTCAGGCCCAGTGACTGCTGGTTTTGTTAGCAGCAGCATACGGGGTGTAGGGTGGCGCTGGCCTTCCTTCCCAAAACCGGGCTCTTTTTGCAAGACGGGTCAACAGGCAGGTACACTAGCTGCTGTGCACGTTATGTTACTTGGCTTCAGCGATCCTTTAACTTGGTTTTATTTTGAAGTTGCCAGGGAGCAGCAAGAGCAGCACTGCTCCCCATGGGAAGGCAAGCGGACGGGGGTCCCAGGGCTCACGAGGCAGGCAGGACAGGTGACGAGACGGTGGCCAGGGCCAACCAGAGTCCAGGCCATAAGGCAATGCCACGGGGATGAGGCAGGTCCAGGGTCAAGCCGGGAAGTTGATGTGTAGCTCAGGGTTTGGGTCAGGCCCAGCGATGGCTGCAGAGGTCCACAGTGTCGAGGCAGAGCTGAAGGGGGCATGGACATGGCCACAGCTCAGCTAGAGACTGGCCGTCCTCTGATGCAGCTCAGACCGGGCCCGTGGCCTGAGCCAAAATGTGGCTCCTGGTCCCATGGGCGTGGGCCGGGGTGAGGCTAGTCAGGGCCAGAGAGGCTTATTAGTGCCCTTGGGGCCCTGGCAGAAATGGGTAAGGTGATAGAGCCCCCTCCTCTCCTCATGGTTTTTAATTTTCTTACAGTTGTTGTGGTGCCTAGCACAGACAGGACAGAGCCTGTTTGGAAGTGTTGATCTGCAGAAACAAGTGCAATTTAAGCTTCAGTACCACAGATTTGGGTATTGCATGGTTAGAAATGAACAGGACACACTCGTCAGAATGGCCTGAACCCTTGTGCCACATCAGTTACTAAAATGCCAGGACACCCAGCAAGTCGACTAACTGGCCAAGCATAGATGAAGACCACCTAGGAATTGTGCAGGTGGTTATTTGTAGGTGTTGGTTGGAGGGGAGTTACGCATAAGTAGATGGTTTCTGGATTTTGTTTACAAGCAGTTAATTGGACGCTGCCTGTTGCAGTAGATACTTAAGCTGTAGAAACTGTCTTGGTGATCTAAAAATGCTGCAGGAGGCTGGGATCCCTTGTTGCCTGTCTTGCTCCCATCTCAGATCACAGCCAAGTGCAGCAGCCCAAGTCACAACAATGTTGGGAGTTTTTTAAGAGCTATAATTTAAATAAACTTTATGGAAAGTGGAGATCCCAATTTGGGAGATAATGTGCTAGTGCTCAAGGGTTAGGGAGCACGTGCGCTTTCTGAAAAGCTTCAGGCAGAGGTATGCGCACACACATCACAGCTTCAACTGACTGTTCTTGTGTGTTGAACCACAAATTAGTTATAAACTTCCTCGGATATTTGGACACCAAGATGTGGGATCTTGCAATGAGAAATGCTGACATTCAGCCTGTGGGGAGGGGAGAGGAAGCGAGGACTGGTTTGGGTGAGACTGGGCAGACTGGGATGGAGGAGCAGCTGCGTGACCCGAACCCTGGATGGCACGACTCGCACTGGCCCGGCACTCGGTGCCCATGCCTGGCCCCACCATGGCCAAGCAGGGCTCTGGCTCCTGTGGCTCCGCAGGGGACAGTGTAATGGCCGCTGGGAGTCAGGTGTTTGTGGGCTCCCTAATTCCTACGTCCCACTCCAGGTGTCCTGCGTCACGAGCACAGGGCGTTCCGTAGTCTGTTGTGTGAGCACGTGTAATTACATATAGCAGAACGGTAATGAAAGACTTGCTGTGAAAATAACTGCCTCATGACTTTGGTCTGTGCTTGAAAACCAAGCCCATGCTCTACGCTGTCCCAGGCAAACTGGTTTCAAACATGGTTTTTGGTGCATCAACAGAGTAAAATTACGGAGACGTGGTTTCCAGCATTTGCTATGTTAACTCCTTTCCCTAACTTCTATGAAATGCTTGCAGGGCGCTAGCAGCATGATCACAGAAAGGGATTCGGAGACCACCTTTGATGAGGATTCCCAGCCTAATGATGAGGTGATGCCATACAGTGATGATGAAACGGAGGATGAGTTGGACAGTCGGCAGCCTGCGGTTGAACCAGGGCAAAACCGAATCAACAGAAACGCCGAGGAGAGTCAAGAGCCATTGAAAAAAGGTAACGTTATGACAGAAACTTGATTTGGGTAGCAAATGATCCTGAATACAGAGGCTGAGCCATGCATGGATCAATTTGATTTGTGCTTATTCGTTAGGTAGGATTTGGAATGGTTTATGTGAATTTGTGGAGGAGTAACTGATGGCAGTTCAGTTTAACAAATGTCAGAATGAAAATCAGCTTCATTCCAACCTGCAAGCAGAGTTCTGTGCCACTGCTTGTTGCGTAAAGCTAATGATCTGCATGGTGGGTGACCTCATCTTAATTAAGGCAGCCCTAGATGTGCATAGCCTGTGGTCTGAGAACTGCTCGAACAGGACTTCAGATACTTGTCTTCCCTATCATCTGGAAACTTGAACCAGTATAAGCCAATTTGCTGTGTTTAGTCAGTTGGTTTGCATGTATTTCTGCTTTCTAAGTATTGTGCAGATGAGATTTCAGCTCCAGTGCTAATTTTGTGGCCTCATGATTTTCTTTATTTGCAGTAGTTTCAGAATTACAGAGAGATGGTTAAGGTGAGTAGGAGTTCAAAGAAACCCGTCAAGTTCAGTCTATGCTGCCACCAGCGTAGGAACATAAATGGGAGGAACCTCGCTAGCATGTTTTAGACATACCTGTTCTTAACCAAGGAACAGGTCCAAGGAAAGTCTGTAACTCCCCTACGTACATTTTTTTTTTTCAATGTTGCAATGTGAGTACTTTTTATTTAACCACCGCCTGTTCAGTATATATAGATTTCTTCCTGTTTGTGTAGCAATAGGGAACAGTTGATCACCTCTCACTTTCTAAATGCCTACTACGTGTTTTCATTTTATAACCACCTATTACATGTTTAGTTTTGGTGTTTTTTTATGATGACTGAGGTAACATAGTCTATAGAATAAACACAGTTTTTTCAGCCTCTCATCATCCATCATATTTTCTTGAGTTCTCATCATGACTGTTGCTCTCTCCCCCCACTCCCTCTTCTTATTTTATCAGATATTTTATTTCGTAGCCACAGTACACCAGCAACCACAGGTTTGCTTTGTGGCCTAGCATAAGCAGAAGGAAAAGAAAAAAGAGAGAAAGAAAACTAAAACAGGACCGCCTACACCTTCAGTTTTTTTTCTGAAGTGTGCTGTGCCTTTTCCTTTATTCTGGTGAATTGGAGAGAATCTGAAAGCAGGGAGATCAGTTTTGATTCTGCCTTCCAAAGGGTTCATAACTCCCGCTAGTTCAGTGTAACCACAAGTCTCTGCTGTCTATGCAGTTAATGTTACCCAAATGATTATCCAAAATATGGACTAGAGCTATGGATATGCCAGAGTTCCTTTGAACTCCGAGCTAGGGCAAAAGCTTTAAGGAGGTAAAAGATGTTACCATGCAGGCTTGGTAGGCCAGTACTCTAATCATAGAGCTTGTAAACAGTTGACAAACTCTGTCAGATTTTTTTTTTTTTCCTCTTTAGACCCTTTGGGGTTTTTGGTTTGTTTATTTAAATCCTCTTTGCCTGCTTTTTCTGGTTAAGAGATAATTCTCTGGCATAAGTTGCAGAATTTGTAGAATCTGCTGACTGGTTCAGTAGCTAATTATATTCAGGTAGTGCTACAAAAATGTCATCCTTTTTGCTTATTTTCTTTTTTTCCCTTCAACAAAGTCAGTTTTCCCTTTATGTTCCTTTAAAGATGATGAATTACTGATGCAGCTTCCCAAATATTAGGTATTACTTTAAACTGCTTGAAGTGATATTAATTTTGGGGAGCTTCCTTCCTGCAGGTTTTATTTAAGACCTAATTTGCCAGTTTTCCATCTGGGGTGCTAAGGTTTTATCAACACTGCAATGTTTTTGTGAATGTGGTGAAGAAATGTTCTTATACACATTTACAATTTCCTTCAGTCCTGTCATTAGTAACTTTCTCAATTCATGCACTTTAGTAATGCTTATCTTCTTTTAAACCAAAACCTGGTCCTCCAAAATTTTTTTGTGAATTTTGTGTAAGGCAGCTAAAACTCTGTGACTCGCAGCACTTCTATATAAGCCCTGACCAGAATGCACAATGTATCTTCACCATCTGCTGTATGTTTTCATTTATGCAGTCTTAAATACAAGCGCTACAGCGAGATAATTATTGCTCTACTATCTTCTCAGCTTGCAACCAATATGCTGGAAATGAGTTGTATAGTCACAGGAAAGATCCTGGATACGTCAAACGAGAACTTGCTTTATGTGTTGGATAGAAAAAAAAAGAGGCTTTGTGTCTGGATTTGAGTTTTTCAGTCTGAGTCAGCCTTACGGGACACGACTGCCTTTCAGCGGCCCTTCCAGCAGCCCAGGAGCACCCCCGCACCGCTTCCCCGCCGTCCCCGGCAGCGTGTGCCGGTCCCCAGCCCGCGCCTCTGCCTCCGGGAGTTTCGCCCCATCCGCGCTCTGCAGCGCTGCCCGCACTTAGGTCACAGGAATCCCGGGAAACCAGAGAGAGCGCCCATTACGGACAATCGGGGTTGGAGAAAAGGGGGAGATGCTTGGCTGATGAGTCAGGAAAGCTGAATTTCAGAGTACTGCTGCCTCATCCTTCCCAGGCAGGCAAAGCACGCCTGCGAGTCGGCTTGAAAACCTGCTGAATGAGTTCGGCGGGGAGTTTCTTTGATGTGGGCAGGGCCTGAACTGGTGGGTGTGGGTAGCAGGATTAATAGGGCTGTCGGTGATGCAGGCTGGAGCGCAGGAAAGGGATCTGAAGGATCTTGGAGGGAAAGAGGTAGCCTGTGAAAGAGCGGGCGTGGAAAATAACTTGACAGGAGGAGGCATTCTGGCAGTAAATAGTGGTCAGCCAAAAGCTATCCTAGGTGAACCCCATTTAAAGATGGACTTTGTAGGACTTAGATTAATGATAGGGACCTTAAGGTGGAGACGGATGATTTGTTAGCAAGTCCTCTAGAAACTTTTTCCTTAGGGAGGCTGTATGTCAAGTCAGGTTTTAAATGCTAAATACTGAAGGTGACAGAAGGAAGCAATATTGCTTAGCTGCTTTGTAAGCAATTTTATCAGCTTATGGTCAAAAACTTCAGAAGGCTGCTGCAGACATCGCTTGTTTAGTTTTCTTAAATTTTACCGCAAAATGTTCCTGAGTTTTCAAGCAATCAAACAAAATTGCTGGCTGAAGAAATAAAATGAGCACTTCAGATTTTTACTTTTTTTCTAGTTGTAAATGAAAACCATTGCACAGTATGGTTACATGAAATAATTGTTTTCAAAAGTTGAGTGGACCTTTTCATTTCTAGAAAGACTGAGAAACCCTATTTGGGGTGCTTAGTGCTTCACAGGTGTAAAAAACAAACAAACAAAAGGGGGGAAAGAAAGGAATTTAGCATGAATAAATGTTACTCTGATAGATTTTCAGTTTCTCATAGAACTCCCAAATTGTTAATCACCACTTCTTCCTACCTCAGATTACATTTTATGTGTTAATAAAGACAAATAGCCTGGAAACGTCTTGAAAACCTTTTTTTAGACTATGTACTAAAAAGCACGTACCAGTCTTGTTTCAATTGAAAGTACCTTTAAAAGATGGCATTTGAGAGAACACCTGAAACTGGCAGATTTGTAACAATCAGATGTTGACCCATTTTGTCTTGTCTCTTCCAGACTGCAGCTGGCAAGTTAAAGCGAATGATGAACACTTCTATGAACAGCCCCAGTTTAAGAGAACAATATTTCTGTGCTTCAAAAAAAGCAAATATGCAGTAAGTTTTCTTTTTCTCAATTATTTGCTAATAGTAGTTGTCAGGGTGAATACTTTCTTAATCTCAGTAAGATCTTCCCAACCACTGCTGATTAATGTAAAAGCCGCAATTAACACTTCCATAGGATTTCCATCAAAGGTGGGGAAGTATAACTGATTTTGGGTTTGTGAATGGAAAATCATGGTATCAAGAGACTTGTTTAAGATGAGATAGAGAATTAGAAGCTAGGTGTCCTCAGTCCAAATTCCAAGTTTTATCTGCTCAACTACGGCTGTTGCAAATGTCCGCGTAGGTGTCATCTTTCATATGAGAAGTCTCAGTGTAGTATTAAGCAACATCCTGATTAAGCTAGACTGGGACAGTCTTAAAAATAGACATTTGGGAATGTCTAGTCATTTAAACAGTGTCATTCTAAATCCACCTAATTATGATAAAGGAGACATTTTTATCTCATTTATCAAGACAAAAGGTTGAATTTTTTTTTCCCTGTTCCTAATTAACTTTTCAAAGTAATAAAGCTATGGTGCCTGTATGTGGTGCTGGTTTCGAGTCACAGAGGCTTGGGCTGCGTGGACTGTCCGGCTTTATCTGTGATGCCTTGGCTCATGTGGTTCCCTTGTACCTGCTGAGATACCTGCCTTGCCGACTTGAGGAAGGATTATCTCATGCATGAGTATGAACTTTTAATAGTAAAACTGCTACAACTGGAGCTGTTAAAATGGAAATCCCTCATGCTTGGACTAGGTAGTGACTGGCACTCATGAGACTCAATCTTTGCTGGATCTGACATTGTCCCTCCTGAATAAGTCTAATTAGCAGTCCTTTGTATCTGGATTCAGTATTTGTAGTTTGATGCCTGAGACCAATTATATGCCTAACAGTGAGTTGTGTATTTAGCAAATAATGTTGAAAGGCGTTACAGAGAAGATTGCCAAGGAGGAGGAGAGCACTGAAGTTTCCTCCCTTCTCTGTGCTCATCTGGCAGTGCCATGTGCACTGTGTCATTTACCTGGGGAGAGGCTGTAATCTCTCCACACTGTGACTGTGCAATGCCCTGTAGTCCTCGGTGTAGCTAAAGCTTCAGTCTGAAATGCTTTTTGGGGTATGTTAATGTCAGTGAAACAGACCTTTTTTGCCTTATCTCATTAAGACGGTGACCCATGTTAAACTGTTGAGGAAAGGTACAACTCTAACGAAGTTCATAGGAAAGATTTCACTAGTAAAATGCTTTACTTAAAAATATGCATTGTACATTTGTAATGTAAGAAGAATCTGCTGTTCTAAATGACGTTTGGTTTTCTTCAACAGGGAAATGCAATTAAGACATACAAGTACAACCCTATCACTTTTTTACCACTGAATCTGTTTGAACAGTTTAAAAGAGCAGCCAACTTCTATTTCCTCGTTCTTCTCATTTTGCAGGTAAGAAAGTTGGAGAGAATACTGTGAAGTGAATTTGAGGTACTAATCTGCTGAGCTGAATAATACTGATGACACAATTCAGTGCTATCCTGTCAGGAAATTGAAGGGTACTTTGTAAGGGACTGGATCTGAACTACTACAGAAACTAAGCCCATCTTAACAGAAATCTGGAAAAACCTACACTAGCTTTGTGTTAGCTAGGATGACCTAGTTGCAGAGTTCATGAATTTCGGGGGGAAAAGATGTTTCTTTTACTCTGTAAAACATGATGGCCTTAAGTTCCACTCACGAATCAGAAGGTCCAACAGAAAATATGAGGAACTACAATTGTTAAAGAGAAGCCGATGCTGAGGTGGGGCAGCACGGTCAAACTCTCCCCCAAGAATTTTGTTCATCTTCACAACCTGACTTAAAATTTTCTCTCTGATGTGTTGGTTTTCTTTCTTATGTTATAGTTGGATCACTATTAAAATGTCTCTGAATTGAGCTTGATTGATAATCCTGTATTGAACTGATTTTATTTGTCTTTTGTAGTCGATTCCCCAAATAACTACCCTGTCATGGTATACAACGCTGGTGCCCTTACTCTTGGTGCTGGGAATAACTGCAGTCAAAGACCTAGTGGATGACATTGTAAGAAACATGTTTTGTTAATATTAAAAGCAAAAAACCCCAGTGTTTTTCATTTCTTTAATTGTGATAGGCAGTAGGGAGTACATTCTCTACTCCTGGTTTTCAGGCTCGTCACAGGATGGACAACGAGGTTAATAATAGGATATGCGAAGTCATCAGGGATGGAAGGTTTGTACTGTTCCCTCCTTAACTTTGTAAGTAACGTTTGTTGCCTTGTTGCTAAGTTTCATCACAGATCTTAAACCATAGGTGATAGAGAAAGTTCAGCTTTTTGTTCTCTGTTACACGTCTGTGTGAAAACCTAATTGAAAATGGAAGAGAATTGCCCAAAGGAGTAATTTAAACTAAATTCTGTGGCACTAAATCTGTGCTAAGAGCAACTTCTTTGGAGAGAAGGACAGAAATTCAAATATAGGTGAAGAGGGAAGAGAAGAGGTAGGTTGACTTCTAAGTTACAGACCCCCATCTAAAAGTTTCCAAAAAGAAAAAACACACCTTACTAAGGTGTAACATTTTTGTACTAAGGAAAATTCAATATTTCAAGATTTATAGAGTGCATAGTGTTCTAGATTAAATAGTAATAATTATTAAACTATCTTGATATTAGGTTCAAAAACACAAAATGGAAAGATATTAAAGTTGGTGATATCATTCGTCTGAAGAAAAATACTTTCGTTCCTGTAAGTGCTTTAGATATATTTGTTTTATGTTTCTACAGAGTTCTGTACGAATCTTGACTTGGATTTATTTGATGCTTATTTATTTGTTGTTCTAGGCTGATATTTTGCTGCTCTCCAGCTCAGAACCAAACAGTCTCTGCTATGTAGAGACAGCTGAACTAGATGGGTAAGGCTTTATTTAAGGATTTCTTGGATTTAATTTTGGCTTACTGGTAAAAGAGCAGGAAGTGTGTATTTCAGACTCTACTTGTCACTTGTTAAGCCACACCTGGAAAACTGTGTCCAGTTTTTGATTCCCACAATTCAACGATCATTAAAAATTGGTGAGTGTCCACTGGAGTGCCACAAAGATATCTGAAGTGTTGGAGAAAGTGATATATAAAAAAAGGGTGAAGGACTTGGATTTATTCAGCCTGGAGAAGAGAAGGGCGATTCAATCAGTCTTCCAGTATCTCAAAGATAGTTACAGTGAAGATATTTTCTTCACAAGGATGCATATTGACAGGACAAGAAGCAATGGATATAAGTAGCTCCAGAGGAAATTCTGTCTGCATTCAAGAATAATTGTTCCCATGGTGGATAATTTTTACCATTGGAATAAGTTGCCCGGAGAAGTGGTGGAATTTCTCTCACTGGAAACAGTCAAGGCTTGGCTTGACAGGGCCCTGGACAATCTCATCTAATGTCCTGCTTCCAACAGGAGGTTGGACTGTTGATTATCAGAGGTCTCTTCCAATCTGGACTTTTCTATTATTTTAAACTTTTCTTATTCCCTGGCAGTGGGAAAACAAAAATACATGTTTTTCTGTGGAAGTTTTTCATAGAAACTGCTTAGATAGCATAAATCTTACTGTCTCTGTCATGTTGCTTTGTAAATGTTTTAGTTCATGTTGTCAGAAAAGCTAGTGCTGAATTCTTTTAGAGAAGTCCGTAATGATACGGACTTCACCTAATGAGGTGAAATGTTCCTTTTTCCGAATGAGCAGTGTATTCGTCACTCAACCTTTAGTAATCTTAAAAACAATGGCTTATAACAGCGTGTAAAACAAGGCTCTGTTTGTGTTGCAAAAGATTTGTTCTCTATTGGAGCTTTTAACAGTATCAGTTATTAAATATTGCTTTCAAATAACCATTGCTTCAAACTTAATTATTGCATTAGCAAAACAATAATTCTGAGAAGCTTCACTTATCTACAGTGAGCAGACGTAAAAGGGTAAGATTTCACTTGTGAAGAAAAGCAGCCAGTGTAAGAACTAGTCACATGCTTCGTGAATGCTTCATATTCATGGAAATGCATGGCTTTGCCATTGCTTCAAAATAGGAGGTTGGCATATTGATTTGCTTAATTTAATTTTGTTCAAACTTCTTCCCTATATCCATATTTTCAATAAAATGACCTTTTTATCCTTTCTTCTTAGCGAGACTAACTTAAAATTCAAAATGGCACTTGAGGTAACACACAGATACCTTCAAGAAGAAAGTGCGATGGCAGACTTCAATGGTTTGTACGGTTATATTCTTATAACTATTCAAATGTTGCTCAAGCAGTTTATAGGACAAGTAAATAGAACATGGGTGGGGACGGAAGTGTTGCCAATGGTGCTTGTGATTCTGCAGTTAGTGGCTTCCTGGCTTTTGTCACGCAGCTGCGTAAGCAAGTTGCACAAAGAAATCTGCGCTGCTGAGCAAAATATAGTCTGTCTGAAGATGAGACCTTTGCCATGAATGAGCTATGGCACACGAAGCAGAGATGATGGAGCCCTTTATTAGTGTTTGCCTACCTGTTTTCTTTGGAAAAAAGTATGTTTGCTGCTGGGATTGGATCTGGAAAATATCTTCTATTGTCCTTTTCATATTTATCATTATGATCTAGCCGCTTTCTGTGCTTGTTGTGGAAACCTGAAGGGCAGAAATCCCTTCTTTTACTGAGATCTGACACAGAGTTTTATCTCAAGCTGAATTTTTTAGCAATCCTAAAATTGCAAATGGTTTAAAAAAAAAGGGGGGGGGAGGGGGGAAAAAGGGGGGAGAAGGGGGAGGAAAAAGGGGTGGGGGGAAGGGAAAGAGAAAGAAAGAGACTTAAAACAGAGTGACATGGAGAAGTAAGCAAGTAGGGACTGTTCCTGGTTTCCTCTGGTATAAGAACTGAGAAACATAAAGTGAAATGAGCAACTGACAAATTCAAAATAAACAGAAGGGAGACGCTTTTTCACACAAGAAGTAGTTAGGCCAAAATTCAGAGTTTGTCAAAGGATGTTGTGGATGTAAAAAGTCTGTGCTTTCAAAGAACGTCTCTTGAGCAAATTTATACGGAAGGAGAGCCTGCCCACAAAGACATCGGCTCTGGTTCAGGAGTTCTGTTGGCTGCAATTTGCTGCGAGACTGTGAAAGCGTTTCAGTGGCCTGCGCCTGTAATTTTACTCTTCCTTGCACATCTACCAGTCTTGATGAGAGACAGGGATCAGGGCTAGAGACAGAAGTGTTTTGGCCTGAAACTGCCATTCTGTGCTCCTCTGTAGCAATCGGTGGTTATGCTGACATTTACATTTACTTATTTATTTCTGAAACACAGTTTTGATAATGGTAACTGCAGCATGAAGCAAAATTTTAGGGTGAGCTCAGTTTTGGGGATGGAAATGTAAATATGTAGCATCGAGTGCCAATCATAAAGTAGGCAGTGGGAATAGGGCAAGTCAAAGTAAAATGTCACTTTTTCAGCTGCAGTATTCAGGTATCTGCGCAGTGTAGCAATGCACGGCGGCAATGTGCATCTGTAGCAACGTATTGCATGAAGGTTGTCTTCCCCTTGTGGGATCATTGCTAGTAAGTCTTCAATGGCAAAATGAACTGAACGCTGCATTCATGCTAGAGCGTAAGATCCAGAGACATACGCTCTTGTAGGCAGGCATTTGTTAAAACTTGAGAAATATTAAAAGAAAAGGTGAACAAAAGATGCCCTATTTGGCAGTAAATACTGCCTGTACTGGTCTTGGTGCAGAAATGAATTCTTTCTGCTATTTCAATCTGGAAAGCAAAATGCCACCCTAAGATACCGTATTTAAAATATCAGTAACACAGCACTGAATATTTGTACACCCTAAATTTCAAAGAAATGGTTTATTCAAAAAACCAACCTCATGAAGTAAAACTACTTCTGTGGTGGGTGCAAATCAATGCATTTTTATTTAACTGTTGTATATTAAACATATTCTCCTACAATTTTTTTTAGGTCTAATTGAATGTGAAGAACCTAATAACCGACTGGATAAGTTTGCAGGAACATTATTCTGGAGAAACGTCAGTTATTCACTGGATGCTGATAAGATTTTGTTACGTGGGTGTAAAATCAGGAATACAGAATTCTGCCATGGAGTGGTCATATTTGCAGGTATTTATGAATTGAACATGTGTCATATTTACCAACTAAAAGCATGCCCTGTAGAGTGAAATGACGTCTTTATCTTATAAACATTGACTGTATTTTATGTCCCAGTTTTGCAAAATAGTAATACTAGCACTTGTTTGTGTATTGTATCTTCCCTTTCTTTTTTTTCCTTTATTTTTAGGTGCTGATACAAAAATTATGAAAAATAGTGGAAAGACGAGATTTAAAAGGACAAAAATTGACTCCCTTATGAATTACATGGTTTATACTGTAAGCCTTTTTGTCTGAAATTCAGATGTTTGAGTTCATTTTAAAGTGCATAGAGTGAATGCACATTTAGGAAACTTTTTTGTTTTGTTTTGGTGTAATAAGTATGTTTCCACTTTGCTTTGACCTGATGAGTTGGGATGAAGTAGGAGGGAATCTACAAAGGTGCCTTGCTGTTGGCAGAATCTGCGACCCTAAACTGCAGGTGTAGGGCAGCCTACATGATGTGGAAAAACGCTTCAAACCCAGTGTTGCAGGTGCTTCTGCTTGTCTGCACTGAACGGTTGGACAGAGACCTGAGGACCCCGGTCCAGAGGTCCGTTCAGCCTGCAAGGTTCAACACCTGTGGGTTTTGTCCTTGGCCAGAACCCGAGGGGTTGTGTATGAGGAATACCCCCTGCCCTACAACCTGCGCTCTACCGAGTGTGGTTCTCTGGGACGGGGAAAGAGGAGAGAGGCGCTGGCCTGTTGGCAGGCAGAGGCACTTAACGCAGCACGATTGCGGTTCTGTCCCTGTTCCGAGCATGTTCGCATACCCTATTCGCTGCCTGCTTAAATAAACGTAAAAACATGAAAATAGTGCTTGGGGAATAGACTAAAATTAAACCCAGATGATTTGAAGAGACCATTTTGTGGGAAAGGTTTACTCCCCTTCTTCTTGCTTACAAATAAATGTAGTATTCTATTTTGAACATGGAGATTTGGAATTTAAGTCGAGGAAGTGTTTCTGAAGTGTCACAGGCCTCTCTGTGTACACTGTAGATCTTTGTCGTCCTCATCCTGCTGTCGGCTGGCCTTGCCATTGGACACACTTACTGGGAGCAGCAGATTGGCAACTCGTCGTGGTACCTCTACGATGCACAAGACTTCAGTCCTCCGTATCGTGGCTTTCTTAACTTTTGGGGATATATCATTGTTCTGAACACCATGGTTCCCATTTCCCTCTATGTGAGGTAGGTAAATACCTTGGCCTTTAATAGCTGAACTGGTGATAGGGTTGAATTACTTAACTTCTGCATTAATAGTGAATGGACTTAATTTCCTGTTGGTGGTAACAAATGCAGCTTCACATTGGATGACGACGCATATTAATTCTCTGTCTTACTGAGAAGACACTGGATACATTCACCCTCTTCACTGAGATTTTACAAGAAAGTGATCTGTATTGCTTTCATACAAAATCATCACTCGAGGATCTTTGACTCGGAATTTAAAGATACCAAACTCTTCTTACAGTATTAAGCATATTTGTTCTACACTTCAACTAAGGAAAAAATTCTCCCAAGCAATGATCTCTGCCAAAATTGGAGGCTTGATCCTGATAGTATTTAACTTCAGTCTAATTCTGCAGTCATAGTGCATGAAGGAAACTACTTGGAAAAAAAAATTAAAATGGAAAAACTGTATTTTCCAGATTTATTCTCAAAAGAGAGGCCTCACTGTTCCATGAAGTATGAATAATTTTGCCTTTGCCAAACCTGTCTGTAACATATTTGAAGTCATCCAGCCTTCTATCCGCTCTTCTCCAAATTGTACTTAAAATGCTATTCCCAAGTGGGGTTTCTATTTGTTATGGGAGCAGCACCATCGATACTTCTGGCTTGATAAGACTGTAGAGGCTTTTCCCCAGTTACTGCGGTGTTGTTGAAGCTGAGCTGTGTGCTCCGACATCAGTTTGAGTGGCCTGTGTAGGGGTGATGGTGCTCTGTAATGTGCTGGTAAATGTAATTGTTTTGTCTTAAGCTCCTGGGCTATATAAGCAATTTGAGTCCTGGAATATAGTCAGAGTCCCCTGGATCTGATGATATGTCATTATTTTGAAATATGAGATGCAGCTGGGAGTGAGAAAATTCATTTTATTTCATTTAGCGTTGAAGTGATTCGTTTGGGCCAAAGCTATTTTATAAACTGGGACCTGCAAATGTATTACCCTGAGAAGGACACGGCCGCGAAGGCCAGAACCACCACGCTGAACGAGCAGCTGGGGCAGATCCACTACATCTTCTCTGATAAGACGGGAACGCTTACACAAAACATCATGACGTTTAAAAAATGTTGCATAAACGGCCAAAGATACGGTAAGTCTGTGCCACACTGCTGCCCCTGTAGTGAAAACCATGGCTAGCACAGGAGCTCTGATTTATGACAGGAACACAGGGGAAGGACCCTGCAAGTCCCTGTATAGCACAGCTGGCAGCCTCTGACCAATCTATATAAATGAGTAGGAATTTTAATGCTTGCTTGAAATTGGGTGCACATGAGTCTTTTTAGTTTCAACTGAACTTCTGTGAGTTAGCCCTGCCATTGAGTAAAGCTCCAGTAAAATTTATTTGTTGGGGTTTTCCCACCGTTTTCCCCTTTAAAAAGGGGAAACTCATGGACCTGAGTGGAAACTTCCAGTAGAAAAGTCAGAAATGAGTAATTTACAGAATGCTTTACTTCTGGTAGAAACACCTCAGGGACAAAATTTATCTAGAAACAAATAGGAAAATTTAACAAGAACAGCAGTTTTTCATTTCAGTGTTAGTTACTTCCATTTCCAATCTTGTCTGGATTTCAGTATTTAGAAGATGCAGCATATGTGCTCCAAAACTATTGTTTGGTCAGTTCAAATAACAAAGAACGCAGTGTGCTAGCGCCATGTGCTTTTTCAACATCCTAACTCTGAAGAGAGATGAGGAATTTCTGACAGTGAAAGCTGTGTTACACCAACATGGATGTTTCATGACAATTCCACCGCATGCTTTTTTTCTTATATTTGCTTTGGGGTCACTAGTATACAAAGGTGCTGCGGCTGTGAAAGAACTTGCTTTTTTTCAAATCTGAGCTGTTCTAGTGCGGTAGATATTCTATATGTTTTTTACTTTGTGAGTGAGTTGTAAAAACTTCGTTACTCTGTCCCGTGCCTTCTAACTGATGGTGCTTGCATTGCAGGAGACTGCCGGGATGGAGCAGGGCAGCTTCAGAGCCACCCAGAGGTAGGTCGGTCCGATCTGGCGCTGAAGGCACTGCGGTCTGTGGAACAGGGGACGTTCCCTTGCCAAAGTGTCAAGAGATGCAG
Source organism: Calonectris borealis (assembly GCF_964195595.1). NCBI lineage: Eukaryota > Metazoa > Chordata > Aves > Procellariiformes > Procellariidae > Calonectris > Calonectris borealis. The sequence goes on along the minus strand of NC_134352.1, from coordinate 86,857,013 downwards.
GTAGGCACAAAGCAACTGCACATGAGATAACTCAAACTCTCCCTTCTGTTTTCTAAGCAGCAAGTGGATTTCAGCTGGAACATGTACGCAGATGGAAAGTTCTCGTTCTATGATCACTATCTGATAGAGCAAATAAAATCTGGAAAAGAGCCAGAAATTCAAAAGTTCTTTTTTCTGCTTGCTATTTGTCACACAGTCATGGTTGACACTTATGATGGTGAGTATGTTTGGGTGCTTTTTTTTCTTGTGTAAGGGGAAACAATAATTCAGATCCTCTCCTTGCACAAGGAAGAGGTCTGAAACTACTGCTAATCCCCTAAGTGAGAAGGAGTGCTAGGCACTTAAATTAAACAAAAGCAAGAGCTGGTGCTATTCCCTGTGCTGAACTTATCTGACCATTTATGGAAGGAGGACTGTCTTTATGACAGTTACAGTTGTGGCAAATGCGCATCTTAAATAACAGCAGATTTAGAAAGGTAGGGGAATAGTTTATACAGAAGTCTTGTGTTTTCATGTTATAGGTCTTCTCTCTGTTCAAATATATCTTTAAAATCTCAAAAGCAGAAACCTCGAATAAAATGAAAATGACACTAGCATAGTCTCCGGTTCCACATTACATCTGTGAAAGTACAAACACATTTGGACACTTGTTTTCAGTGTGGAAAAAAAAGCGTTTTCAGCATGAGGGTTTCACGCCCTTACTCCTTGAAGCACAGCGGCATGGACGTATACAGATCATGTATGTCTGTCCTAAGAGTATTGGCAGCAAATAACCAAAATGAATAACAAAAATGTGACAGAAACTAAATTTACAGGTGAATGGCTATTGAAGAATTCATGAATGTGAAAAATAAGGTTGGAAGATTCAGTTAGAATGAAGAGTAATATGGCTTTACTCCTACCTTTGCGAGATCTTTGTGAAACCGGCAGTCTCCTGTCCTTTCTTGCTCTTCCTACTAATGTTTTTGGGGTTGTTTCCAGTACATTATATTGGTGTCTGTGGCCAAGGATTTGTCTTTTGGAGCTTCCTTTGAAAATGCTTAAATGAATGCATTGAGAAATTAAGATATTTAAGTTACATTTGTTTTGAGACAGAAAAGTTATGGTTTTTGCTTTTGTACCTGGAGGGAAGAGGGTTCAGTGACTTACCCCGTTTGGAAAGTACAGGTAATAAGAAGGAGGGGGTCCCTAATCCCTCTCCTCCGTGTGCACTGCTATCTGGTGCTGCAGCAGTGTATTAGACCTCCCTTCAGAAAAGGAAAGGATGTGGCATTGCATGTCCAGCTCTCAAGTACTCTGAAGAATGGGTGTGAATTTTTTAGCTGTGGTGTCCGAGTGCCCCTGTAATGCTCAGGTATATCCTGGCTTTCTCTTCTTTTCACTGTTTCAATGACACAGGCCAGCTCAATTACCAAGCAGCTTCCCCAGACGAAGGGGCCCTGGTTACGGCGGCCAGAAACTTTGGCTATGTTTTTCTTTCACGAACACAAAATACCATCACTATAAGTGAAATGGGGATTGAAAGAACTTACGATGTCCTTGCTATCCTGGATTTCAACAGTGACAGAAAACGGATGTCTGTCATTGGTAAGCTGATTACAACCAACATTTACAGAAAAAGTCATTTGTATTTCATAGGTGAAAAAGTACGTGCAAGGGAAGTTGAAGTCAAGAATTACGGCTGTGTTACGCACAGCCCTATGATAGATTTTAATCCACATAGCTCTGTATAGCAAAAGAGAGGTTTCATAATTAGGTGTGAATGTGTCCACTAGACAGTCCTGGTGTTCGGACGTGGCCTCTGCTGAAGACAATCTTAGGTCCCTTTAGTAGAAGCTTGAAGAAATGCTGCAAAGATGATTTATTCCCCTTTTTCCCCAGAGAACAAACAAGTTATATGTTCCTCTAGCTATTGGACACTAGGTATGCAGGTTGAGGGATAAATAGCTCTTTAGTTTTAATTTCAACTATCTTTAAAGAAGTCAGTCTTGAATCAGTTAGAGATCTGTTGTTTTTAAGGCTATAATTATGGTGCATTATCCCTCCAGCGTATGTCTCTGCCCAGCTCCTATGGGCAAGTGAGATATTAATACTGTATGAAGCATTATCAAAAACGTAGTCATTGGGAGTTTAAATATTCTCTCCTGTCACGAAAGAGAAGAGGAAATGCACTTGTCAACCAAGTTACTTAATTGAACAATATTAGAGATGATGAAGAAGAAACATGATCTTGTAGTTTTGGTACTTAACGGCAATAGACTGAAAAATCTAATCTGAAACTATTCCTTTATTTAAATATGTACTCTAACATTTTGTCCAACCTCTCATATTTTACTCCACAGTAAGAGAATCAGGTGGAAATATCAGGCTATATTGTAAAGGGGCTGATACAGTAATTTATGAACGGTTGCACTCAAGGAATCTAAAGAGAGAAGCTACAGAAGAAGCACTAGATGTACGTTTGTATTTTATATGCTATTTTTAAATGAAAAATTGTTTATCTGTGACTATAATCTAATTATTAATTTCCTTTTCCTAAGCTATTAAAACAAATGCAGACCTATAATTGGTTCTACAAGTCATCCCAAACCTGAGAAATAATCAAAGTGATAGAAGTTTTCATGCATGTTCTTAAAAATGCATTCATTGTCTTTTCCTGAGAAGTGAACTTAAATTTTGTTTACATGCTTTTTTTTTTCATAGTTATCAGTATTCCAGATCACTCCACTCTGTTCTATTTGTCACCTCTTCAGTCTTTCTCTTCAGACTGCCTTGTGAGGTATAATTTAATTTTTGGCATTTCTGAAATACCCAGGACTAATTGTGCAGTCAGATTTGTTTATCAAGACTTATCAAATGCTTATGATCTTAACTCTTATGTTTAGATTGCAAATTAAGAGGTTTGGGAATATGTTTTTTTTTTAACTATTTTTCAGATTTTTGCAAATGAAACTCTTAGGACGCTCTGCCTGTGCTATAGAGACATTAGTCGTGATGAATTTGAAGCATGGAATAAAAAGTTTATGGAGGCCAGTGTAGCTACAACTAATCGTGATGAAGCTCTGGACAAAGTATATGAGGAAATAGAAAAAAACTTGATTGTAAGTCAAACTTTAAATTTTTAGTGTACTTTTATTCTTATCTAAGAAGAAACAGATCTTTTTGAAAATAAATCATCCTTGTTTATTAGGACATTTTGATTTAGATCTTTTCAGTATTTTTTTGGCTTTAGAGCCACGCCAAATTTTGGAGTTTAATAGAATGAAGGGAAATGTATTTTAGTACATGTATTTCAGTGTAGTCACTTCTATATGCAAGAGTTTGTCTTTACTGAATTCTTAGCTTGAGCTGTACCTTGGCTTGAAGACATATCCAGGGTAGTTTCATTCTCTACTGAAAATAAATCAGGTTTTTATAGATGTTTATCCTACTAAATACCTATATTTCAAATATCTTCTAGCTGCTTGGTGCAACAGCTATTGAAGACAAACTACAGGATGGAGTTCCAGAAACTATTTCCAGACTTTCAAAAGCAGACATTAAAATCTGGGTGCTTACTGGTGACAAAAAAGGTGGGTTTACTTACAGCCAAAGAGCTAGTAAAAACAGGATAAGGGGTAGAAGATAAACTGGGACAAATGCACACTAGAAATAAAGCATGTGTTTCTAGAAAAGCTGAGTTTGAAAGTCCGTTTAAATCAAAACTGGAGGAATTTCTACAACGTGCAGAATTTCATCCTAGCTGTTCCCAGTCCAGAGTTACTGGATGGGCTTCTGTGTGACTTCTGTTCCTCTAACAGATTTAGCCGAGATGACTGATTTTGTGACTGTCTTCTGTAGGGAAGTATCCAGCTACTGCTTTTCCCAATGCAAAGCAAATGCAGGACAGCTTGCTTTTAACATCAGAGGGCAGGTACCAAAGCTGTCTTTTTACAGAGAAAATTTACTTTTCAGATAATCACAAGTGCTGCTGACAGAGACTGATTTGCTTTTCTTTTGGTAGTTGCTAGTCTGCAGTCCAGCAACACGTTTTGTTAAGTCAGTTCAAAAAATGGCATTAAATTTGTAAGTAAGAATGGCTGTACTACAGCCTGGATGGAGGTGCAGCCAGACCAGCATCTCTCTGACGCTGGCAACAGCCTTGGTTCAAGGAATCCACAGTTAAGGACAGGGCAAGGTAGTGTGGCATACCCTGTGGTTGATTCTTGCAATGCCTTCGGAGTAATGGCGCTGACATGGAGACAGCATCTCCATCATCAAGTTAAATAGGCCCTGGTAGATCTTTCTTCCATGAATTGGTGATAGACTTTTCCAGGTCACCAACAGTTTTTGCATTCAAAACACCTTGTGACAATGCATTCCACCACAGTAATGTACATTTCATAGGAAGCGTTGCATAGGAAATATAATTCCCTGTTGTTGACTTTAAATCCATTGCCCACTGCGCCTTCATTGCCACACAGTAGTTGTATGACAAATAATTGACAAGCATTCTCCCAGCTTCTCTGTGCTATGTATGATTTTTTTTTTTTCCCCCTGTTCATCCACACTGTGGTAATGAAAGGGAACTTCTCATACTGAAACATAACTTACTTAAAAATAGAATTAAAATTAAAAATTACTTAAAAGGACTTCAGGTACTTCTGGCTGCTCCCAACAGTTACTCATGACAGAACTTTAAGTAAATATTTTCCTCTCTTATTTTTTATTGTAGAAACTGCTGAAAATATTGGATTTTCTTGTGAACTCTTAACAGATGAAACAACAATCTGCTATGGAGAAGATATCAGGCAAGTGAAAAGCACAAAGGATTTCTTTTGTGGGAATTAAAAATTTTTAACATTAACCCAGCAGTAACATTGGTTTGTCCCACAGTGACTCTTCAATGACTGAACAGTATTTCTTGGCAGTTGTTCAGCTGTACGTTGTCTGTTTCTTTGCTTTTTATGGAATTGTAATTTTACAAGGCAGCCTCTTAATTGTGGGTAGAGGTGGTGATATCCTATTTGCAGGAGGTTATACATTCTAGGTCAACAACTGTTGACATGAAATTTGTCCTGTAGCTCAGACAAGTCTGGAGCCCACCTGGAGTGGGCTAAGCAGGTCTCTCCCTAGTCCAAAATTGAGTACTTGCCAGGTTTTGCTCTCACTGCCTGTCCCTGAACTCCAGCATTACCCCAGCTGGTCTTTCACCCTATCCCATGCTCCCACGCAGTACAGACCTATGCTATAAAAACACAATGGATCACAAGGTATTCAGCGCTTAGTCATAAAGAATTTGTCAAAATGGTTAGACCCAAGGAAAAACAACATGGGGCTGGGAGGAGAACTAGGATCTTGGAACAGTGTCAGAACTATTCCTGACTCGTTTTTCCAAATTTTTCCTTATTTGCAAAACAGAAAGGATGTCAAACCAGTGTGATCCTCTTTTCACTGTTGCTCTAGCACTGCTTAGAACGTTGCCTAATATGTGGCAAAAAAAGTCCTTGCAGCATGTATGGCATTTCTTTCTTGCAGATTTTCAGTCTGGGACTGATACAGCTTAAAGTTTATCCTTGATTTTTCTATTATAGTATCCACCTCTCTTTCCAGTGCTCTTCTTCAAACTAGGTTGGAAAACCAGAGGAACAGAGCTGGATCAAGTACACATTCCTCTCTAAGAATGAACGAGCCCTTCTTCCAGGGTAGTAGAGATCGTGCTTTAATAATCACTGGCTCCTGGTTGGTATGTACAAAAGATATTCTCCTGAGAATTTGAGATTTTGGGGGTACCACCAAGTCACAGTGTCCTTCACTGAGGACTCCGTTCATTTGTCTGCTTTGCTAAACCAATCAATGAAAATTCTTTGGCCATTGTGCCGCCAGTTGAACACATCTGTTTGGTATTTTTGGTTTTGAAGGTTGAAAATAGTGCTCAATAAAACAAGGAACGTCTTGGGCCTTTCAAATCACTCTGGTAGCTGCCATCAAAGTAAAGCCAAGCCCCTGCAAAAGCACAGTCTGATTTTCAGCGTTTTTATTCTTTGTGGGGATTCTGGTCTAACGGAAAAAAAATGAGAAGGAGATTCTGCCAGTGCTACAGGATGCATGGCTTCCTGTAGGCGCAGAAATCGTGCTTGAAATGAGAGATAGGAGTGAAAGCATAGAAACAAAAGACAAGTTTCCTGCTCAGTCCTGCAATATAGTGCTCTGACAGGAGCTTAGAAAGCAGAGAAGAGCTTTTAGCAGAGAGGTGACTAGCAGTAATTCCGTGACTATTACCCATCCTGTTGGCACGCTGATCTTACGGACATCTGTAAAGGAGAAAGTCCAGTGAACAGCTAAGGACCATCTGCCACGTTTCAGTGTTCCAGCCCTAAATCTTTATTTTGTATAAAGAAATGTACATCTGTGTATAAGGCATAGGAAGCAGGCTGGGGATGCCTAAAGGTAATCTAGCAGGAGCATCAGATAAAATTGCAGGTCTCTGTTACCTCCTACTCCAGCTGAACCGCCCCAGAGCTAACCTGGGTATTTATAGGACACTTCCACATGTGCTGGGCATGGTTGTGCTTCCTTTAGGAGATGAGGAAGTAGGAGGGAAGTTTAAATACCAGAATGTTTTCAAAAGTGAATTAGTTCCCATCAGAAGAAATGTTCCTTTGAACTCTGCAAGAAGTGCTGTGATACTAAATACAATCATTTTGCTTGTGTTAATCCCACCAAGTACATTCTTTTCATTGTTTCTGTAGCTCTTTGTTCACTTGTCTGCACGAGCATTTTATTAAAATGCTATAAATGGGTGATGGGAGCATAATGAAGTTAAGTGTGTTGTATAGGCAGTACTTGGAGTGCAATTTGAAATAGAGTAGAAGGAAACATAAAATATTTTTGTTACACAGAATGAAATCCTGCTAGAGAAGAAAAAGAAGAAAAATAAACTTAAACTGAAATTCCCCAGAACAGCAGAAGAGAAAAAAAATCAAACTGAGAAGAGAAGAAGGGCTGAAGCTTACAAAGAACAGCAGCAGCAGAACTTTGTTGATTTGGCCTGTGAATGCAGGGCTGTGATCTGCTGTCGAGTGACTCCAAAGCAGAAAGCCATGGTGGTCGAGCTTGTGAAGAAATACAAGAAAGCTATTACTCTGGCTATTGGGGACGGTGCCAATGATGTAAACATGATTAAAAGTAAGGCAGCTGTAAAACTTCTCTCAGTAGGAAAGACTTCTTCTGGGCATTCTTCTGCAGTGTCTTCGCTATTACTCTTTGTTCAGAAGACTCTACCATCTATTCCATTACCCATGTTAACGTCACTTGGGGTTTGTTAGCTTCTATGCCTGTGCTTTCCCTTTTTGAGGAAGCCCTTTATGAAATGGTTAGTGGTTTTTGCTGATGTATTTTAGCTTTTTCTGTAGACGTTCCCTGAGAAGGCACTTGAATTACATCTGTTACCATGTTGTGGGTTACAAAAGTGTAATGTAAAGAACAAAGCAATAGCTTAGCTGCCCCTTCCTTGGAGGTATTAGCTGTGCTGTATTGCAACTGGTACTCTTTGAACCGCTTCCTGAGAAATCCCACTGAGAAAGAAACTTCTGGGATATGGTTTATGTTAGGAGTGTGTTTGTAAACTACCTGGCCAGTTCGTTCAGGGGCTTGCTTGCTTTGTCTCATCGCTTAGTTCTCCCTTGGTCAAATTTCCCAGCGTCCATTCTGACGGAACAAGCACTGAGAGAGAATCCAAGCAACGATGGAGACGTGAGCAGTAAATAGCAGGGCAAGGAAGGGCTTATGCAGTGTTGTGTTAGTCTTTAATGCAGCCTTTGTGCTGTATACAGAAATAAAATGAGGCAGGAGAACCTGAAGCAGAGAATGGGAATTGATAGAAGATTTGCCCTCAGTCATGTTGTTCCTCTCCCTTTGTTCAACACAGTGTGTGGTGTTTGTTTCATTAACTTAGCTGCCCACATTGGAGTTGGAATCAGTGGCCAAGAAGGGATGCAAGCCGTCATGTCAAGTGACTACTCTTTTGGGCAATTCCGCTACCTCCAAAGACTGCTGCTGGTCCACGGACGATGGTCTTACATTAGGATGTGCAAGTTTCTAAGATATTTTTTCTACAAAAACTTTGCTTTTACACTAGTCCACATCTGGTATTCCTTCTTTAATGGCTTTTCTGCCCAGGTAAGAAGGCATGCTCATGTGTAATATTAACAAGCAAATCTTCCTTTTTGTCAGTGCAGAAGTGATGGGAACCTGAAGTTATCATCAATAATTTCTGCAGGAGAATAGGGGATAACTACTAAGCTAGTTAGTTACAAGCTAAGCAGTTGGTTATGATTTCAGAACACTAATGTCAGTATCATGATTGTACAGGGAGGAGGGGAGGAACAGATTATTATATAGCCATTTGGGAAACCTTTCCCAACCCTGCTACTTAAGATATTCCTAGGTGAAGTGAGATGGTGCATGTATATATCAGTAGGAAACCAAACTCATTTTTTTTTTATCTTGGAACTGCTGGCTAGGATAGCTTGAAACGTGCTTGTTATAACTGGCAGTGTTCAAAGTTCACATAGCATTGATAGGTTGTGTTGAAAGGACTTTAAGAGTTAAGATGCATCTCCATGGGCATAACCAGACGACAGGAAGATGTCATTGCATGTACCAGCAGGGAGGGTTAGGGCTGCAGTCACAGACAAGCAGCCCTGCCTGAGGTTAATGCTGTTTCCTGTGATGGAAACTGTGGATGCCTAGGACAGAGCAAAAAAAGAACATAAAAAGAAACCAGGGTTCCCAAACTTGTGTGTGAGATGTCAAGTGCTCATTGCAGTCACAAGCGCAGCTGTGCCAACCAGAATGACGCTTAGTGTGAGGTGTTCAGTTTTGATAGCGTTCCAGGTCAGGTACCTCTGATGGGTTGTAAGGAGTGGGGCAGCTTAATACAGGCTAAAAATAGTTTCAACAGAGCTTTGAGCTAAGGTGCTGCTTGCCTTTTGGGTAAACACTGAGACAGGTAATTTAATGCTATAGTAGAGCATGTGTGAATTTTCTCAGGAATTGAAAGGAAAAGGTGTAATCAAAAAGAAATCATTAACTACTGAAATTCCTCCTCTTCTTGCAGACAGCTTATGAAGACTGGTTCATCACGCTGTACAATGTATTGTATTCTAGTCTCCCGGTTCTGCTAGTTGGCTTGCTTGACCAGGTATTCTCCATGTTGTTAACAACAGATGAATCCAAAGGCATCTAACATCAAGTCTTTAATTACACTGAAACTGGTTGCTTTGTTCTATGTACAAGGCATTTTGGGGGTTTTGTTTGGTCTTTTGGTTTTTAAAAATGTATTCTTCCCAGTGTGTAAAGTAACAAGAGACAATAAGCAGAGGGTTACTGAAATAGCCAAAGGGTCAGAGGTCTTCAGTGCTAATAATGTTTGTTAAAAATATTTCTAAGTGCCTGCTATTCCATGACATCATTCACACAGCACAGCAACAGGCAGCTTTGTTAATGGAAAAGATACTCCTTGCTTACCCTTCTGAGCTGAAGATGTAGGGACTGCACAATTTTAAATGACTGTATTTGACAGGAAGTCTTGGTGTGTAGCATTTGTTTTAATTCAGTGGGACAAGTGCTTTTGCCTTTTCCGCTTGTTTTTCCATACAAGGCTTACCTGCTGACTAGGCAAATCAATGTTTCTGCTTTCTTTTGTGATAAAAGCTAAGAAATAAATTCAGAACCAAATTAAGCTCTCACTCGAGTATTTGTTAGAGACTTAAAGTCAGGACATGCAATGATAGCCCCCATCTTCTGCTTATTCACCGTGTAGGGAAAGGACTGCAATGCAACACATAGCTGTAAAGAGCTGTGCAACTGTGGACGTTCTTGTCTTTGCAAATAATGGGCTAAAAACTTAGAAGCCTGGAAACGGATTATGTGACAGCTTTGTGAGTGATGTCTTCCAGACTTGGTTCTTCCTAGTTGCATGTATTACTCTGCAAAGTCCTGCTGCCCACACTGCTATTTGAAAAGGAAAAGAAATCTGCCATTTCCTTTGGGACGTTGTATAGTTGAGCTTCTTACTCTTCAGTGCTCACACTGAGACCAAGAAATCGCAGCAACTTTGTTTTTTTTTCTTTTCTCCCTCTATTAAGGATGTGAGCGACAAATTGAGTCTTCGGTTCCCTGGACTGTATGTTTTGGGACAGAAAGATTTACTTTTTAACTACAAGAAATTCTTTTTAAGTTTGCTTCATGGAGCTATAACTTCATTGATAATCTTTTTCATACCATATGGAGCTTACCTTAAAACTATGGGACAAGATGGCGAAGCACCTTCGGATTATCAGTCATTTGCTGTCACAGCAGCATCTTCTCTTATATTTGTCGTCAATTTTCAGGCAAGTAAGCTTAGCTTCCTGATCTCTGTTGCTCTGAAAACGCTTTCTGGTCACGTTTCTAAATTTGTCTACTAAAACTGCAATAATATGCAAAAAGCTTCCCCTTTCTGCCTTCTCTCTTCTCTGTTGATGCTCTCTCTCTGGCTGACGTGTAACTGCATGAGAGATGACTTTGCCAAAACGCTGTCAGTCTTCAGAGTGGTTGACATTATTTTGAGTTAATAAACTAATTTGGAGCTTTTGTTTGCTTTCAGATTGGCTTGGATACATCTTACTGGACTTTTGTTAATGCTTTTTCAGTATTTGGAAGTATTGCACTTTACTTTGGTATTACATTTGACTTCCATAGTGCTGGAATCCACGTTCTCTTTCCTTCTGGCTTTCAGTTCACAGGTCAGTCCTTGTGTTTCGTGTTTCTTGTTCCTGTCTCACACAGCTTTGTAACTTGAGCAGAACGATGGCCAAAATGGCATGAACCTGATGCCTGTGAAAGGAAATGGTGTTAAATGCTAACACACTTCCAGGGAAGGGTTTTGTTTATGTTGGGGCCAGGTTGCTTTATTGTAATATTTATTTTCTTTCAATGAAAATAAGCTGGAACTTGACGTTGCCCAGCAGTAGGAGTTCGCAAATGAAAACTAAGTTAAAATTGGTGGGGCAGCTTAAAGCAAAGGGAATGCGATGATCTGGCAGGGTATGTGTTTGCCAGGTTGCTCTAACTGATCAGTGGAAGGTAAAAGCCCAAAGTAAGACAGAGCCAAATGCTGTTAGCAGCTCCTTGGGATTTTGCTGGAAGTCCGGGGAGGTGTAAGTAGCAGCCATTAGGAAATTTTTTTCTGAGGAAAACTCTGCTTCCTAATTTTCCTGGTGACAAATCTTTCTTACGTTGCCTTGGATCTAAATGCCCCCCCCCAAAATAACAAACCCCCTCAATTTTATATTCTCATTTTTAAGCTGAACCAAATTGAAAAAAGGTAATTCCTCTAATACAGTGTTTTTCTTTGACCTTTATAATGTTTTACACTTTGTAACTTCCTTCTACCTGAATACTTCATGCATTTCAGAAGTTTATAAAGATGTGACTGCTACTTAGTTTGATAGAAAGTTCTATGAGATTGGTGTTTGGCTACTAAGTATTGCTTGCTTTCTAGACCACATACATACCAATGATACCAGGAGGAGTTTTTCTTGCTTTGCATGTTTTAAAGCAGAACAAAAGCCATGCATCTCAACCAAGCGTTTGTCTTGCAGCCTCCCATAACTCTTAAAAGGGCTTTGACATGAATATGGATATGTTGTAATAGAAGTGCTTTATAAAATTATTTCCTATTATGCTCTCTTCATAGTAGAGTCTCTGAAGAAAAGCTTGATGTTGTGATACACAACAGAATACCTGGATGTTAGGTCATCAGGAAAGAAGCTGTGGCTTTTAGTATCTTATTTGTGTTTTATAACTAGTTTACTTGATCTGTCATAAACTAATTTTTTGCTCTTTTTATTCCTAGGTACTGCTCCAAATGCTCTGAGACAACCGTACCTCTGGCTGACCATAATTTTATCAATTGCTATTTGCTTACTTCCTGTAGTGGCACAGCGTTTCTTATCAATGACAATTTGGCCTTCGGAAAGTGATAGAGTGAGTAAAGTCTGAAGTTGTTTTGGTTGATTTGGCATGATTTACTTACAGGAGTCAGTATTGGTGCTAATATCAGAGATAATTGAGCGTGCCCTAGGAAGAACTACATGAGGCTGGAGCTCGGGTCCCGTGGGCAGGGAGGGTGGCAGCAGGGCTTTCCAAAGCCCAGACTGAGCCTGCCTTCTAGCTGGGTGACGACGGGTGCTATGACGTTTTGCCGTCCAAAGCAGTGTGTCACTTTGCGGTGTTCTTATTTCCCCGTACCTTCCTTGTGTGCTTCTGTGTGATGCAGAGGTACGGGTACAAGCTCAGCACACAGTTCAGTGCGGGCTAATTCAGCGTTTGTCTTGGCTGAGCACTTGACTTCGTAAAACCACAGAAGCCTACTTTGAAGCTACTGATGGCCTAACTTGTTTTTATTTGGGCTGTGTTGGAGTTCCATTATTATCTGTCAGAATATAGTGGACAGCTTTTGTTTGCCTCTGTTCTGCCTTGAGCTGGCAAATAGCGTATGGGTATGAAAATAGTTAAAATTGCGGTAGTGTTGTTTAAAAAGATATTAAAAAAGATATTAAAAAAGATATTTAAAAAGATATAAAAAGATATTAAAGTGCCAGCATGAGAATACAGGAACACCTTTCAATTACATATCTTCAGTCCACTTCAATGAAAGACATTTAAAGATAAATTAAAATAATGAAGTTCAAAATAATACAGTAAGTCTTCCTGAAATGGTGATGTGTTACTGCATATATTCTTGTTTCTAACAAAATCAAATTTAAACAAAAGAACCCTCCTTTTAAGCAGTTTGAGGATGTAAAAAAGTATTGGCTTGTTTCCCCAGACGGTAAATGCAAACAAGCTGTTTTCCCTTGTAATCTGTAAACTAATCTGTCTTTGCATGCATGAAGATTCAGAAGAACCGTAAGAAATTCATGGCAGAAGAACAACAGTGGAAGCGAAGGCAGAGTGCTTTTCGCCGAGGGATATCTGGCCGTCGTTCTGCTTATGCTTTCTCCCACCAGCGGGGATATGCTGATCTTATTGCTTCTGGACGCAGCATACGGAAGAAACGGGCTCCTTTAGATGCAGTCTTAGGCAACAGTGTGACAGAAGTCAGAGATGCTCGTGACAAAAGCTGATCTACTGCATTTTGGGGAGAAGCTTTTTATCCCAATAATTGCACAAAAATTTTTTTTTTAAACAAACTCAGGATATTTTTGTAACCAAATGGCATAAGGATGTGAAGATTTTTATGTTTTATCACAGAACTTCCTGGTTTTGGACTACTGGAAACATAGAAAGGCCAAGAGTTTTCTACGGAGCTACTAATCCTTGTGCAACTGATTTCTGTTTGATGTGAAAGTGAAGGATATGTGTGCTAGGATATGAAAACCCAGCATTGTAATTTTTTTTTTTAGTGATGCCTGGAATTGCAAACTTTTTTCACATTTTAATAATATGTTGGTATAAAACTGCAGCTACATTTCATATTTTGTCTTTGAAAGCAAACTGCTAAGTAGCAGTTATCTTGTGTGCGCCATTTCATGAAATTGCACAGTTATAATGGCAAATCAGACGATCACTCTTTTGAGAGGGCCCTAGATATTCTCATCTGAACTTGTACAGCTGAGGGTAAGATACATCTGGTGATAAACTTTAGTCAGTGTCAGATTTTATTGGGAATTCTGACATTTACAGGTGTGGTTTCTGTTCCTTTCTTTCTTCAACAGTTGACTACAGCTTGCTGCACTAAATTGAGAGAGATCGTTCTTTGCATCTTGTTAGTATGAGTGATATGCCGTTATTCCTTTCATAGCCAATTCCTTGATTTCCCCCGGAATAAAGAGATCCGAGTCAATAGTTAACAGAGTTTTTTCCTCACTTGCTGTCTGTTTCTCTGCCTGTCTTTCTTTCCAACTCTAGAATATGTTTGTGTCTACTTATACAGTGTATTTATGAACAGATATGTCTGATCTCTGGAGAGCTGCCCTTTGAGCTGGCAAAAGTTTGTTCATTTCAAGCAGTCAGTAATGGATAACTAGAAAACAGTCGCTTGTAGGTGGAACATACTTCACTTGCTAGTGAGTCAATTCTTACAATGTAAAAAGTGTTTTTATGAGAGTCCCTTTACATTTGCACATATTTTTACTCTTCAAGTTGAGATGTATTAATGTTTCACTTATATCTACTTCCAACTCCCAGACTAAGGTTGATTACTGAAATGGTTTTATAGTAAAAATCATGATATACAGCTCTTGTTCAATGGAGTGTACATTTCAAAAATTTAATGCAAATAAATATCCTAAAGTTTACAGCTTCTCTTCTAATAAGTATATGGGTAAGAATAGAAGTGTGAGAGGAGTTTAAGTAGGAAATAGAGATAACTAATCTCTCATTGAGACAGATGGGTTTGGTCTTTAAAAAAAGAAAAAAACCAAACCCCACCACATGTTGGACTCTAAAACCGTGTGTAATATTAAAATACTAAATAATGTAAATTCAGGTGGGTATATTCCTTTTATTTCTACTGAGACTTACTAAAGACAAACATTTGTCATAGATAATGATTGTTGGGCTTTGACTGGTCATGAAAAGCAAAGCTGCTCTAGCTAAGGTTTGATTGTTTGAAGGGTGACCAAAAAGTTAAGAAAACGTGGATGCGAAGCGAGTTTGAAAGCTAGCAGGCTCTGAGCCTGCTGGAGTGTTCTTCCCCTAAGGAGAAAATGTTCCTGCTGTTAGCACCACAGTAGGCATGGCAGACTTTGTGTTAGAGATTTCTATCAACGGGGCTTTATTCCTTGGACAGGACGACGGGGCATCCGATACAGAGCCAGGAACGCCAGCTTAACTCTGACCACGCTGTCCGAAGTCTCAAACGAGGAGAAGCTGAAAGGAAGGCGTTAAGTTTCTGGGTAAAAAACGGTATTCCTCAAAACAGCCTTTCTTACAACCTCGCTGCGCGGAATGGGCCTGAGCCAGTGGCCCCTCCTTGTGCCGCTCGCTCCTGCCGCTGCCGCTGCCCGAGGAAGGCCCCTTCTGCCCGGGGCGTTCTTGCACCCGCCGCGCTCTGGGGACAGCGCTGGCCCGCTCCTGCCCGCTTCCCCGGTGTGTGGAGGCCCCTCGCTCCTTGCGGGCCGTGTCCCCGGGCCATCGCCGGGGAGTCCAGGAGGTGAACGGGGACGGTATGGAAAAGCAGATGATGAGGTTAAACACAACGTCGAGTTGAAATGGCTGCAGTGGAACGGCTGTAAATTAACACTAAAAATGTTTAGTCTCCGGCCCCTCCGCACGCGCGGTGACGACGCTACCTGAGGAGGAACAGGCATCAGTGACAACGAACGCTCCGCTGCCTTTCAGACAGCGCGGGGGGGCGGGGCCGGGGCGGAGGCAGGCGGGCGAGGGCGGGGCCGGAGGGGTGGGGCCGGGGCGGAGGCAGGCGGGCGAGGGCGGGGCCGGAGGGGCGGGGCCGGGGCGGAGGCAGGCGGGCGAGGGCGGGGCCGGAGGGGTGGGGCCGGGGCGGAGGCAGGCGGGCGAGGGCGGGGCCGGGGGGCGGTGCCGGGGCGGAGGCAGGCGGGCGAGGGCGGGGCCGGAGGGGTGGGGCCGGGGCGGAGGCAGGCGGGCGAGGGCGGGGCCGGCGGGGTGGGGCCGGGGCGGAGGCAGGCGGGCGAGGGCGGGGCCGGGGGGCGGGGCCGGGGCGGAGGCAGGCGGGCGAGGGCCGGGGGCGGTGGGTGCCTCCTCCCCCTCGCACTGCCTCCAGGCACGTGACGGGTCTGACGCGCCCGCATTGCGCAATGGCTGCGTCCTGTGGCGCGTTAGCGCTGTCCGTCACGTACGTGTACTCCGGCGTGACCACGCGCGGGGCGGGGTCCCTTTCCCGCCACGGATCCTCCCCGAGGGCTCGGGCAGGGGCGGTGGCTGCCGCGGGGCGGGGCGGGGCCGGGCGGCTGATGCAAGGCGGCGGCGGGTTGGCTCAGGGCGGCGGAAGCGCGGTGACGACGCTTCCGGCGGTCGGCTGCGGCAGTGCGGGCTGCGGCCATGGCGGGAGAGGTGCTGGGGAGGACGGCGGCGCTCGTCCTGGGTGAGGCCCGGGCGCGGTCGGGCGGTCCCTGCGGCGCCCGGTCTCGGCCGTGCCCCGGCGATGCGGTGCGGTTGGGCCGGGCCCCGGCCCGCGCCCCTCGCCACAGGCAGGAGATGGCGGCAGGCGGGTGCCGGTGCCGGCCGCTCTGGCTGGCGGCCGCAGGGCAGCGTGCTCGCCCCGGGGGCTCCGGGTTTATGGTGGGAAGGAGAGGAGCCCTGGGCGTGACTGGAGGGGTGGCGGCGTGCCTTAGTGAGGCTCGGGAGGTGGCTCGGTTCGGCATAGCGGCAGAGGCGGAGGGTGGCCCGAGCGCCGGCGGGGGAACAGGGGCTCTGTGGCGGCCTTGCGATCGGACGCGGGCCCTGCCTGCCTTGGTCCCCGCAAGCTGGAACCGAACACATCCACGGGAGCGAGAAGGTTCCCGTTTCAGCAGCCGGTCAGTGGAGGGGGGACCCGGGCAGGGAGCGGCAGTGGCGCTCGGGGCTCCGGAGCGCAGGGCATTGGCGAATGTCCAGGCGCTGGCAGAAGGAGGAAGGGTTTTCTGTGCTTTTGGTTTGTGATTCACTTCTGGGCTGTGAGCGAGCTAAACGCTGACCTGAACGCTCTGGCTGTTCTCAATCACTTGTCTCCCTGCTTGCCTAGAAAAAGTTATTTCTGTAAAATGCTGCTTCCTTTTTTGGTTCCTGATGTGCAGCCAGTGACTTTCAAGAGTTCAGTGTCTTGGGAGTCCATAAGACTTTAGCGTAACACACTTACTGCATGGATTGATTTTTAGAATGCAAAATACTAAGCAATTCTTATCCTCTCTGACCACCTGGTTGTTTTTGAAGGTTCCTCGCTGCTGATAACGGTGAAGACTTTATATCCTTGTGTGTGTCCAGTTTCTTTCTGACCATTTCCATTGCTGATAATTTTTTTTTTTGAGTAATTGTCTGTCTGTGTCACGCATTACAGAAGAGCTGTATGTTTCTGAACGAGAGGGCAATGATTCCACTGGTGATGGGACGCAAAAGAAACCATTCAAGACTGTTTTAAAGGTAACTGTGGAAAACACCTGGTGTTTGTTTTGAAGGGTGTGAACTGCGCTTTAGGTCAAGTGATTGGCCTTGTATTCTAAATACAAATTTTATATCAGTTTTTGCAACTCTGACCAGAAGGATCAGAAGTAGGATGTCTGCTTGGTGTCTGCTCGGTCTCTTTAAGGATGACTTTAGTTCACTTGCAGTGCTGTTGATTCTGTTGTTTTCTCCCCCTTTTAGGCTTTGATGACAGCAGGAAAGGAACCGTTTCCTACTATTTATGTGGATTCGCAAAAAGAAAACGAGGTGCCGTAGCATTAGAGCTTCCCTAGTAGAAATGATTTTAATGCTCCTTTGTGTAAAGGCACACAAATGTAATCTCTTCTCTTCTGTTCTCTCCTTGGATGGATTTAGAGATGGGCCATTATTTCAAAGTCACAGATGAAAAATGTCAAAAAACTGTGGCACAGGGAACAAATGAAGAATGAAGCTAAGGAGAAGAAGGAGGTAGGTTGCAGATGATGCCAAGTTGGAGGAAGCATACCACCTTTCTTTTCCAAAAACATTAAACAGCATTGTTGTCAGTCCCACCCCTCCAAAAAAGCTTCAGTTTGTTCTTCTTCTGTGTTGCTGTTTTACACATATGTTATTTACAACTTGCCTTCGTTTAGATTAGGACAAGCAAATGGCTGAAACTGGGTGAGTTTTGAATAATTGTAATTTATTGCCTTTAGACTTTCTGGAAAAAATGTGAAATGCATCTGTGCAATGCATCTTATCCTGGTCTTGAATTAGGGCAGGTTTAGGCCTCAGCAGGGTAACATCAAGGCTTTTTATGACGTCTATGTGTGTAAGTGTACATTATAGTGTCCAGTAATTGCAAAGACTGGGAATGTTACAAAGCCTGGTTACAGCTACTTAATACTTTCTTTTTTTTAACCAGGCAGAAGATCTCTTGAGGAGAGAGAAGAACCTGGAGGAAGCTAAGAAGGTTGTTATCAAGAATGATCCTAGTCTTCCAGAGCCAAAATGTGTGAGTAAGATCCAGTGCGCTTGATCCAAGGCCTGTGTTACAGCGTCTTGTCTGCACAAAGATTGAGTCTGTCTCTGCTTTGTGGCTCTGGCAGCTGTTGAAAGCCACTGTCTTTTTGCTGTCCGTAAACGTAGCTTTGTTTTTCTGGTTATCTGTGTCCTCTAGTATATAGACTTTGGTCTTTCTCATGCATTTGATGGGTATCTGAACTTTCTTAGTTCACATCAGACTTCTCTGTATCGTGTTTGTCTGCTGGTGGAGACCATGTTTCTGTTTGAAAAAGTTCATTAGTTTTGCTTTGTCTGATTATTGTAGTGGTGGAGAGTGAAGAAACAATGCTGGTTAGAGGATGTAACTTAAGTTACCGAGACATGTTCTTATTTGGCTGTTTGTGGAGTCCTGCTGGATCTGGTGATTTGGTGCAGTCCTTCGCTTAGTAAGCAGATACTGCGTATGCTCTGTGATAGGTTTTTGTACGCACCCTGTGTAGAAGCGGTTTCTACGTACCTGCGTAGAAGATGGCTTTGATTGGAGCCCTGCGCTCTCATGGCTGCTCTTTGGGAAAGGGCCAGCCGGGCCCAGCTGTGCTGAAATCGGTCTCCTCTACACCGGTGCACTGTAGCAGTCCTTAACTGCCTGAGGCGTGGTCCGTTTCGAAGGTGCCTGCTGGGTTAATTGTTGTGACTGTAGCAGTGTCAGTACCTCAGCTACGTGCCTATATGTAGGGCCCAGCGGTGCTGTCAGATCCAGGTCCTCTGCTTCTTAGACTGCTATCTGAACTCATCTATGGAATGTCTTTAGAAATTAATCCAGAGTGCGTTCAGAGCGCCAGAAGTCTTTTGGTCTTAAGGTGTGAGCTGTTAGGAGTTTTCACTTCTCCTTTTGGGCAAATGCAAAGTGAGTTTCTTTAAAAGCTATTACAGTCCTTAGTTTCTGCATGGCCAAGTAAGCCTGCTAAATAGAAAGGACTCAAGTCTGGAAGTGCTGTCTGAAGGTACTGCCTGTCCTGGCTACAATCCTCTCTCCTTACTAAACAGCTGTTCAGTATTGACGGCTGTGCTTACACCCTGGGTGGAACTGGGCGTCAAGTGCTGCTGGGAGGAGCCGTTTTGGGGAGGGAGACATCACATACACTTGTGTTCTAAGTAATTGTGGAAAATGCCATCTAAATGGTGAATCATTTCTCTGTTTGATTGCTTTTATTCCCTGTTTTACAGGTAAAGATTGATGCTCTGGAGGCTTACAGAGGCCAGAGAGTGAAGATTTTTGGCTGGATTCACAGATTACGGAGGCAAGGTAAACCACAAGCATTTAGAAGTTACTGAACCTGTGCAGAGAGATGGAACAAATTCAGTAGCCTTCAAAATTTGAACACTTAAAATGAATCAGACAGCACCTATTCTTAAATTTTTGAACCATCAGTTAGATGTCCTCTTAGTTTATCACAGTGGTCACTACGACACTGAAAATTTTGCGTGACGTATAAGCAGATAGACGTTTCTTTCTTGAAATCTTGTGGGATTTTCAGTTTGGAAGCCGATCTTGCAGAATTTCTTCAAAAGACTTGTTTCATGTTTTAAACTGATTCTGCAAACTGAGGAGTTAACTAGCAACTGCTCATAGTGAAATTAGCAAATTGGAATTTTAAAGTTATATGAAGTAGCATAACTTCTTTTAAAATAAGTTTAGCAAGTAATACTTGCTATCAAAATGATTGGTATTCTAGTTAGCAAAGTGACGTCGATCGGGGCATGGAAGTCCACGGCAGAGGTGGTTCTGACTCCACAGGTATTTGTTCAAATTATCACTGAAGTGGTTGTGGATCTGGATATCATGAGCAGTTTCTAGCAAGTTACTTTTGTAATTAGATGCTTATGTGGAGAGGTGGGTGACCAGAGTGACATCACTTTATCCATGTTAGGTGTATCTTGGGCCTGTGCATTCAGCATTTCTGCAAACAGACTTATAGTCCCTCAGGACCAGAGGGACATCTGACGTCACGGCGTGGCAGCACAATGTTGAGCTTGGAGCATGCTTTGCTCGCGATGTCTGTTGAAACTTACTTTAACTTGTTAATACAAAATACAGCTCTGTGAAAGGTTTCTATAACTGTGCTAATGCTTCAGTGTTTACCTGGAGCATCTTTGTCTCTTAAAATGGAAAAATGTGATCACAGTCCTTCTGTAATAATCTGCACATCAGTGATTAATATGTCTTGGGAGTGGGTCTGTTCAAATGGATTGGTGAATAAAGCTGAGGCGCCCTGGGTTTTTTTTCTCTTCTCTTTTTAACTAGGAAAAAATTTGATGTTCATTGTTTTGAGAGATGGCACAGGTTTTCTTCAGTGTGTCCTTTCAGATGAACTGGTAAGTTGTGATGATTTAATTCTGTTCTGTCATTAAATAAGTGAAGTGTTCATACCTCAGCCATCTTTCTTTTATATAGACGATTGGAAGTTCTCCTAAACCTACTGATTAAGTTGTACTATTGTTAAATTGTATCTCCTACCACTAGAGTTCTTTTGTCAATGTGAGAACTATTTAGAAGTGACTATGAGTTAATCTTGTCTGTGACTCCCATAGATGTCGCAGGAAAACTAAAACTAAAAAATTGCCTTAACTATGCCTTTGTCTCTTCTTCTCTCTGTAGTGTCAGTGTTACAACGGGCTAATTCTCTCTACGGAGAGCAGTGTTGCAGTGTATGGTATGCTGAACCTCGTTCCTGAAGGCAAGCAGGTACGGGAGTTAGCGTGTTTGGGTTCTCTTCCTCTTTAACAGTTTATCATTTTCCTGACGGAAGGAGAAGCGGAGGTGGAAATAATTATTAGATGATTTTGGTAGAAGTTTGGTTTAGAGAAAAGAACAAATGTCCCAGAACTGCTGCTGTCACCCACAGTTCAGCGTGAACTATGTGACGGTTCTGCTTTTGCCTGAAGCAATTTTCCACTGATATGTCCCATAGATATTTCCTAGAATATAACAGTGGAAGATTATCTTAAATAAATGACTTAGCTTTATTTTCCCTAACAAGAGTTTTGTTCAGTTTTTATTTTGTGAGGCTAAGAATTTGGGATTAGCTCTCTTCTTTTACTGAGATGGATTTATAGGCTCTTCACCGTGTTGTGTTTGTCCTCCAACACTTGACAGCTGTATGAACTAGGCAGTTTACTGTAACCTGTTTTACAAAACTTTGTTTACGATGGTGGTCTCAGATTGGGGACTGGGCAGGTGTGATTTTAGGTCTCAAAATATGATGCTGCTTATGCCTTGTGCCTTTCTCATTCCAGTCTAGATCTACAAACTGTTACTGTTTGGAAAATTGTTTGAATCTGGAGTTAGGGCTAAAGCCATGTTAAGCAGCTGTGCGTGAAGGATGGCCCATAAAAAGGATTCCAACTAAAGGCAGGAGAGAAGCTTTTAGGAACCGTTATCTGTGACAGCAACTCAATGCACTCATCAGGACATGCAGGCCTATATCAGGATATTTACTGAAAATTATTGTAAGACTTCTGTCTTAGTTACTAAGAGGTGACTGAGAGACAAAAATAATTTGTCTCTGTGTTGCAAAACTTAACTTGTGATGCAGAAACAGCAAGCAAGCTCAGGCCACATTTGTTCTATTAAATCTTAAGTCATCCTTTTAAGACATGAGCTCCTGATAGCTGCTTATAGTAACGTTCTTTTTTTCTGAAAGAGAAAGCAAAGCAGTAATGTTGAGATTCAGAGGACAGATGTACGTTTGATCTTGCTAGTCTGTAAGCTTACGTCTTCCTTTAGGTATATATTCAAAATTGTCATCCACTCTTGCACTGAGAGTTGTTTGTTCTTTTATGTGGATTGGCAATCTGTATTCTCCTGTCTGCTCTCTTGAGTAAGTATACTAACTCTAGAAAGATAACAGGGAGAAGAAACATGTCTGAAAAAAAGAATCACGCTTTGGAGTGTTATATTGCTTCAAACAATGTTTCCAAGATGTATTAGACAATATTTGAGCAAAGTAGTCCCTCACTGTGGCTGCCTGTAGTGTGTAAAATAAGGTCAAAGCGTTAACCTTTTGTGGTGCTTTGTAGATAATTCAATTTTCTTGTAAGCCATATACTGTTGGCCATTACTAGCATGTTTTGCAAATGAAATTTGGATGGGCTTAATTGTTCTAGTTGTCCCTGCTACTCGGGTCCTACCCCAAGAGATCGACCTGAGGTTAGAGAGCCAAGCTCAGTTAAACGTGAATCCACTCCCTGTTGTGTTTGCTGATCAGAAGTTAGCAAGATTTCCTTTCCTTCATAGCTTACACTACTGGGACTTCTAAAAATAAATGCAGCCAAACAGGGATCACTTTTTTTTTTAAACAACTTCATGCAATTTGGTAATCATAAGTAACTCGTAGTATGTTACTGCTTATAATGTTTCGGACATTGAAAACACTTAATGTTTTCATGTCTCGTCACAACGATACAATGCTTTTAGTGAACAGAACCACCAGATTTGTAAAAATCTGTTGATTAGACTTTGAAAATGTGCATTTATACCCTGAAAATACTGTGAATGAAAAAAATACCATTTTAGGGGACAGAAGCCTACTGTGACCCACACGGGGGAGCTGGTGAGACCAGAAATGAAGAGGTCTGTTCTGTATAGCCTGGGCAGCTGGACAGGGCTGAGCCCTGGCGCGGAGACCTCTGCTTGCCCTGTGGCAGCAAATAGGACAGGGGAGATAGCCAGCATGAAACTTGCTATTTTCATATGGTGGTGAGATGCTACCTAGTGTAGAAAGATTGCTTTAGTGTCTCTGACAGACAAACTCAAAAGTACCCATAGTGAGCTAGTTCTTCCTCTGTCATGATCTAAGCAACTTTTTTCAACTTTTTTGAAGTTTGCCATCCAGTAGGAGAATGTGGCTCAAATAGTACAAAGAACAAAATACCTTGAATGTCGTACTGCAGTCTTGGGTCTGCATTTTCTTCTAATAGATGGGAGCACTCTTCACTCTGTGTGTGTGTGGTGGTCTTAAGGCATATGGGAAGGTTCTTTGTGCCAATGTGTTGTGTTTTAGCACCATACAAACTACTACGAAGAAAATTAACTCTATCCTAGCCAAAACTAAAACACAGTGTAAGTTACCACAGAATGGTTTTGGTTGGGAGGAACCTCTGAAGGTCATCTGGTCCACCCTGTTCTTGAGGAAGATGTAATGTGAGGTCAGGCTGCCAAGGGTCTTACCCAAATGTGAACATCTCCAAGGATGGAGACTGCAGTCTGGCTTGGTCTATGCTCTAGCATTTCAGCACCCTGGGAAGAATTGTTTTCTTTATAGCCCGTTGAAATCTCCCTTGCTGCAACTTGAGATGTTTGTTCTTTTGCTGGACACATCCAAGAGAGTCTGGCTCCATCTTCTCTGTAAGCACCCATTAAATAGTTGAAGGTAGTAAGTAGTTTCTCCCTGCTTAGCTTTCTGTTCTTCCAGCTGAATAAACCCAGCTGTCTGTGATACATTCAGTTTAAGTATAATATATCTGGAAGCTTCTAATTATCTACCTGTAGTACTCAGTCCCATTCACGTTAAGTCTGGGGAACTCATAGTGGTTTACAAATGGCACTTCCAAGCGTGGTATGACTGAGTTACAAAGCAGTCACTTTGAAAATACTGCAATTAGGATTTTAGTATCTTTTGTTTAAACTGGGTTAATATCTCTGCTATGATGCCAGATGGTGACATCCAAGGGGCGAAAAGTGGACTTCTGAAATTTTTATGTCTCTTCAAATTGGCAGGCTCCAGGAGGCCACGAGCTGAACTGTGATTACTGGGAGCTTATTGGTCTGGCCCCAGCAGGAGGAGCTGATAATCTACTCAATGAGGATTCAGAGGTTGATGTGCAACTTAACAACAGGCACATGATGATTCGAGGCGAGAATATGTCCAAAATCTTCAAGGTGCGCTCCATGGTAGTACAGGCCTTCAGGGATCATTTCTTTGCCAATGGATATTATGAAGTAAGTATATTTTTCTGTGTCAGCAAATGACTGTTTTAATGTCCTGACTTCAAGGTTATCTTTTTCCTGGAAAAACTGTGTAGACTTTCTAACTAACCTGAAAGGGGCAAAAGAAAAGCTGTTTATTAGGAAACTATTATTTGATCGCTTTCATAGACATAGATCTCAAAGGTGTGTAGACGCTTCTGACGTTACAGGGTGATTCACAAACAGCTTGCATACCTCTCGTTAGGGTGCTGAAGGATATCAGACTGAAGTACTTGTATGCGTGCATACAAAAGCTTTGTATTTGTAGATGGTGTTCTGGAAGAGTGTGTCTTGCATTACTGCTCTTATGTGTCGTCATCATTGTCCTTAATTCTTCACTTAAGAAATGACAGTCTTGTTCTTTAACAGGTCACACCACCAACTTTAGTCCAGACGCAGGTGGAAGGCGGCTCAACCCTATTCAAACTGGATTATTTTGGTGAAGAGGCATACTTAACACAATCGTCCCAGCTCTATCTGGAGACCTGCATTCCAGCGTTAGGAGATGTTTTCTGTATTGCTCAGTCGTACAGAGCTGAGCAGTCCAGGACCCGCAGACACTTGGCAGAGTATGGAGAGAGTATATGTCTTTGTTATTTATGTATAAGTGAATCTATAAAGCAGGGGAGTAGCAGGCAGTTGGATGACGTAACGTACAGTGAGCAGACAGCATAATATAATGTGGAAGGACTGATCAAAAGTATTTGGGAGTAATACCTTGTCTTGGTCAATGTCCAGCTAGTCATAATACATTGACATTTGGTGAAGGAAGATCTGGGCAAAACAGAGCTGATGCATTTTTAGGAAGCTTTGTGTTTTTAGAAAATCAAGTTCATACTGTTATCTTCCTTATTTTTTCTTTTTTTTTTTTATGACTTTATTTCCTTTACAGTGTAGAAGTGGGAGAAATTAAAAAGGGGACAAAAGTGTGTGTTCTTGGGTTGTGGGGTTTTTTTTCCTCATGAGGATTTTTTTCATGGCTAAAGATTTGTTGCTTTTGTATGGTTTTGTAATGGCATGACTTTGTGTTTCAGATACACTCACATTGAAGCTGAATGTCCTTTTATAAGTTTTGAGGATTTATTGGACCGTCTGGAGAGCTTGGTTTGTGATGTAGTAGACAGAGTCTTGAAATCACCTGCATCGAGCTTACTGTATGACCTAAACCCGGTAGGCAGCAATGTGGAACAGTCATGAATAGCCAAGAAAATAAGATCTTTAGCCTTTCCTGAGCAGCATGTTCATCTGGGGAAGGCAGGGCATGGCAGTGAGCTCTGCTTGCTTGCTGTTATTAATAAGAAAATTATTAAGTAACATCAAAAGAATGAAAATGCTGCAAGGCTGGAAATTACTCTTCCAGAAGCAGGGGACTGTGGGGAAAGGAGTTCCCTGCTAGCAAGTTCCAGGAGCCAGCAATGTGCTGGGATTTATTGCAATGTGTACTGTACCAGTGGAATAAAAACCTCTATCCCAGAGCTCGTAATATTGATCGGCTGGTACTTGCAGATTGAGCACAAGGGAGCAATGAAACAACTGGTGTTTTACTTTGTACCTTGGAACGTGGAGCTCTGTAAAGCTATTTTCATTTGTTAGAGACCCTTTGTCTTCTGTTGCCTTTGCAAAGAAGATGGCTTTAAGAGACTGCTAACCTTATCTCCATCACTAGCTTTACTCTCAGAGCCCATACGAACTCAGTCATCCCTGTTATTTTGAACTGTTTTCCTGATAAAAACTGGGAGGTTCAGTTTTGGGCTGAGACAGGGGTCAGGAGGTAGGAAATAGCAGCAGCACAACCTACCTCTCAAAGGCAGGTTCTGAAGCTGTTCTGTGCACAGGGAAGCAAAAATGTTCTTTTTGTGGCCTTGCACATGGAACCTCTGCTGATGGCTCAGTTTGAAACACCTACATGTGCAATGAATTCATAGAGAAGAGGAAGCAGCTTTGAAAATACTTTCTCTCTTCTCTCTCCTGCAATCTTTTTCAGCATCTGTTCTGTGAGCTTTACTGGGCTTGGAAGATGGCTGTGTTTGGTTCTAGCTTTTCAGTACTGAGCTTTATCTTTTTTTTTTTTAAAGCAATAATTTGTCGATGTATGAGTTGGAAAGAGTAACGTGTATGCTTCAAGTCTGGAAGTGGACTTGCTGAGAAAAGTATTCTTTAAAAATGGTACTCTTCCAACTGTCTCTGTCTGCTTTTATTTACAGGGCTTCAAGCCGCCTAAACGTCCTTTCCGACGAATGAACTATACTGAAGCCATTGAGTGGTTAAAGGAACATGATGTGAAGAAGGAAGATGGCACTTACTATGAGTTTGGGGAAGTAAGTCTTTCTTAGGCTCTTTAGGAATCAAAACCAAACAAAATCCCATGGCCCCGCACTAAGGGCGTGTAAGTCCCTTGAAGAACAGTGTGTTTGGACCATGATGCTATTGGGCTTACTCTTGCTGTGTGAATCTGTTTTGTTTGGTTTGGAATGATATCAATAAGGAGTGAAATTCTAGTCCCGTTTAAGTTAAAGGGAGTTTTGCTATAAACTTCAGTGAGGCCTGGGTTTTTGTCTGAACTGTGCTGGGAGGTGTAATGATGTCGTATTGGGGAATGCAAGTGTGGGTTGGGTTTTCACATAATGTCTTTGAACATTGCAATCAAAATCTGTGTTGTCATCTGTCCATCTGTTCCCTGTCTCGCTCTTCTCCAACATGTAAGACAAAATTATTTGAAGGAGCTCAGGAGGACTTGGTGGTGTAGCCATAGTCATCGAAAGATTTAAGAGAAGTGAGATTTTTAGAAGGAGATCATATAATTTTTTAACTTCAAAGTCTACACAACATGTTCTGAGGGAACCTTGGCAGCTCAAAATCAGATGTGTTGGGTTTTTTGCTGTTACTGTTTTTCCCATCTGTATCAAAGATGATAGAGATGAAGGGAGGGAAAAGCCTTCAAACTGCACTTAAGGTTCCAGAGGGAAATAAGGATTCTTACCTCCTCTCCCCCATTGCGGGCTGACACAAGGCCTATGTTCCTTGCACTTTCCTTGCTGTGCATGCTATAGTTGGCTCCTTTCTGCCCCCCCTTCCACAGCAGTCAGTGCTGTAGCAGTGTTCAGTTGGATGAAAACAAGTAACAGGTGTGGCTGTTTTTTCCTTTTAAAGAAAAAATCTAACCTTCTGACTTTAACTCAGAATCTAAGAAAAGTGTGATACCATCGGCTGAATAAAAGTTCAAATTAAACCTTTCAGGGATAGGCAGAGTTTTTTGACTAAACAAAGTGTGTTCGTTTAACAAGCCATGATCACATCATCACTGAAGTTCCCTGTCTCTCAGAGTAACTGTGGTGTCATCCTTCACTATTCCCCAGTTTTTAAACAATTGTAGAGTCATAGAATGGTTTGGCTTGGAAGGAACCTTAAAGATCATCTAGTTCCAACCCCCTGCCATGGGCAGGGACACCTTCCACTAGGCCACATTGCTCGAAGCCCCGTCCAACCTGGCCTTGAACACTTCCAGTTGTGGGGCATCCACAACTTCTCTGGGCAACCTGTTCCAGTGCCTCACCACCCTCATCATGAAGAATTTCTTCCTTATATCTAATCTAAATCTCCCCTCTTTCAGTTTAAAGCCATTACTCCTTGTCCTGTTGCTACATGCCCTTGTAGAAAGTCCCTCTCCAGCTTTCTTGTAGGCCCCCTTCAGGTACTGGAAGGCTGCTCTAACGTCTCCCCGGAGCTGTCTCTCTTCCAGGCTGAACAACCCCAACTCTCTCAGCCTGTCTTCATAGGAGAGGTGCTCCAGCCATCTGATCGTCTTTGTGGCCCTCCTCTGGACTCGCTCCAACAGGTCCATGCCCTTCTTATGTTGGGGGCCCCAGAGCTGGATGCAGTACTCCAGGTGGGGTGTCACGAGAGCAGAGTAGAGGGGGAGAATCACCTCCCTCGACCTGCTGGCCACGCTTCTTTTGACACAGCCCAGGATATCGTTGGCTTCCTGGGCTGCAAGCGCACATCAACTGATACCCCCAAGTCCTTCTCCTCAGGCCTGCTCTCAATCCATTCTCTGCCCAGCCCGTATTTGTGCTTGGGATTGCCCCGACCCATGTGCAGGACCTTGCACTTGGCCTTGTTGAACTTAGAGGTTCGCATGGGCCCACCTCTCAAGCCTGTCAAGATCCCTCTGGATGGCTTCCCTTCCCTCCAGCGTGTCGACTGCACCACACAGCTTGGTGTTGTCGGCAAACTTGCTGAGGGTGCACTCAATCCCATTGTCCGTGTCACCGACAAAGATGTTAAACAGTGCTAGTCCCAATATCGATCCCTGAGGAACGCCACTCGTCACTGGTCTCCACTTGGACATCGAGCCGTTGACCACAACTCTTTGCGTGCGACCATCCAGCCAATTCCTTATCCACTGTGTGGTCCATCTGTCAAATCCATGTCTCTCCGATTTAGAGACAAGGATGTTGTGCGGGACAGTGTCAAATGCTTTGCACAAGTCCTGGTAGATGACGTCAGTTGCTCTTCCCTTATCCACCAACTCTGTAACCCCATTGTAGAAGGCCACCAAATTTGTCAGGCATGATTTGCCCTCAGTGAAGCCATGTTGGCTGTCACCAATCACTTCCTTATTTTCCATGTGCCTTAGCATAGTTTCCAGGAGGATTTGCTCCATGATCTTGCCAGGCACAGAGGTCAGACTGTGAGACTGACTGGCTTGTAGTTCCCCAGGTCTTCCTTTTTTCCCTTTTTAAAAATGGAAGGCTTGGATTTTAATTGAACAGATTCCCCCCCCCCCCCCCCCAACAAATATGTTTTTATATATAAATATAGTTTCTTCTAAGATAAGTTTGTTCTAAAAATTTAGATAAGTTAGGACAAATGTGTGGATACATGTGGTCTGAAAGTGTCTTTGTTTCATGCCTGATACATGTGGAACTCAAGGTATTGGAGTGGTTTTGGTTTTAAATATTAACAAAGCCTTCTTTAACCTTAGGATATTCCTGAAGCTCCTGAGAGATTGATGACAGACACCATTAATGAGCCAATCTTGTTGTGCCGATTTCCTGCAGAGATAAAGTCTTTCTATATGCAGCGCTGTCATGACGATTCCAGGCTTACTGAATCTGTAAGTTGGTATCTTACGTAGTGTTGCACGCGTCTAAATAGAGTGGGGAGTGTCAGTGTGAGTGAGCATAAAATGAATAAGTTCTCCAGGAAAATCTTGGCGATTTCTTACCAGGTTTTGTTTTGGTGTCTCTTGGCATGGCTTGTTTAACCTATAGAAACAACTGTGAAGTGCTAATCAAATGTCGGTAGATCACAGTGAGCATGCTCTTCCCTGACCTCAGGTAAGTGCTAGTCTAATGACGATACTTCTGTGACCTCTTGGAGGCTGTATTGTCTGAACGCTAGCTGTCTGGCAGCCAGGAAGAGTCGGGGTTGCTGGGAATGCTGCTGGGTTTGTGGTTTGGGGGAGTTTTTTGTTTGTTTTTTTTTTACAGTTCAGCGTGGCCAAGAGTATTAGAGATTAAGTTAGAGCATCTAGTCAGTTGGTTTATTCCATCTATAAATTGGGTCTGGAAGGAATTGCCTTCCTTCCTGTCGTGGAGAATTAAAATTGCATGGTAAAATGTGTTATGGAAATACAGTTTTAAGTTTGGGCTATTTTTCCTCCCCCTCCTGCAGACAGCTTAATTGTAATAGTTTGATCTCATGTTGTGTGTTGTAGGTTGATGTGTTGATGCCCAATGTTGGTGAAATTGTTGGAGGCTCTATGCGTATCTGGGACAGTGAGGAGCTACTCGAAGGCTATAAGAGAGAGGGCATTGATCCCACGCCGTACTACTGGTATACTGATCAGGTTTGTAAAACAGATTAGATGTGCTGCTTGTCAGATGGGATATTTGATTTTTTTTTTAAACTGCTCTTAAAATGATGCAGTCTAAATTGGAAACATGTTTTTGGTGGCCCAAAGTAGATAGTCGTTTAACCATTGGCAAAATGCAATGGGTAACAGTTTCCATTCTGTTAAAACTGCTGTTGTTTGCTGCAGTTGCATGCTGCCCTTACCAGCTCACCTTCATTAGACTGGTCTGTGTGGATGTATTCCTCTCTTAATGTCTTCTGCAATGTTTGTGAAGCCCTTGTTGTGAGATAGAGAGGTTGATCTTTACAGTCTTGAATGGCTAAGCTCTAGCTAGTGTAAGGGGAGGAGAAAAGGAGGCAATTAAAAAGGCATCGTTAAGACTTTCTTTTCACCTTCCTTTTTCCTCTTCTAGTCCTTACACTGGAAACGCAGGACAAGTAAGCAAAAATATCTTGCCTGAAAAGAGCATAGTCCATTTTCCTCATCATTCAGAAAATAATCTTGGAAGGGTTTGGGGTTTTTTTTGGTGGTATTACTGCAATTATAATATAAATAACAAGAAAATGTTTAATATCTACTCTCTGATCTTAATTTCACAGAGAAAATATGGTACGTGCCCTCATGGTGGATATGGTTTGGGATTAGAACGGTTCCTAACCTGGATTCTGAATAGACACCATATCCGAGATGTCTGTCTCTATCCACGCTTTGTCCAGCGCTGTAAACCTTAGCTATCCTTGTGATAAACTCCTAGAAAATTAAGCAACTGATGCTTGGAAAAGAACGATACCCTCTGCTATACTACAGCCTGTCTGAGAACAAGAATTACTGCAACCTGTTGCTAATACAAATATTAAGTTAGGGTGTGAAAAGGAAAACAAACAAAACCCTTTTTTAAAGGAAAATGCTCCTAATTAACTGGAAGAAGCCTTAGAAAAAAATGTTAGATGCATTTATGCTCTCAAGTCAACATAAAACAAAGATCCTGATAAGCTGTCATTTAAAAAACAAGATATGCTTCTGCTTTTAATTTCTGTGACTTAAAAGAAATATGTTGGGCATTTGATTTTTTTTTAATTTAATTTGCTTTGATTTTAATCTGTTTTCTCTTGTGGTTTCTTGTTGGAGAAATCAGGAGTTCAAGCTCTTTCCAATTCCAAATTTCCAGTTTCCAAATACTGACCTCTGAGAATGGTATGAAGAGACATCATCTAAAGAGCTCAACAAAGTATAAAAATGGGAATAATTAATTAAGCGCTGCACATTTTAGCTCCTACAGTTTTTAATGGAAGTTCTGTTTGAGTTTATTCAGTAATAAGGTATGTAGTATTGAGCACAAAATCCCACTGCAAGAGGCGTGGGTGGTTTTTTTCCCCCAGGTTATTTATTGGTTAGAAATGGTGAGGCTGATGGTGAGGTACGCTTTGCTACTTTTTCCTGATACCTGTGGATGAAGTGCTATCGTGGGTCCATGCGCACCCGACCTATGCTGCACTGCAGTAGGAGGGGACATGTTGTCAGAGCACTGTCTGCCAGCTCGTGGACACTGGGGTGTCTGTGGTGCCTTCCAAATTCAGATTCTGCCATCTGTTTCAAACCAGAAATGACTGATTGAAGACCCAAAGAAACTGGTAACTTTGAAATACACTTGGATTTCAGCATTGTATGCTGACTGAATTGCTGTCCTCTCTAGACGAACTGTAGTTCAGGCAGGGCTTTCCCACGTCGTGCTAAAGCATGTTTTCATAGTAGAGCGGTTCTGTGTTTCCTAGCTGGCTCCGTGTTCTCTTGTGCTACTGCATCTGAGCAGATTCTCTGGCTGTAATCAAGTTATCAAGTAGGATTAATTAAATATTTAATGTGTTGAGTCATCTGTATGCTTTTTAGTCATAAATAAAGCAATTCCTTTTACTAGAGAGAAAAAAAATGGGTAGGTGCATCATTTGCTCTCTGCACTGAGACTTGATCTAGATTTGCCGTTCATAGAATTGTTGAGCTGTGCAATATCCATATTTTTTAATAAATGACTGGTTTTCTTCATCTTGCATGTTACATATATAAACTGGTCTAAATCAGCAACCAATAAATTATGGCAACATAAGTTGGCGTGCAAAACAGTAGTTCTTGACCTGTAATGTCTTCCTTTCCTTTCGCTTAGTCTTTATAGCTTACTTGCTTAATATAGCCTTAATATAGCTTAATATCTATGTGGGCAAAAGCACAGGAAAAGTGAATTTTCAAGTGCAGTAAACACATATTCCAAAACATGGAACTAGCTTTTTTCTTTTTAAATGAAATCCCCATTAATTAACTTACAGGCATGAATTTTTCTACCAGTTACCCAGTTGAAACATCCTAGAGAGAATAAATGAGAAATGTGGTGCTGACTAATTGGTTGCCAAGGCAGCAGCTCCAGGGGGAGCGGGCCGTGACTTTTGCTGCTTGTAGCTGTGACTGCCCAAAGTGAGGCCAGGTTTGTAAGCAGAGTTAAGATCTCCCTCGCCAACTGATAGAGTTGGAACAAGTGAGGTTATTTCCAGAGCTCTTAAACATCTGGATTTAATGTCTTGGGGTTTGTTGGGGACTGCTGTGGCATGGCTGTGTGACCTGAGGGGTGCCCCTTTGCAGCAGGGGAGTTGAGTAGAGGCTGCATGAGGATGAACGAAAGATGCTCGAAGAAATGAGCATTGCTAGGATGGTTTTCTTTCACCCTTTTCACCTATTTTCCCAGTCCTTTTGTAGCCACAATAGAAGAAAATCTTGTACAGTAACATGCCTCAGCTCGCTCTCACATTTGTCCTACTCTGGTTTTGATGGGTTGTTCTTCGTCTGAATGCAGAACATAAGACTCTCTTAAATATCTGCAAAAGTAGAGTCAGTTGTAAATTTCCTGCAGTTTGGGGTATTGTTGCATATGTGTTAAGTACATAAACTAGAGGAAGAGGAGAAAAATTAACAAGCTTGACTGCAACAAAATGCTAGCAATTTCTTACTTCTAAACTTGCATGCTTGACAGCTTACTAACAGTGAGCTACAGGAAAAATCCCCCCAGTCCAAAGTTGAACATGCTACCAAGCAGTAATCCTAGCCCTTGGGGTTTTGTTTTTGTGGGATTTTTTTGTTGTTGGTGGTGGGTGGGTGGGAGGGGAGAGGAGCTCAAGAGGCTTCTATAATTCAGAATATTTAGGTGTTTATGAGCATATAAAGACTTTTTATAAAAAAATTTCCTTCAAGTGCCTGAAGTGATGGGAAGAGAGGAGAAAGCTATACTAGAATCAAGGGATAAGATACTACTAGAAAAACATCACTTGTTGGCAATCAGTTTTCTGTCCTGAAAACTGGCAGGGCTGAGCTGCTTTGTAAAGGTTAAAAGCCTCCATATCAGGGGAGCTACTAGAGGAAGGTCTGAGGACTTAAGAGGTGCTCCTGGAAGAGGCAGATCAGATAAAGAGCTTAAAAGGTGACTAGGATGAAAGATGCTGTCGAACGGAGACTGCTGTGCAGTTCCATAATCTGCTCGTGGAGCAGAGGTGGTGCTGTGCAAATCACCTGCACGGGAAAGACCCCTGAATTAAGCAAAAGCCTGTGCAAATCTACTGGTGGAGTAACAAGGAGAAATTCCTTAGGCAGCTGCTGAAACCTAACTGACAGGAACGTGATAATGTTGAAATGCTGCTTCAAAACAAACCTTCACTATGTTAAATAGGATTGGTGTAGTTCCTGATTTATCATCGAAGCTCAATTCAGGTTTTTGATCATTAAGAAAAAAAATTACTTCTAGAGATTGAAAAATGATAAATGTAGCTTGGTTTTATTTCTGTGTCCTGTCAGTTGTGGTTTTGTATGGTGTCTTATTTCTTTTTT
Organism: Calonectris borealis; assembly: GCF_964195595.1. Classification (NCBI taxonomy): domain Eukaryota; kingdom Metazoa; phylum Chordata; class Aves; order Procellariiformes; family Procellariidae; genus Calonectris; species Calonectris borealis. The sequence goes on along the minus strand of NC_134352.1, from coordinate 86,823,132 downwards.
TCTTGTGTTCTTACAAAATTTGCTGAGTTTGATTTTGTCTCCAGTGATTTAAAACTTATGATGACCCTGGGTGTTTCTGGCAGCTATCCAGAAAGCTAGTTTCGAAGCTCTCTGTCAGTAAAGCTTTTTGATTGTAAGTTCTTATTCAGGGCTGATGTAATCACGTTTGCTGCTTCACATGTTCTTTGGGCTAGCAGTGTTCCCAGGTCCTTCATTTAAGTCCTCCTTAATAATACAAGTACTTCGTATATGTGGGCAATACTGGTCAGATACTGGGGGAAGCGAAGCAGCTAGTTGGTCTCACGGGCTGTTAGGACTCCAGGGACTAGAGGGAGCAGCAGTTTCCTCTGGGCTCCATCACAAATTCCTGCGCAGCTTACATCCGTTGCAAATTGTGGCTGTTAATAACAGCTCTCAGAAGGGCACTGCAGCTGCTTGGAATACAAGAATGCTTGGTTTTATTTTTATTAGAAAGGGTAAACAAACCTGCAAAGGAGGAGAAAACGTGCAATCAGAACTTGGATTTCTCCTCATCCTCACTTTCATTTTCCCTCAAGGTATCTCCACACAGTTGGACTGGTAATTGGATTGGTAATTCGTAAACTGGACTGCCAGCACTGGCTCCAAGGTCCCTTCAGCCTTGTAACTGGCAGCTTTGAGATCACTATTGTGTAGCCTTGTTTGGGTTACATCTCCCTACATGCATTATTTGATATTTATCTGGAACTCATCTGGCCACCCTTTGTAAGGAGCTTTTGAAGTTCCTTACCAGTGTCGTGGCACTAACTATCCCAGAGAGCCCAGCATACTTCAGAAATGTGACATTTCTCCTCTTTGCTCACTTCCCCACCGGGCAGCCAGGACTGAAACAGCTGCCGCTCGCTGGAAGGGCGAGGAGAAGGGTGGTGCTGCCAGGCCTTGGGCGGCGAGAGTCTCTGTAATTTTATCAGCTTTTTCAAAGCAAGTACCGTGTTCTGGGCAACAGTTTTCCGGTGGTCGTTGTGAAGGTGTGCCAGTGCAGCAGGAAGTGATGCTGGGTGCTGGCGCAGCCGCGCTGCCCGCTGCCGGCACCTGCTGCTGCGCCAAGTGCTGAGGACCGGTTCGAGCGCTGAGGACCCGTTCCTAGCTGGCGTGGCCCTGCGCGGCGTCCTGCCCCAGATTCGGTCAGACACGCCGACCGCCCTCACATGTGTCTTCCAGTAAAACCTCAGGTGAAAACACCCCCCCAGTCACACACACAGATAAACTCTGGGCGGCAGTGGTACCCTGAGCACAGCTCTGGGTGCTGATGCAGACTTACAGAGTGGGATTGCTGTGTTCAGACTGTACGTCCATGACCTGTGCTACCGACGCGGGCCCTTTTCAGACAGGGTAATCTCCAGCCCCAAAGCTTCAGGACTGTCCACAGAGAGGCAGCTAACCCGGGTGACAGGGCATGGGGACAGCTCTTGGAGGAGCAGAGAATTATTAGAGGCAAAATAAGATGGTGGAAGAGGCCATCGGTTAATGTCCCCTGGCAGAGGCAGGCTGAGATCACACCAAGACTCTTCATGAAGCCGGGAAGAAGGGACGAGGACTTTTGTAGATGAGGATCCTGGCTTAACCACAAAGGGTGACTGAGATCTGACGTGGTGGATGAGCTTCTCTGTTGAGAAAGATCCCAAGATTTAAAAAAAAAAAGATTTACAATCCTTTTCAAAAGGGTCTGCAGCTTCTTTGGAGCCTAACTGTGCAAACCTAAGAGATGTCCAAGTACATATTTTATTTAGCATGCGTGTTTGCAAAGAAAACCTTCAAAATGTAATCCCTGCATAATGGAAGGGATGCTATTATTAGTTTAGCTTCAAAAAAATTAGATATTGGGGTCTTTTGTTTGTTTTGATCATGGGGTGCTTGATCTCTCGTTTCTGAGCCCTCGGTCCTGTGGTAACGGTCGCACGGGGACCGTGGAGGACAGCCGGGGGAGAACAGCCTGAGGGACTCCCGGCTCGGCCACGGCCCGGCACCGCCCCCGTACAGCAGCGGGGGCGGTGCCGCGGAGGCGGCGGGGGCGGTATAAGCCGGGGGGCGGCGGCGGGGCCGCCTGAGGGAATGCAGGCGGCCGCCGCCAAGATGGCCGCCGCTGGTGCTAACGCCGCCGGACGGGCGGCGCGTCATCGTGAGTCTGTGGGCGCCGTCCGCAACCGGCGGGAACGGGGGGCTGAGGCCTGGCGGGGGCTGAGGGCTGCCGGCAGAGCCGCGGGGGCTGTGAGGGCGGGAGGGCAGCGGCACCGCCGGGACCGCGTTACACAACGCCCGTGAGGTGCCTTTGCGTAACGCTGCCGGTAGTGCCGGGGCCTCCGATCCCCGCGCCGTGACCCGGGCTGGAGCCTGCGGGCGGCGGGGGCCGGCGAGCACCGGGCGGCGAAGGCCGGGCGCGGTGGGGCTGCCTCTGCCGCGGGGGTCGCGTCTCCGCGCTGTGGTAACTGCGCTGCAGGGACCTTAAAGAAAGTCCGGCTTAATTAGCGGAGCGCGTGGGTAGTGCCGGACCGGCTAATGATGGTTTTTCCTCTAAATGAACTGAGGGCTGTGAGGCTTGGGATTTTCTCATCTGAGGTACATTTGTCGTTTGCTGCTGTCGGCCTCGGTTTTTCATTGTTTGGTTTGGTTTGGTTTTTTTTTTCCCCTCTCAGGAGTTTAATTTTAAATGAGGGACTTTCCTTTTTAGAAAGTGTTTGTGTAAAAATCATCCTTGTTTAACAGTTCACAGGTTGAGTTTTCAAAATAAGGCCAGGTGCGGTGAGGAGGTGTGAATAATGAATACGGTCACAAGGCAGTTTCACAGCTGTCCTAATGCTGCAAATGTGTGTTATATCTATTGTCTACTTATAGTTTGTATTGCAGTTTTTACAATATGCAGTCACTTTTGTGGGCTCCTTCAGCAGGAGCTCTTTTCCTCACTCTTTGTAAATATGACGCGTTGCCCAGTTACTGCTGTAACGGCGGAGTAACTCCGTGTACTGCACGCACCGGGGACCAGGTTTGTCAGGCCTTGGCTCCAGAGGCTAATACGATAATGCCATTTCTAAAACTTATAAAGGAACACTTTTATCAACGTTCCATCAAGCTGCAATCATCATCGTCGCACATCGTGTGCCTTCTGTGTCATGTGCTTTATGGTGCAGGTAGAAATATGCCCAAACCTCACCTTAAGTAAAAGAAATGCTTTATGGTATTTATTTACAGTGCAGAAGGATCGATACAGCCATTGAAACTTCTCTTTTTATTGTTCTATATAATTAACATATAGTGTCAGTGCTTCAGAAAGTAATAACCTAGGAACTGGAAGAAGAATATAAATATTTGAAAAGAGTCTTCCAGGCATCAGCGATGCTTGAAGTTCTTCAGTTTGCAGCCTTTTATATCACTGCAGACAGAGGTATCCGCAGCTACACACTCTTAATCCCGAGTAAGAAGCTGGATTTGCAAGATGCTTTTCACTGTTGTTGATTTCGGCAGGTTTTGAGGGCGTTCAGCATCTGTTCAGGATGTTATTAGGGAACCTGTGAACCATAAGACGCTCTTCTCAGCGGGTGGATGGGCCGCTGCGGAGGTCTGTGCTATTGGGGCTCAGTTGCTGCTGGAACTCTCGCAGTCTGACGAGGGAAGTGTTGCACCAAGCGATTGCTGGAGAGCTAGGGATGCAGAATTTAACAATTTTTTTCGTCTTGGGCAATTCACACTATTGTTGCAGTAAAAAATACCATGAACAAGACTATGAACTCTTGAGGAAAACAAAGCATGCTTTTGAAAAAGCAGGCTGTAACCAGCATGTGGGAAGACTTTACTTCTAAAGTATCCTGGTTTTTGGCTGATGCTGAAATCCAGGAATAATAGAAATCGCCTAGCTGGGTAGTGAGAAAGAAGGCTGCCCACGTCCCTAGGTAAATGGATTCTGAAATTGCTGCTCAGTGTACCCAACACAGGGTCAAACTAAGGAGCTGTGTCCTTATGGCTCGCAGATGCTGACCTACGTTGCTGAAGTTTGCTGGACCCTAAATTAACAAATGTCTAACCTACATTGTCGAGGTGGTGTAGAAATACTTTGCTTGTCTACAGTTAGCCCAGGTATGTCTGTACCATGAGACACTTACTTCGTTAGTGTGTCAGCCCTGCGTAGTTTCTCTTGAGTTGTCACCAGTTATTTTGGACTTATGATTGGAGCTTAAAGATTAGTGAGGCTTTTGTTTGGTTTTAGGTTTCTGCCTGGTATCTGAAAAGCTGTTAGTATACAGAGTGTTTAAACAAAGGCAGAAGCTTGCAATTTCATGACTTTCTTTGGTTCCAGGACCTGGAGCTTAAGGGAGAAAATGCCAAGCAGCGCAATACTGCCAAGTGTGTTTATGTAGCTGTTGAGGGATTAGTGCCTATCTGTGAAGAGGCCCTCAGCCCGGAGCAAGGTTATCAATGTGCTGTTATCTTTCTTCCAGTTGTAAAAAGTCAGCTGAGGGTCCCAGTACGGTGGAGAGGTCAGGCAACTGCAGCCGCAGTGACAGAAAGCACAAAACCTCAAATTCAGCCAGAAGTGCGGTAAGTTTGTCCTGAGGTCTGGGTGGGTGTGACCTGCTGTTGTTGCCCTCTGTCTCTCTCCGATATGGTATGCTGCTTTACTTGCATAGCAAAGCTGGTTATGTAGTAAAATGTGGCAGTCATGGGGCTTGATCTAGGTTTTTTGTCCGTGTGTAATTGCTTTTATCTGGCTGGCTGCAATCACCGAGGCTCTTGTTTTCACAATTCTGTGGGGCAAGGATTGCCTGCCTTGTTCTCTGCAGAATGCAGTGAGGCAGTGGCCCATGGTAAGGCCTGAGGCAGTGCAGAAGCAACAGAAGAACAAACAGTAGGATATTATTATTATTTGAGGTTCTGGTTCCTGCTTCCTGGATTTTGTTCAGCAACCTCCTGACAGACACTCGAGGAGGAGGGGATTGGAAACTGAGGTTCCAACCCATCGGGGCAGGCCTGGGCTCCTCTCAGTGCCCTTTGTAAGACTTTGGCTTTAACAAGAGGAGGGCAAAGCTCCCTGTGCAACCTCGACTCCGTCCGCTCAGGAGGCGAGAGATCTTGATCACTGGCCTCATGCGGGCAGGGGAAACAATTTGATGGGGAAATCCACCTCTTGGGTGAGAGTTGTGATCAGCAGCCCTTTCTGTAAAAGCTGATACCGCCATCTGCTCTGCTCTGCTGTGCTGGGAGGGACCTTATCCTTAGAACAGTGTGGTGGACCTGCACCTGGGTAGAAAACCCATTGTGGGGAAAAAAACCCCAACAACCTAAACAAAACCAACCCTGCACTTATTTTATGTGTAGAATGGCTCTTTGCTGCTTTCACTGCTTTGGGAGATGAGATGTGTCTCCAAAGTAATGAAGACAAAGACCTGTGTGGGTAGCTCATCTGTTTTCTGTGGAAGCTGCTGCGTGGTTCGGTTGGAATCTACAGCTGGCGTTCAGCTGAGATAGTTCCTTAGACCCTGTTTTGTAACCTCCCTTACAGCCTTCAGCTGCGAGATTATTTTCTCTGTGTTGCAAAGTGATTACTTTTTTTAAAAAAGTAAAGATCGTGTAAATACTTGTTCTCTGGCTATTCATGCTTGTAGTTCATATTTTTACATAAGCAGGATGAGCTTCTAAATAGGATGGTGCTTTTGCAAAAGACAAATGCAGAAGGATAAGCTGATTGTTTTGTAATAATAATAATAAAAAAAAAGCAGCAGGTCACTAGGATTTGAAATATCTCTTGCTTCCATAGGAAACCTAAAACAGGAATCTTGATGTTAAACATGGGAGGTCCAGAACGGCTGGATGACGTGCATGATTTCTTACTTCGTCTCTTCCTGGACAGAGATCTAATGACGCTTCCAGTTCAAAAGTGAGAAACACTGTGAAGTCTTGTGTTGCAGTCAGTGTTGGGTGTTGCTGTCTTAGCTGTAGGCTTGGAGATTTAACTTCTGTGTATATCAGCATTTCTTAAGACTGTTTCATCTTGGGACCAGTCAGTGCAAGAAACAGTGTTATAATTCTCTGGAAATAGGTGTGCCAAGTTCGTTCTCTTCTAATTGCAAATTGTGGTTTCCTGTCACTTAGCAAGTTTGAGAAGGGTGATGGAATATAACATTAAACAAGCCATGCAATGATGGTTTGCTGTAATTTGGAGAGATTGCCACAGACAACCCACTGCAGCAGAGAGATTTGGGGAAAGGGGTGGTGATTTGGGTTATGATATTAATATGTGTACCTTTTGAATGTTGTAGTAAATTAGCACCCTTCATTGCCAAACGCCGCACACCGAAAATCCAGGAGCAGTACAGCAGGATTGGAGGTGGATCACCAATCAAGAAGTGGACGGCGGTGCAGGGAGAAGGCATGGTGAAACTGCTGGACAGCATGTCTCCTCGCACCGGTACTTTACTGTGCTTGTTAAAAGTTTCTTTTGTCTCATGTGTTGAAAGTATGCTTGTAAAGCAGCTTTTGCTTCTTGATTTTTATTGTGTGTGTGAACAGTGTTCTCACTGTTCATAACAAATATATTGCAGAAGTTCTTATTCGTTAAAAACTCAGCATATCCAAAATCACACATGCAAATATATTTTTGTGGTCACTTCTGTGGCTGCATTGGAGAATGGCTTTGATTTTGGAGAGTACTGTCGGTACTTGTTCAACCTGCAGTAACAGTGTAGCACTAAAAGCCAACAACCAAACATTTACCCACCTTCTCAGGCTGGATCCAGTATGTGCTGTGGTCCAGCTGCCACCTCTGTCTGTGCCCAAGCTTAACAGCTGCCCTGCGTATGTCCGCCCTTAGATGCTTTTGGCATGTTTTGTCTTGCATAACTTCGGCTGTCAGGAAGTTGGGCATCTGGCCTAAACTGGTGGTCTCTGCTCACTCCTTCATCGAGAGAGAGTAGGGCTTGGAGAGAAAGTGATTCAGTTCATCCTAAGGCCATTATCAAAGATGGGCAGGTGTCACCTCTACAGGTACCCTTATCTCCTTTGATTATGGGAAGAAATCTAGATTACTACGGGAGACAAGTATCTTACTTTCAGATGGCTGAAGCTAGGTGACAGGAGTCTCTGTTGGTGTGTATGACTGCAAGGTGTCATACCTTGCCCTGTAAGCCCTGCTTGAGCTTGAAGAAGTCTACACTGAAGACAAGTGGTTGAGCCTTAGATGATAAGAAAGGGGAATGTATTTCATGTGAACAAATAAGGCAGGCATGGGAGAAGGGTGTTGGAGTGGCATTCGCAGTAGCGTAAACGGGGTGGGGACTTCTGACCATTAGCAGTGGCAGTATAATCTCATGTAATTCTTTTATCTTTTATGAAGAAATAGAGTGGGAGAATGATGCTCCTCTTAGGCTGCGCGTGTACGTGCACACACAGAGCAAAGAACGACTGTTGATCTAGGGTTTCCTGGTTGTTCATGTTCTGCACACTGGTGCTATTGAGTTTCACGGGGGGTGGGATCTCCTGCTGTAAAGTGCACGGCCACCTTCTCGTGGCTGCTTCTTGTAGCTGACTGCAGGACGGTGTCATTCAGCTGCCACACACTCACAGCAGCAGCAGTTAGGGCTCGGAGGACAGTGCAGCGTTCCCTGCTCCTGCTGCTTCCTGCAAGGGCCCTTCCCCGTTCAGGGCCAGCTTGGCTGGGACGCTGTGCAGGGACTGTCTGATGTAGAACAGCTCTGAGGCCAGAACTTAAAGCTATAAAGCCTTTTGTATTTGCCGTTGTAACGTCAGCGTGAGCCTAAAGAATAGCTAACTGCATGGGAGGGTGTCGGGAGTCTGACTGTTCTCCAAAGCCGCAGGTGTCTTTCATTCCTCTGAAATGTCCCTCTGCAACTATTGCTTGGATGTATCCAGAGCCTTTAAAACTTTGTCTGAATCTGTAACTATTAATAATGGATAAAAGAACACACACCAATTAGCCCCGATTTCAGGACTGAAGAGGAGGTCAGTTGGAAGAAAAGACGAGGTATCATAGATGAACGTTGCAGGGCTTGGTTCAGTGACAGCAGTGAGCCCCAGCCAAGGACGTGAGCAGGAGATAAGGCCTAACGGTTTGGCTTGGGTGGAAGTAGATACTGTCTTTGCCAGTTCTTCCTTGATGACAAGAAAACTTGAAAGGTGAATACAACCTCCCTCTCCTCTCTCCGGATCACTGAATCTCTCTTGAACCTTGCTCCCTCGCAGCAAGGAGCGGTGACTTATGGATTACCCTGTGCCAAGCTACCTGGTAGCATTAGTGTGATGGGAAATGGGTGCAGATGCTTCTGTGAATGTCCTTTTACTAAGGCCTTCAGCTAACATGTTTTACCGTGCAATTGCAATGGGCTAGGTGTGCAAACACAAACAACTATGGGCATCTGCGTGAGGTTAATTTGCTGTGATTCAGCCATGTTCAATCTCTCTCCTAAAACCTCCAACCAAATGGATACATGAGTCATTTTTCACCCAGGTTAAGTGCATTCATGGTGAATTTGCAGTGGTTTAGCTAAACTGCTTTCAAATTGGTTGTTAGTTGAATTTGACTTCAGCTTGTATTGTGCAGTTAACAGCAGAGGAAAAACAGACTTCTAGTTCATCTCTGCTTCTTGCTGAAGGTGATAGGTCATTTGCTTACAGTACCTTTTATGCTACAGTTTCTTGTTCTGTGACATTAAAACTGTGGCATTAATAAATGCGAATGGCAGCACTAGAAATTAAACTTCCACATTCACGTAGCAGCTCAAGGGTGATGGCCATATTCTGTGTCTAGCCTCTTATGGGACAGGCAGAAAAAGACAGTGAATCACTACTGCTTTGACAAAAGCCAGGAGAAACAGGAACGCGATGGTTGGTCTGTCTGAAATGACCTGTCTGGGGGTCACCTTTGTTCAGATAAGGTGTTTCTCTGCATTATGCTTTTTGTTCTTGAAGCAGCAGACTACCTTTGTGAGTAGAAGGAGTTAACGAGCTCACTAAGCTGCCTGCTGAATTCCTCACCGGTGTGTTAGCTACAGATAATACTTCTCATCCTGCCACTCCAGTAGGAGCACTAAACATTTTTAATAGAAAAACTGCTGGAGTAAGAGAAGCCAAAGAGGAGAGCTCTCTGTTCTCTTCAGCTCAACAGCTTTACAATGCGTGGTGCTGCAAGCTGCCTTCTCCCTTCAGTTTCCATGACCTTTGCTGATGTGATGCTGGTGTGTCAGGGAATCCCCTCCCTGTTTGACAATACACGTTATTTGATTCCTAGCTATATTGTAGTTCTTTGTGGCATCTGCTTCAAACTTGGGTAGAAAAAGGCTAGAGGTAGAAGATTGGTAAAAGGCTCTGGAAGGTGAAAAGTAATGCTCTTGGAAGGCTAGAACCAAATTTATTTCATTCGTTCAACATGTAACGTGTACTGATACCTTCATTCGGGTGATGTTTGATCCTTTTTCCACAGATGCTATTCTCTAGCTTAATTCCAGCTGTAGTCCCTGCAAGGATAGTCAAAGCCTGAAGCCAAAACCGCACCAAGCTGTGGCATCCAAGGCAGTAGTGTTTTTAGCAGCAGCAGCCCCTGAAGGGTCAGGCTTGCAACAGGTTCTGAAGATAAAGCTTAAAAAGTTTATCTGCTTTTCTCAGGGTACCACTCCTGCTTGCTTTTGTTTGGTGACCACTTTTTGTGAAGTCATGCCCGCCTCTGTGCAGTTCTTACACCTGATAAGTCGTTTAGAGACCTTTTTTACTTAACAGTAGCTGCGGGTTTTAAAAATTGAACGTGCTAACCGTTGCTAACAATTGAATTGAGTGCTAACCATTTCCTTAAGTATTTCGAGTAACCTTGCAGCGATACAGAGTACTGTGTTGCTTCAGAATAGCTTGAAACAGTTGGATGTGCTTCCAAACTGAGCTACACGTTTCGGAATATCGCGTGCTCACAGGTAGCACTTTGGGAGCACTGAGCTCTGTTAATGAGTAACTCGCAGGTTGTGGTGGTAAGACTTCAAACACATGGCAAAGAAGAAATACTTCGCATACTCGTTTTACCTTGATCGGGACTTTTTGGGTGTAGAGTTAATAGTTGCTGTGTATTTGCAGTTGGTGAAGAGCTCATGTTAGACAGTATCAATAACCACCTGAAATTCCCTCCTGCATAAATTAATCAATCTACTGATTTACTGACTTGTAGTATACATTTGACATGTTACACTTCGGCAATGGGACTAATGTAAAGTAGTAAATAAAGAGCCTCACCCATGTCATCTGGGAACAATGTAATTTTAATATGAAGCTTTATTGTTACAGGCAGCTGTCTGAAAATGAACAAGAGTTCTTCCTTCTGAACGAGTGAGGTTGGGTAGGCTCCGTAGTCCGTAAGAATAAATCACACAAACATGGTGATAGGAAAATCCATTTCTATTGTTGGGTTTTTTTTTTTTAGTGCTGGCATCAAATAGGCTAATGTCTTGCAATGGTAATTAAATTTTAAGAAGGCACATCTTGATTTTTTTATTGTTTTTAATTATAATGTTCTTAATATTTCTGACAAGCTGTATTTTAGCTGAGATTCCCTTGTCAGCAGAAAGAAAGCTCACAGGATGAAGGGGGGCACGTTGGTTCTTTAGATTGGCAGCTCTTTGTGGAAGGAGATGTCACTCTATTTCTAGTAGTTCTGACTCTTAACTGTAATGACAAAATGAGTATGTATACAGGCATGAAAATCTCTCCTTTGCTGCTTGTGATCCAGGACAAAACATAATACTGCGAGAGTGTTAGCCATGTTTTTTCCCAGTATGTCCTTTCCCAGGTTAAACTCCTACTGTCTTTGCTCTGTTTAGTCAGACTTTTGTTTTTAATGCCATTTAAAAAAGTTAATGAGGTTACTGGCTCCTGGGGCTCCTGAAGTTGGGTCATTATTTGCTACTGCTCTCCGCTGGGAGTTCTCTTGCCTCCTGCAGAGAACTGGGGGTGACTAAACTTGTTTTCTGAATCCGGTGTAAATGCGTGGAGTGGAGACCAAGCACAGGACATCTGCTTCCTTCAGAAACCTATTCAATATTATTTCAGAGCTAGTGACCTGGAAACCCTGAAAAAGAAACTTTGCTTTTGTTCTCCTAAGAACCTCTGTCCTCTACTTAAAAAAAAAAAACAAAAAAAACAAAACAACAAAATAAAACAAGAAACTGCCCTCCCTCCCTCCCCCTAACCAAGCCATACTCCCCAAACCTTGAAGCCGACAAAAGATTAGAGATGAAAAATGGAAAAACGTCAAATGTTTTCCTTGGAGAGAATAATATTGCCTCCAAAATAAAGTGTTTAAAGGCATGAAGATTTCTATGAAAAACACCCAGAAAACAGAATGGAAGAATATGTGTCCCTTACGCAGTACCGCTAATCTCCTGCCCCACACAACAGCCCTGGTCCTTGGGGGTTTATGTGCAAACGGAGCAGACTTACCAGCGTGGGGGAAGGCATCTTCTCTTGCAAAGATGGTGACTAGTTGAATCAAACGATAGTTCCACCTTGTCTTGTTTTTAGCTTTGTTTTTTAATGTGGATAACTGGAGGCAAGGAAATGGAAAGAAATGAAATAGAATTACATCTACATAAAATGATGAAGGAAAAGATAAAGTAGGTGAGGGAAACGCAAGGGAGCCAGGTCTTTGCTGAAGCTGAAATAGGAGTTAGAGGGCAAGGAAGGGAGGGCATGCGGAGCAAACGGTCAGTGCCTGGGAATTCTGCCTGAACGCCCCTGCAGTGCTGGGACTGGGGGCTTGATCCAGCAAAGGCATATGAATCCTTTGTGCACTGAAGGCGTCCTGTTTTAATGACTTCTCTATTGGCACCTGGAGCATGAAAGGGATAAAATTATCTGATTTTCTTGAAATGCCTTACAGGTAGCTAATGTTTATAAGGTGCAGGGCCTTTTCCTCTTTGAAGCTGATCCCTGTAGAGCAGATTATCTCAGTGCTGGCACACAAAACTGCAGCCCAGTTATATTTGAAAGTTTAGGTAAATAAAATTTCCTGGAATGTGCAAACTGCTTAAGCAATGCATTTCCTTTTGTATGGTGGAATGAAGAAAGCCTTGTCTTTCCTAAGGTTTTGGCATTTTAATTACACTGGTGTATTTAAAACACCTGACTTCTGACTTCAGTAAGCGAGTTGAGCTGTGCTGTTAGGAAGCCCGTAACACGTCTGTAACTGTGGTCTCTGTTAGGGCATAGTAGTGTTCATTTAGCATCTTGTAGTGACGCTTTTTTACCAATACATCCTTTAAATCAGAACTTGCCCAGCAAAACATGAGCTCTGTACAGTCTAGAAACCACGCCTCTGCTAAACTAAGTAAAAGCAGAAGAATGATGCTTCCTGCAGAAGCAAACAACAGTATAAATCACTTTTAAATTCTAATAACAGCAAAGTGAGTTACTAGAAAAATACTTGGCCAAAGAAAGATGTGTTTATATGACAGCGGTTTAGAAAATATCAAGAAGTTTATTTCAACAGTTTCAGTCTGTCTGGTTCTGGACTTTGTACTTATTAATGACGTGTTATTGAGAGTTCTTGGGGTTTTTTTCTGCAATTTCTTTTCCTGTGCTTTGGCTGGCAGCGCCTCACAAATACTACATTGGCTTCCGGTACGTCCATCCTCTGACAGAAGAAGCAATTGAAGAGATGGAGAAAGATGGCATTGAAAGGGCTATCGCTTTCACGCAGTACCCACAGTACAGTTGTTCTACCACAGGTAAGCGTCTGTGCAGGAGCAGAGCACGGACAGTGGCGAATGTAGGCACGTGTCTGCAAGCCTTGAGAGAGCGTGCGGAGTGTCAGTGCAAGCTGTCCTGTCTTCCTCAAAGTGCCCCTTCCTGTTGGCTTCATTGCCAACTCGAGGTCCTCTGTATTTAGTATAATTCTGAATTTTAGGTAGAAACTTCTTAACTCAGGATAGCTTTATGTTACCATTGTTATTGTGAGATAACATAAACTGAAGGCTCAGGAACATGACTGAGAAAGCTTTCTTCATGGAAACTAGCGCAATAATTGCTCTTCAGTTAAAGAATGGTTTAGCGAATTGTTCTTGGCTGGTACGTTGTATGAACTTTGATAAAATTGCTCCCATTTGAGGCTCTCTGTTCTGACTTACATTTTAAATGTGCATTTTAAATGTGTAGCATTTTAAAATATAATACCTTGCTACAAAACTGATTTCATCTGACAAGTTGCTAATGCCTTGGCTGAACTTATGTTCTTAATTCTCTGCATTTCAGGAAGCAGTTTAAATGCCATTTATCGCTACTATAATAAAAAAGGGGAGAAGCCGAAGATGAAGTGGAGTATAATTGACCGATGGCCCACACATCCCCTTCTTATTCAGGTATGGATTCGTATGAGAGCCTTTGAGTCAGAATGAGAGGTGTGAACTGAGCAGGTCTGATATGTTATCAAATTGGCATTCTTTGGGCTTTTCTTAGATTGGTTGATGTAGGAGAAACCAGGTATCTTTGCATTGCCAGATGACTTTAAAACAACAAAGAACTAAGTAAATACAGATGTTTATTGAGTTTCGTTTTTAGAAATATTTGCTACCAGTAAAAACGCAGTATAATGTTAAGCAACAGAAACATTCTGAGGAAACACTTCACTTAGATCAAGTCTTAGCTTCTAAGAAAGCTTACAAGATTTTTAGCCATAGAATGTACTAAAAGAAGATGAACCTATTTGCTGATTTAGGCTGTGTTTATATATTTTATTTAAAAAAAAAAACTTGAGGAGAATAAAAGGAATGCTTCAATTTGAGGGCACATTTTAGTTATGGTAATGAAATGTGTCTTGTCTACTATGTATGAAATTACAGGTGAAGGATGGTTATTTCATGCCAGATGTTTTGGCATGATAATGTGTGAAAGTGATCACCATGCATATCTTGTTTTAAAAGCATAGTCATATTATCATAACAGCGTTGGCTGGAAGGGACCTCTAGAGGTCAAATTCCTGCTCAGGGCAGGTCTATGGTTGACAAACCTACAGATCATGTTGGTTTGTCAGATTCTCATCCAGCAGCAAAGAGGCAATTCTAGGCACAGCACTGGCTGTGGCAGGAGCAATTAAGGGAAACCACCTTGCTCCTTGCTTTTCAGAGAAAATGGCACTTATCTTTCTTGGGGAGCCTCTCCTCTAGTTTGAGTTTTGTGGTGTGCTGAACAGATGATAAAAAATGACTGAAGGAAGGCAAGGTGGAACGGCCCACACTGTGTGACCTTCCTCTGACAAGCTGCCTGAGCATGATGCTGTCCTGGGACGTGCCATTCTTATTGTGCACCCTCCATGCCTTCAGTATGTATTCTCCCTGCCTACAGTGAAACATCTCAGCGAGTTTAGGAACCTTTCATATCTTCAGGGAACCTGCAAAATGGTTTCGATTAGACAGAGTACGTACAACCCCCTTTTTTTTTTTTTTTTATAAGCTCACCAGTGTGCGTTTCCTTAAGCCCGGGGAGGCTGTAATTGAAAGGGCTGACTCAGCCCCTGATTATAAAGTTGAAATGGAAATTAAATTTTTTTTTAACATTTCTGATCTGTTTTTCACTGTAAAATATCCGAGAGAGAAGACCATGCAGACAGAGTTGTTTCATGCTCCTGCAGCACCAGATGCCAGCAGTGATGGCAGCTTTTCTCTCTGTCCGCTCCCTCGGCCTAGCTGTGTGTATGCGGTGTTACGGCTGGCAGTGGGAGTGGAGGGTCAGAGGTATTTCCCTGCTTTTTTGTGTAGTACTAAGAACATTTCAGATGTTGATGGACAGAGGTGTCCCATCTCTCCCATGTTCTCTCCCATCAGCTGAGCTTAAGGAGGAGGTCTCTGAATACAGTTGAATACAATTATCTCAAACTTGCCTCAGCAGTCCATTAGGGGACACCTTTTGCAGAGCAGGCTTTTCTCTGATGCCGTGTGTATGTACTCTAATTTAGTCTAAGTGTAATGGGGCTGCTAAGAGAGGATGGTTGTGCTCTGCCCATTCGCCATTTCTTTCTCCCCCTGCCCTAGCAGCTGCACGCGTGCGCCCTCTGTGGCCAGGGAACCGCTCTTCAGAGGCAGTAGAGGAGAGTTGGGTTGAATTGGTTATGTTCTTTCAGTTTGTTACCAGCATCTTAAAACCACTGGGATGATCAAAAGTTCATGAGGGCCTTTGGTGTGTTGGAATTGGGCACTGTGTGATACTGTGTATGTGACAGTATGTAATACGTGCTGTCTCTCGCTATTGCCCCCTGCTATTGCCCCACGCAAAAAGGAAATTTTGAAGTTCTCAAGGCAACCTGGAACATCGAAGCTGCCTGTTTCGGGACATTTGAGATCATATAATGTCTCTTAGTGTTTCTATTCAGGTCTTTCCTTTTTTTTCTGAACAGTGCTTCACCGATCACATACAGAAGGAACTGAACCTGTTTCCCCCCGACAAAAGGAAAGATGTCGTCATCCTCTTCTCGGCTCACTCGCTGCCCATGTCCGTGAGTTACGTCAGGTTGTTTCTGTCATAGTTTGACCAGAGTCACACTAGCTGGGCTTGAATGGAAGGGTGTGCGGCTCGCACACCCACAGGGCAGGGCCACAGTTGTGGAAGTGCCAGGCAAATATGAAAGAGAAATATGAAGGCAAGTTAGTGAGTTGCAGCTGGAAGCCTGACGCAGAGCTGAAGGCGAGGCACGTGGACTGTGATGACTCTCCGGCATGCTTACTCAGATCTGTGCTGTGGGGCACCATTGAAGATGGGGCGCTGGGTCAGGTCAGACTCGGTACGGCTGCTTTCATGGCCTCACGAACTTGCCAGCTCAAACCCGGATGGTAACGGAGGGGAAAATTTGGTCATTTTCTCACCTCTAGAAAGCAGTAATAATACTTTTCCCTGAAGGAATGAAAGTAAAATCTTTGCAAAGTTGCAATAAATGACTTCTGTCAGCAACCAGCGGCTGCAGTGAAATGGCTCTTGGATCATTTTTCAAAAATGCAGTGCAGTTACCAAAATGTAACTATATCTATATATGATGATAGAAGAATTTATCTTTTCTCTTGCGAAGCAGGAGGAGTACATGTCCTGATAAAACAGCTTCATCATAGGTTTTGCTGGGCAAGAATGCAGGTTTTTCTTCCCTGTTTCGGATGAGCCAGGCACTTGATATGGCCCGTCCTGGGTGCAGCCACATCACGCGCAGCGTGCTTACCTTTCCCAGTCTTTAGGTGGTCTTTGCTCAAACATGTTCACTGGAAGAAAAAGGTCTGGTGTTTTTGTGTTGAAGGTAGTGAACCGTGGTGATCCGTATCCTCAGGAAGTGGGAGCTACTGTCCAGAGAGTCATGGAGAAGTTGAACTACTCCAACCCTTACAGGCTTGTGTGGCAGTCCAAGGTATGTGCTCAGGGAAGCTGTAAAGCCACTTGCCACTGTAAAACTCTTCAGGTGACGGAGTTTATGATCTTCCAGCTTAAGAAGATCATAACCTCAGTGCCTTTTTCCCGTTTTCAGCAAGTATTTCTGCTAGAACAGAATCCCCATCTTTTACTCAAATTCAGTCCACAGTTTCTCACCTTTTTTGTGTATTGCATCATTTTAAAGTAGATTTTTGATGTGTCTGTTAGAAAACCTATGATCTCATAACATCTAGTTTGGCATTTGTCTTTGTCAGAAGGAAAAATCAAGCACTCATTGGATTTTTAAGTTGTTGCTTTTGGAGAATCTCTGAGCAATTTTTCTGAAGTCATCATGGTGATATAGGCATTCTTAATAATAATATGAGCCTAATCCAAACAGGCTTCATTATTCTTGACAAAGACTGCTTGCATTACTTTGTACTTACTATTACTACTGCAAATAGCAAGGAACATAAGTTTTACCAGAATTATGTAATACAAGTAACCTTATGTCTCAAGGGCATTACACCTATCATGCCATTGTTGTCTTGTTCTTGAAGTTGCATATTATGGTACATCGGCACCAAATGCTTCGTGGATAGTAAAGAGGTAAGGACAGGTTGCTGCAGAATGGTAACTTCTTTAAAAGGCAGGTAAACCCTGTGCCGTAGGGGTCAGGGTTTTATTGAACTGAAAACAGTACACTTTTATTCAAATTTTCATTTATTTTAATGAGAGTCTCATTTAGGCCAGCCCAGGTTCTGTTTCTTTGGGATTTAAATGACAGGACAGTATGTCTTCATAAAAAATTTAATGGAGAAAGTGAGAGGTACTATCAAAAGCACGGAAATACAAATAATTGGCTCCATCTTAAACATAATCTGGTCTGTGTTGTCCTGCTTAAGAAAACATGCGTGTTCTTTGTAAGAATGATTTAATGAGGTTTTTTTTTCTTTATTTCCCTCCCCCTTTTCTTAAAGGTTGGACCAATGCCTTGGCTTGGTCCACAGACAGATGAGACCATTAAAGGACTGTGCCAAAGAGGAAAGAAGAACATGTTGTTGGTCCCAATAGCATTTACAAGTGACCACATTGAAACACTTTATGAACTGGATATTGAGTATGCCCAAGTTTTAGCAAATGAGGTGAATGTTTTATGGGTTTTATAACTGTTTGGATAGTGGTGCTCTGAAATTACTTTTCCTGTCTTGAAATTTGCTTTGTAATTGCTTCTTGCAATATGATTTGGGGCAAATTTTATCTTTCTGTAAATTGAAAATTAATCTAAACTGGCTTAACTTAAATTAATTTTTAGCAACACAAAACAGGTGGGAATTTGTCTTTTGAGGTTTAACTCTTTAAGCCACTACTATCCTAACTAAAAAAGAATCATGGATTTTTGGCAGCAAAGTGAAATTTTGCATCATAGTTATTTTTGCTGTATTGAAAAACATGGTACGGCATTTAATTCCATCATTTTGGGGGAACTTCTGAATGAAGCAGAAAGGAAGATTTTGAAGGCTAACTAGTGAAGGATCTAGCAGACTTAACTTTTTTTCTCCTTATTTTTGATTCAGTGTGGAGTTGAAAATATCAGAAGAGCAGAGTCTCTTAATGGAAATCCACTGTTCTCCAAGGTATCTTCTTTGTTGCAGTAGTTATAAAAGTTTGCAGTTGTGTGTTTCCTACTAGATTATGGAGGTCTTCTTGTAGTTTTTAAAGTATTTTGAGTTTAAGAGCAAAAACGGAAACCCCTGTACTTAATCTGTATACCACGAAGTGTTTTATTTACCACAGTTTGTGTTGGGGTTTTTTTTTGTTTGGTTGGTTTTGGGGTTTTTTTTTTGGTTTTTTTTTTTTTTAAAAGAAGTTCAGAAGCTTGGTTTGACAAAAAAGAAAAACAGTTTTATATTCATTTGTAGTAATCTTTTAATGAAATATTTCTCTTAAGATATTAATGCCAATGCAGTTTTAAAGCAGGATTTTCCCCTGAAGTAAAGGAGGGTAGTGCTTAAAAAGTGTAGTCTGGTGGATACACAATTTGGCAATCTCACTAGTCAGTGTGACACGTTAAAGCATTTTTTTATTTTAGGCAGATAGGTTTGCTCACTTCTGATTTTTAATTAACTGTCTTTCAGGCTCTGGCAGACTTGGTCTGTTCGCATATCCAGTCGAATGAAATCTGCTCTAGGCAGTTAACCCTCTGCTGTCCGCTCTGTGTAAATCCTGTCTGCAGGGAGACAAAAGCCTTCTTCACTAATCAACAGCTGTGATGGGCGGTCTAGGAGAGCCCCGCTGGATTATACAGGAAAATTGCCCTGGTGAAGCGGTGCAAGGGAAAGAAACCGCTTGACCAAACTCTCTGCTGTTACGTACTTACAGGCTGGTAGTCTGTGATGTTAACCTCATGTAACAGTGGGGAGAACTTGACTTTTTTGTTTTATTTTTTCTTATGTTCTCTTTCTTGAGGAGAGTTTGTAGAAAGTATGGAAATAAGGGCCTTTATCCTGTGAGATGTGAAAAGATCTCGTTTCACCTGATCCTGATTGGACTTAGCATGAACCCATAAGTACGCACTGAAAAACTTAAAAAACTTTTCTACGAATTAGCTTCTATTTCCTATGCAGGGATTTATTTGTATGCAGTTTTGTCAAGAGTGCATTAATTTCAGCTTTCCAGGTCAAGCATACAATTATTTGTTTTGTTTATGCCTAAGGTACCAGCATAGTCACTGATTGTCTCTTCTGAGAGTGATTTTTCAGATGGGTTTGAAGATCAAGTGGCTTCTAATGCTTTTAAAATAATGTGTATATTTTTTTTAGAACATAAAGATAAAGCTTTGTTTTCTTTTGATTTTTTTTCTCCTGCCAGAAACTTCCAGTGACAGCTTAGCTGGGATAATAGAACGCACAAGATTTGTTTACACTTTCTAGAAAAAACACTCTCATTATCTGCAGGGAAGCCTCTGCATTTGAAGAGCATAAAATGAAAGGAATAAGCCTGCTTGAGTGCTGCTGAAGAACATGCTCAATTGGAACAACCTGTGTATGTTTCAAATCTAGCAGCTATCAGCAGCATGTATGGAAGCATGTTGGGTTATCTTTTAAGCAAAATGGCTTTTTAAAATTATTATTAAAAAGGGCTTTCTCTGTTTGGTTAAGTAAATTTAGGAAGTTGGGCTTGCTCTCCAGAAGGTTTATAGATCTGCTGTGTGCTTTCTACTGTGCCACAGTGCTGTGGTTTTTGTGGGATACCTATGGAGTTCCATAGGTACAATTGATCTAGCTTAATTGATGTTGTTATTTAAAACTGAGATGATAAATCAGGAGTAACTTATATTGCAGATGCCTGAGAGCAGGCAGCCCCGCAGGCTGACAGCTGTGTGCTTATGCATACCTTTATCAAAAGCCGAATTTTGTCTGTTAGATTTTTGGCACTGATTGTGGGCCGGGAGTGTGCACTCGTAACCCAGCTAAACTTCTTGCTTGTTTTGGCAGGTGTTTGGGTGCTTCAGGACTGCTGAATCCACTCCTAAGTAGTGGTAGTTTTGTAGAGTGAAAAACCTTTTTAGGGCAGTATTCCCCTCACTGTCAGCACCGGGACCGGTGTCCAGGTTGGTCTTGGGATAGGAGGGGGCTTTTCGGAAAGGCTGGTCACCACACAGCACGCCTGAGCTTGGCGCTTGAAGTAATTCAGGGCAGAAGTAGCGCAGCACCTCAGTCAGTGGTCCTCTCGCACAGGGACCTCTCCTCCTGCGTGGGACAAAGGAGGAGCAAAGCTACGACAGTGTTCTGTGGGACTGAGCCATACGTGTATTAGTCTGGCTGTCAACTTCATGGGTATAAATGTTTACTTTATATAATTAGCACTGAAATGCCGGTACTTTGGCAATGCAGGTTGTTGTCTGCAAATTGATGATTCGGCTAATTGTGATGTTTGAGAAGCAGATGCCATGCTGCTCAGTTTTATTTGGTTATGTAATTAGGAGGCATGAACAGCTTGAACCTCTGATCTTTCAAGGATAGGGTTGTTTAAAAAGAAAATAGGCCTCTGTTGGTATAACAGGGGTTTATCTTGTTCTATTTTATGTTAAAGAATTAAACGTGGGATACTAAAGAAATGAGCGGGTGCTGTGTGGATCAGCCAGTGGGCTGAGTACTGCCATGGAGCGATGTAAATCCTTGCTAGGGCCTGTGGCCGAATACGTCTTGAGAGTTGATTGACGTGTCTGCACTGCCATGCTGCAGCTTCCGAGTGTGACTATGGTGAGACAGACTTAAATTCCTTCCGTGCCAGAACCTCCTACGTTACTGCTGTCCCTCGTTGCTTTAGCAGAAAGAAGTCTTCCTTGACCCTTCATACCTGTGCCTGTTTCAGTGGCGGGGAGCCACTGTTCTCCCTCCTTGCTCCATCCTTGGTCTCTGCCCGCTGCCTCGGCAGGAAGAAGGAACGCAAAGCTGATTCCTGCCCTCGCTCGGATGGAGTAGGTAGAGTGTCACGTGAATGGAAGAGTGAAATTTTCATGGAAAAGCTTTGAATCAGTGTCAAAAGAATACAAATGACTGCAGTATGTCTGGGAAGGGAACACTGGCCTTATGTCTCTCGTTGGACAAAGAACTTTCTCCGTTCCCATTTCTCTACTTGACACTTATGGGTCAGTGGAAAACAATCTGTTTTGTAAAATCTTCCTGCTTACACCTCTTTGCTACCAGCTGAAGGGTATATTGACCTTCAAATCCAGGTTGTGACCAGCACATTTAGAAGCTGGAAAGTGAAGGTTTATGTCATGTGAACATTGCGATACTATAAATATAGATTGGCTTTTTAT
Organism: Calonectris borealis; assembly: GCF_964195595.1. Classification (NCBI taxonomy): domain Eukaryota; kingdom Metazoa; phylum Chordata; class Aves; order Procellariiformes; family Procellariidae; genus Calonectris; species Calonectris borealis. The sequence continues at coordinate 86,801,903 of NC_134352.1, read as the reverse complement.
TTCCATACTGGAGAGAGTACTGAAAATATTAGCCAGCACTAATTATGAGGCATTATGTTTGTCCCCAGTAATAAAAGGTATTTAAAATTCGCTTTTTAGTATGCTAACCACAAGTGAGATAATTACTAAGCCTATTGCTGCTATTAGACCATAATGTAGAAATCACTTAATTTTCTAGCTTTTAGCAGAAGGATCTTGTCTCATAGAGTTGGTGAGGGTTCTTCATTTTGCTGAACAGATCATGTAATATCACTCTGTCCTGCTATTTAACACACATTATTTTGTCTTAGCACAGCATCAAAAGCCTGTTGAAAAACTACCTAAGCAAGTTAGCTAGCAGCTCTTCTTAATATTTTTAATAGAAATCAAGATAACAGTGAGACTAATAACAGTGGGAATTCTGCTGCCATTGAAATCTAATCCTGGGTTTTCTGTTTGGGAGCAATTCTGACTATGCTAACAAACAGTGGAATTCATTTCACCTTACTTTAGATGCTTCCGATCTACATGCCGACATCTGAGCTGGTCTCTTAGGCAGTATTTATGGTCAAAAGATTGTTTTAATAGGTGTCTCTGAGAAATTATTCATCTCTCAAAGCAGATGTCCACAACGGGTTGGATGAGTTTCACTCCGTTGCTGCCTCTGACCATGAAGGGAGCGTGCTGCACTAACTCAGAGGTAGTTAGCTACATTGCACATGTCTAACACGAGGAGAGAGGAATCCCATCCATTTATGTGCCTTCTTCTTCAGCACTCTGCCAGTGATGTGTAGCTGCTGCATTTGGGAGGTTGCAGTCTTAATCCTACAGTTATGCATTCAGTTTGCCCCTCTGGCAAATTTTAAACATTTGGTGCTACTGACTCAGGACCCAGTCTCGTCAGATCCTGAGCGCTTTCTGCCCTGGTTGAATTGCTTTGAGTATAAGGAAGTGTCAGCATCTGTGAGACTCTAGTCCTCGGACAATGATCTCGTTTGACTTTTTCATTGTCAATGACAGTCCTTTTGCAGTACTTCATTTCATTTGCAAGTGTTTATCATTTACGTATGCCCTGACAGAAAGCAACCAGTTGGAGGTGAGCTGAAGTGATGTGTTGAGGCAGCGTTGTACCCCAAGATTTTGGTGGTGAGAGCCGAGTCCTCAGCTGGACTTGAGCAGCGGGGGGCTTCGGGGGCGGTGCGGTGTCGCTGTCCCCTTGCCCAGGCTGCTCAGTCTGACCCGCCGATGCTGGCGGTGCCGTTTGCAGCGCAGGCTGACAAACAGCCGCACAACTGAGGCTGCGCCTGAACGTAGGAATGAGAGCTGGGGAGTGAAATCTTCACACCAGCACTCCCGGCGCTGTGGAGCTCTGGCCTGATTGAAAAATAGAGGAGTTCAGGAACAGAGCCCTTGGTTTCCTAAGGAAAGGAGTGGGAAGTAAAGGTGTTTGCAAACGGAATGTTTTGAAGAATTTGCTCATGATTAGGCTGTTCTCCTGATTTAACTCTCTGCAATTTTGCTTTTTTCTTTCTTTGTTTAGCTGAAGTTTTTCTCTTTTGGAGTTTATAAAATCTCCCTTATTACTGGCTGCATTTTAGAAAATGTGATAACTTCCAAAAGTGGTGCTGCAATATTAAAAGGTGTGTGGGTAGCGTCTGTGAGCTAACCTCCTGCTCCCCCTGGAGAAGAGGGTGTTACACTTGAGTTCAGTGGGGCTGGGATCTTCCTAGGAATATCTAAAAGCTCACTTTATTTTCCATTTCTACCACACCCAACGAGCTGGAAATCAGTGTGAAGTGTAAGATGCAAGAGAGAGAGAAGTTCCTTTTATTTTTTAATGCCAGATGTGTACAAATATTTGCTTTTAGTCCAACATGTATTTCAGATTGAACAAGGACTTCCATTTAATGTGACACAAAAAATTTGTGTAATCTTACTGTGTATCATTTGCCATGGATGGAATTTCAATTAAATTTTTTGGAAGAAATAACTGAGCTGTGTGTCGTTAGTAAGAGCCCTTTATGATGGTATTTGATGTCCTCTCTGTTCCTTTCCTTTTCTCTGCACCAGAAAGCAAAAGCATTTGGGCGCGCACTGGGCAGCATTTTGATTCGGATCAGTAGTGAACTGTGGAGCAACGATTCCCCCCTGACAGAGCCGATTCACTTTGTGCGCGAGAGGTTCAAACTCTGGATGCCTCTGGAAGGAAGCGCTCCAGATGTGCACCAGCGCGCCCACTGCACGCGGTCTCAGCCTTTCCTGTTTGGATGCTCGGTCCAAGGAACCAGACTAATGTTACCTGGAGCAGGACCTCAGCACCGCTGAGATACACCGGTCTGGTCCTGCTGTGCCAAATTACTTCCTGAAGTGGCCGAGCCGTGGTGGGTCAAATCAGCGGAAATAGTGGCACTTCGGCCCTCTGGGCTCGCAGTCCTTCAGGTCACGTCGGGCGCGTGCGAGGGCAGAGTTCACTAACGAAGTTCTGTGAGCAGCAGCCTTTATCTGGGTATTTATGTGTGGTTTTGAAAATGGGTGTCCCCAGTAGTGAAAGCTGCTTATTCCCCTCACGCAGAAGTGTCTGTATGCGTAACCGTTCGGCAGCTAGTAGAGTGTTGGGCGTGATGATCTCACACTGCCCTCGCCTCCATGGCTTCCCACCTCGGGTAACAAACTCCAGTGTCAGTTAAACTGGTCCCTTGGTGGAGGTGACAGTTGCAGAGCGAGGCTTTCGCCCAGGAACCTGCCTACCTCTGGCTCAGAGAGCGGTGCCTTCGTTTATAGTTTTCTGAACAAGGGGTCAAATTCAGCCGGAGCCTTTGTTTTGAAGGCGCAGTCTGTTCCCGTGTAGATGAGCGTGCTCAGGCGGGGGGGAGTTACACCTCACCCTGCCTCCGGCTCTGTTTGCCACGATCTCGCTAAGCGTCCGGGACGATGCCAAGTGATGCTTCAGGATGTGGAAGGGGATATAAAACACACAGATGCACGTGGTGCGGTTTCCTCATGCCAAGGTCCAGCTACACGCTTGGAGGAGGTGTGGAATTGAGTGTCGGTCTGCTTTCTGTGAAAACAGGGTTTGCCTGCTTTCTGTGGAAATGGGCTCACGAAGATGGTGAATAGATGATTTGCATTAGTTTTGAATCCCACCTGTGGTTAATTTATGCAGTTATCTATTAACAGTCTCTAGGCAGCTTATTTCTTATGTTAAAAATTAAGTGCTTGATTGATTATTTTCTAGAACAGTGATGAGAGTTGTTGTATACTTAAGCTGATCCATTAGTGAGCTCTCATTACTAGATTGTGATGGGGGAGAGAGCTGAATGGATGGAAGCTGGGAAGAATGAAGAAGAGCGGTGATTTTACTTCCTTTCTTTTGCCATTTTGCATTTGAATGGAGATTTGGCTGAGTAAGCAGTGTCACGTTTATTTGAATCCAAAAGAATCTCTTTAACGTTATGCAAGCATTGGCTCACTCTGCCTTTAGAAAGTTATAGTAGGGTAAAAAATTGCCAAGCATCAGTTGGTCTGTGGTGATCGCCTACCTGCCGGCTTTCACCTTCTCATTTCCCACGTGCGGTACGACGAGAGAAGCTCCTCCGCATTCAGCAGGAGTGACCGGAGGTCCCTCTGCTGCTGTCGCGGCAGAGAAGCTGATTTTGGCAACTTCTTGCCTTGTGGTAAATCAGCTTCTTGCTGGTTTCTGCTGAGATTTGTACGGGGAACCGTGACCTCGGGGGGAAGCCCCTCGCCCCCCTGCGGCTGTGGGTGGGCTCCACACACGTGGCTGCCCCGCTGGGACCAGCAGCGAGGGCGTCTGTGGGATGTCACTGACCGGCGGGTGATGCTGCAGGCGGAGGCAGCTCAGGCTCGCAGCGGCTGCACAGCTCTGCACAGGGCTGCACGACGCGCATTTTCCCTAAACTAATCCTGGGAAGTTATGGGATTGTCTTGGCAACAAAGTCACTTTGTATTGGATAGACGGGGGTTTAGGTTGCGGGAGGATCAGTATTGATGTCCTGTTAACAGCCGGTAAGCTGAACTCCCTGCTACCCTGCAGCAACCCCTTAGAAAGGAAAGCCGGCATACCCGCTGCAAGTGCGTTTTCAGAGTCCAAGGAAACGGCCCGTGCATTTGCCAGCAACTGCAGAGGTAACGTGTCCACCTGCTTTCCTGTTTTGCTGCTTTCCTCGTGGAGGGCGGGCAGACCCTGAAACCGGGGCCGACAACCGGGTCCTCGCACCTTTATGTTCAGCACGGGCTGGTCGAAGGCTTAAACTGATTCGTACCTCCTGGCTGGGTCAGACCACCATCGGGGCCATCCGAGCACGTATGGGCTGCTCTGTGTCTTTCATCCTTTGTGAAAAGTACTCCTCTTTTAGCAGGACCACCCATGGTGCGCTGGGCAAATGATTTATTTATAATTCATAACTTTCAAGCCCTCACGGGCAAGTTCTGCTCTTGCACATGGAGCACAGGGATTTGTAAATTTGGACCATGTCTAAAATCTGCCTTTTGTTTTCCTGCTAAATTTGTGCTTATCAGTAAGTGCCAGGAAAAGGTTATTTAATTTGCATCCGTCGGCCTGGCTGAACGGCATCCTTTACGTGACTGCACGGAGATGGATCGTCTGGAGATGGATCGTCTCTGAGACGCGCAGCCTGTTATCCCCCCGGGCTCAGAGGTTGCGTCGGGAGCGGCTGCCCGCTGACACCTGAACCCCAAAGGCCAAGAGATCACAAGGCCATAACGTGGGGAGAAGGCACTAAAGGTGTCGCTGCCGTTGTCCTCGGAGGAGGCGACCGTACCTGCGATCACATCGCTCACGGGGCAGGAAAAAGGGCTGAACGTCACGGGGATGGGGACGGGGTCGGGGACGCCCCGCTGCATTTTGTAACGCATGGCAGAGCCGATGCCTGGTGGTGGTGACGGGCGTTTCTCGTCGGCCGCAAGGACGGCTGCGAGGGCTCCTCCAGGACCAGACCTGCCGTGAAGGATGCGGAGTTCGAAGTCAAACCTCTGTCTCATTACCTTGATGTCAAAATACATTGTCCACGAAGTACTAAAGAGTGACATTACCTCCTGCTGATTTATGGCAAGGTTTCCAGGGTCTCTCAGAAATGCATGTGAAGACACATTTACACTCCCTAGTGGCGAGGAAAACCTGACACAGCGGCCGAGAGCAGAAATACTCCGGCAGAGCTGAAAGCATAACCGCTGCACGTACGCTGCAGCGCCTGGAAAAAGCCATTATAAATAGCAACCTCTCCCCAAACAGTGCTCCCAGGCCAAGACGCTGGGGCTCGAAATGCAGTGCCAGAGAGGCTTTGAAAGATCTCTAACCGCAGAGCAGATGGATGCAGCTGAGAGGGAGAGGCGAGGATGAAACATCGTCCTCCGAGCAGCAGCGGCTGGGGCCGGGCTGGGGCCCGCAGGCGTCGCCGGGCTGGCACCGCGAGAGCGCAAACGCCTCTGGCAAAGGGGAGCCTGCCCGAGACGGCGTAATGGCAGCACTTCGTGTAAGCGCAGGGTTCTGCTCAAGGTGTGCAGAATTTATGGTGGTGTTTGAGGTAATTTGCTGCTGTTAATTTTGGCTGGGTAAATAATTTGAAGTCAATACACCTACTTGAATAATTATGTCAGCATAACTTTGATCAGAAGACAGCCTGTTACATTAAACTGCAGCACTCTGCTTCCATTAACAGCGCTAGAGATTAACTGAAGATATTAAGTGAGATTTTGGGATTATTAAGCCTATGCATGATTTAGACTAACAGTATCTCACATTGTCCTGCCAAAGAATGCACTGTTTCCCAGCAGCGCAGCAGACCCTCGTTGCGTTGGTTTGAACTGCAACTGCTACGATGGGCATAAAGCACTCAAATGCAGAAAAATATGGCAAAAAACGTTTCTGTGAAATCACTGGAAAAGCTCTGATGCTGTGTAAGGTGGGCTCAGAATATGCAGTGGGGACAGATGGGACTTAAATGTGCAGTAACTAATGTCCTCATGTTCCCTGCAAATGGGTTTGCTGATTGCAGCTGCCAGGAATTTAATTAAGACCCGGGTTGACGCCTGCTGAACCGACGGGGTCTTCCCGTGCCAGTGGGCTACGGCCAGACCCTGAGGTGGCGAGGAGCACGGTTTCGGGCGATGGCAAAGGGGTGTTGCAGGTGGTGAGCTCCTCCCTTCCCTTGGCGTTACGGGCAGGGTTTACCACGGTATTGTAGTAAATAAACCACAAGCTCTGTACTTTTGAGCATTGTTCGGAGTCAGCCTGTTTGTATGCTCTCCCTCTGACATGGGTGCTCATATGGAAGAAAAATGCTACTTTCACAAAAAGGAAAAAAAGGAGGACGCTGCTGCCTGACAGCGCGTCCCCGGTCCATCTTCTCTGGCAAACTCTGTTGACTTCGTCATGATCCGTGTTATGTCCAGGTCCCTTCAAAAGATGCCCGGGGCAGCTGTGCATGGGAACATGTTTTCCAAATTCCAATTTCTTCAGGAAAATGCCCCACGTTTGGCACAGAGGCAGTGTGCTCAGGGCTGGTTCCTTCCCGGTGCTCCCAGCACTGACGCCTCCCTGCCTGGTAACTGGTGGAAGCTGAAAAGCTTGCCTGCGGAACATCGAGGTCTGTCAGTGGATTATTGGGAATTGAGGGGGGTCTCGACGTGAGCCTGCTCAGCGGTACAGAGATCTTCTCTGATGGATGAAGTCAGCACTAACCCACCGCGTCTCGCCCGGGAGATGCTTTGTGACAGCGTGACGTGAGCACCCCCTGCCCAGAGACCGAACGGGGACCCAGCAGTGGGAAGCAGGAGCAGACAGCAGGAAGGTGATGTGAATTGTAACCTCCGGAAGGATCGCCAATGCTTACTGGAAATCCGTGATGCCGGCTGATGTGAGAGCAATGCTGCAGTCAGCGCAGCTCAGCTCTGGGACGTACAACATGCTGTGGAGGAGAGAAGACAAAGCAGGTTTGGGGCTGAGGGATGGAGAAAAGACTGCTGTGTGCAGAGCTGAGTGAGAGGTGTCCCTGGGGAGGCTCTGGGAGCTTACACAGCAGTGGTGGGCGCCAGAATGGCCTTAGCAGCCGTTGCAAACCACCCCGAACAGCCCAGCGGCACTGCAGGATTGTGATTGATAGTTAAGTTGCTGCGACCGTCTGCTCTCACGGAGGGGACTGTCGGTCCTTTGGTTGGCAGAACAGAGCCTTGGAATAATTTATTGCTCATCGGGGACCCAGTAGCCCAAAACGGTTTGAAAGGGGGATTGCGGCTTCTCAGCCAAGTCAGTGCAAAAAGGCTGTGCTCCTTCAGAGGGTGCCTGGCAGAGCTGCGGCTCCTGCCCAGCGTCCCAGCACAGAGCCCACGTGTCCCAGTGCTACAGAGAGAGGAACAGGAGGAAGGACCCCGGAGAAAGGAGTTTCTCCTTGGACTCTGCACTGAGAAAACAGCCAGCTACCATGGGCTGACCTGGAGGTTTGGACTCTGGGCTTGGTGAAAGTTGGCGTTTGTGCGTGAGGTGCTAGAGGGTGCGAGAAGTACCTTAATGGCCGCTGGCACTTTAAATCTTTTTAAAATGTCTGCGTATGAGTGAAGGTGTCTGGGGACAAACTTAAGCTTCCCCTGGCTGCGTGTGTGCACGGCGAGCCAGAGCGCGCGCACAGTTCGTACTCCTGAAAGCGCCGGGGAGCAAAGCCTTCCGGAGCGCCCCGTGCCGCACGAGCCCCCCGGCCCCTTCCGCGCGGCTGCCCAGGAGCCCGGGCAGGGCTGGCCCTTCCGCGCGGCCCAAGGGCCTGCGGCGCAGCCGGCCCCTTCCCTCGCTTGGGGGCCGGCAGCCCGGGCCCCCCCGTGGGTGCGCTGCCGGGGGGTTGGTTTTTCTCCCGGGATGATGGGGAGGGAGCTGTAATGCAGAATCCAGAGCCCTCAGTCATTCTTTTCCTGTCATTTTTAAGGATGATCCATAACGTGTGAACATCACCCGCAATCGAGGCCTAATTACGTTTCTCAAGTGAGCGCGCTGCATTTTCAAGGAAGTCTTAAACGAGCACTTAAGCTGCGATGCTGCGGAGTGCGCGCTGGGCTCCCGGGGGCTCGGCGTCCTGCGGGCTGCGCGGGGCCCTCGCAGCCAACTCCCACAAGCACTTTTATCACAGAGTTATTAGGCCATTATGGTCTACGATTGTCTTTTACTGCCTTTGATTTCTTCTGTTGTCAGGCGTGAGGAAAGTGATGTGTAATATGATCCAAAGTGTTCTTGTTTGTTTTAATCTACTGTTTTAATATATTATGGCTTCCTGCCATTATGCCTTTCTGAGATGGACCCCGGAGTCACTCGCAGAGGTTTTATATGTGCAGAAGCTGAAAGGCATTTTTCCAGTGGGTACATCTGACGGTAGGCAGAGCTAATCGTATTGTTTTCCCCTCTGTGTGTGTGTGTGTGTGCACTGACACTGGTTGTTTCCACCTGAGCATCGACCATCCCGCTGCGGTGTCCCACCACCCTGCCTCTCACAAGTCGTCTTTCCTCCTGGTTGTTTTGCTTAAGCACCTCCATGCCCCGCGTGCTAAAAAAAATATCAGTGACATTGCACAACCTTCTGCTGTTTTCCCCCAAAAGAAAGCAGTTGCCTTACAGTGACGCTCCGTAACGGGGTGCACGCTGGCTTCCAGGCTTTTCCCCTGGGGTTCCCTACAAGGCTTCAAAGCGGGGCTGGGCGCTTGGCTCGCAGAAGATGGCAACGCTGTAAGTGAAACCCCCCGTTGCCAGCGCTTCATCTGCAGTCGGGAGGGACCCGCGCCGTCATCGCCGCGGGGTCCGACACCGCGGATCGTTACTGTCCAGTTCAGCCTGACGGACGCACTGCCGTCGCCGTCGCCGCTGCGCGCCGGCCTGCCCCAGGAGGAGGAGAGCGTGGCGCCCGCTGCCGGGGGCAGCTGGGGGTGAACGTTTCGGGGGGCAGCCCAGGATCCCGCCACGTGCCATGGAGCCCCGCCGGGGAGCAGGGGCACCAGCCGGCCTGGCCTCCCCGGGGTGTCCCTGCGTCCTTATGACGTGAGCGCAGGGTTTTGGTGGGGTTTTTTTTAACATTGGTGACAAAACTAAGGGGTTTTTAAGGCGTTTTAACCTGGAACGATTGTGTGAGCCCCCGGCAGGGTTAAGAAGCAGCGAGTCAAGGGGAATTCACAGGAATGAGCTGCTCCACCAGGGACAGGGAACTGATCCCCTCGCCACGGGATGCGAAGTCTGGCCTGGACCCGAGTGCGGGTGTCACGACCCGGCACTGGGAAAAGCCACAAAAGGAGAGAGCAGCAATTCTTGTCTCGGGAGGCTTCCAGCTGCTGCCGGCCGGCGGCGGGGAGCGGGGCGGTGCAGCCGGGAGATGGAAGCGGCTCTGCTCCAGAGACACCACTCCCACCGCCGCAGCTCCGGCGCTCCCTGCCCTCGGGTTGCCAGGAAGAGTCGGAGGAGGACGTGCAAAGAAACACACCGCAGCTCTTTAATGCCCTTTTGGGTTCATACTGGTGTGTTTTGCAGGCCCAAATGTGACTCAAACATAAGCTGATAAAGTGAGGTGGGTGAAGAAGAGTCTCACGTAGGTGGTGGGGGTCCCCCGGTGCCACGCGGGGTGCCGGGGGTGCCCCGCCGTGGCTGCCGTGTGTGGGCAGGAGCTCCTGCCGGGACAACGGGAGGATCTGGAGCATCAAGTCCTCCTCGGGTTCCTCAGCTGAGCGCGGTCGCTTCTCCGTCCCCTGGAAGTGCACGCTGCTGTGCTGGGGGCCTGGCCGCGGCTGCTCGGGGGCTGTGCTCAGGGTGCTCCGGCAGGGCTGCCAGGTGCCGGGGTGGATCAGCCGCCCCGTTTGACGGGTCGGTGGGTAATGCCCGGCGTTCGCAGCACCGCTCGCTGCTGCGGCACAGCCCGGTGCCCACCAAGGCCAGTGGCTTCAGTGCGTCCCTTCACCCGGGGGATTTGCAGGAGAAGCCGAGCAGCGTGCCCGGCTGAAACCCTGCCGCACGCTCAGGTCATCCTTCAGCTTTTTGTCAGCTTAATGAAATGGTCCCATTTCCTTCTTCCAGATGTGCCCGCTGCTAAGGGCCTGGAAAATGCATTCCTGTGGGAATGATCCCGCAAGTGAAATGGGAACGACCTACCGTGGGCTGCATTAGTCTCAGTGTCATCGCTTTCATCTTTTTGCTGTTAAACTGCTTTTACCCTTCCAGCGGTCAGCTACCCTCCCGGCCCTTCCTCGGGACCGGCAGCCGTCCCGGCGGCACTCGCCTCCGCGGTCCTCGCCGCCGCCTGCTCCCGGAGGAGGCCCCTCTGCCGGGGGGGTTTGCTGCCCACGCAGGAGCCCGGAGCTCTGCACGGGGAGGGGCTCGGGAAAACACACCTAACCCGGCTTGTTCCTTCTCGCCCTCACCGCAGAGCCTGAGCACAGGACCTGGTGGGTGGGCTCCTTTCCCCGGGTGCGCGGGGACACAGGCGGCATTGTCACCTCCATTGCCCCTCTGTGTGGACCAGCCGGTCGTAGCCGTGCGAGGGGAGCGTGGGGCAGGGGCAGGGCGCTCGGAGAGGTGCTCAGCCCCACGCCTGCCGGGTGCGCGAGCTGCCGGGGGCACGGGGCTCGGGGGGGCTCGGCTCCCTCCCCTTCCTCAGGAGTCCCCCCCACACCCCGCACCAGAGGGTGAAGGTGGAAAGGGGACTTGAATGGCAGCATTCTGGGCTCTTTGACACAAAATGCTGAAGAGGCAGGTCTGCTTTTATTTGCACTGGTAGCCACTCAGCAAAGTTAAATGAAGCAGCGTAAATGTAATTAATGGCAGAATCTGGCTCAGTGTCGAGAGAGGGACAAGAAGAGAATGAGCACGAAAACGAATTCTTCTGTGATTTCATTAACCCCAAGGTTAAAAATCGGTGCTAAGGTTAGATTCAAGATGATAAAACCCACAGTGCCTTTTTACCAGCAAGGGTGCTGCAGCCCCCGCAGCTGCCCTGCGTGCGGCACAGGGTGCTCGCCTGGGGACGGGACACAGCGGTTCCCGGGGGGCTGCAGAGTCCCCCCACAGCCGGCGCTGCCCTTTACCAGATGCAAATGCAGGGCTCTGTTTTATTTTCAGTCAGTCTGCATAATTATAGGATTTTTCTTTACAAAAGACCTTGAATACTCCCATGCCAGAGCCCCAAGTCCCTGTCGTGCGAAGACCCCTGAGCAGTGGCGCTGAAGCAATGCGTATGCGTCGTAGCACGCGTGATAAGCAGGAGGGGTAAAGGTTAATGCACTGGGAAGGCTGTGCGAGAGGAGACCTGGGAGAGAAGGTTTGCAAAACGCTCCACTTGAGAAATCATCTGCGGGATAATGAAGTTGCTTCTCTCCATGCTGCGGTTTGTCCCTATTCCATTATAATCCTAGAATCACAGAATGGTTTGGGTTGGAAGGGACCTTAAAGAGTCCCGCCATGGGCAGGGACATCTTTCACTAGATGAGGTTGCTTGAAGCCCCATCCATCCTGGCCTTGAACGCTTCCAGGGATGGGGCATCTACCACCTCCCTGGGCAACCTGTGCCAGTGCCTCACCACCCTCATCGTAAAGCATTTCTTCCTTATATCTGATCTAAATCTACCCTCTTTCAGTTTAAAGCCATTACCCCTTGTCCGATCACTACATGCCCTCGTAGAAAGTCCCTCTCCAGCTTTCTTGCAGGCCCCTTCGCGTGCTGAAGGCTGCCAGAGGGTCTCTGGCACTAGCTGCATGAGCTGTGTTCGGAGAAGAATGCGTCAGACCTTTTCTCAAGTACATTCTGCTCATACTTGGCCAGCTCCTGCATGCCACGTAGCGTTTTTGGGACGTGCTCCTACATTAGTCTGTGCTCGGCTCTGCTTTACCCTGCTGCACCCCTGACAGCGGTAACAGCCCGCGCCTGCGCTGGCGGCCTGAGCAGCAAAGCTCCGCTCCGCCCGTGGTGCAGGATCAGGCTGCGGTCAGCAGCTAGACACTAGGAAGGCACCTGGAAAAAAAAAACCTAGGAACTTTTCGTCGCACAAGGAAGCAAAAGCGTTGTTTTCCTCTTTTATTGAACTTTGGCAAATAATATGTGTGTGTGGGTTTTACATCAATAGCTATAAATAAAAATTTGAAAGCAATGTAATACTTGTCATTAAGATAAAGGACATCTATTGGCACAAATCATTGAGTAAAAACCCTTTAATGATAAAATAACATTCACTCTTTAGCTACTTTATTTGTCTGAAAAACTCAGCTTACACTCAGTTCAACATATCACCTTCCACAAAGTTAAAAAATGACATAAAATGACATAATAAAATATACCTTAAATTTCATAATACAAGTACCTTGGCAAATTTTAGCAAGCTGGACCACCTACTGTTGGCCACAGTAGTGAACATTGTCATCGTCTCACATACCCCTTGTTGCCTTTGGACTGAAAAATGCGGGTGAACTCAGCGTGTAGGTATTACAACAACTGCGTGTCGTCTGAGTGGTGGCTGGGAGCTGCTAGCATGAGTTGGGTCTGCCGAAACAAATATCCAGTCTGCTTATTGCGGAAGAACATATAAAGCTTTCTGGAAGATTAAACACTATTACAATCATTAACTGTCTTACAAAAAACCTATTTAAAATTCTTGTATCCATTACTGTCTTTGGCAGATAAATAAGGAAAAAAATAAACAGACTATATTACAAAGCTTTCATTATCACAATCTACTGTGTAAGGCCAAATAAAAATATGTTTCTTTGCACTAATGAAAGCACATCTCTAACATAGCCTTAATGACAGACAATATAAACACTCTACCGACGTTACTTCAGATGCCTCGTTAGAAGACTGCGACTTCTGGACTCCTATTCCCCGAGCGGCACTCTTCCACGCAGAGCAAAGTGTATTTAGCAGTTGATTTGGCTTTATGTCCAGTGTCACCAGTGAGCCAGGGTTACGTGACGAGCCCCAAGCTGGACAATCGAGTTGCCGCTCTGCTAGCGGTACTGTAAAACTGGGGGTCTGGGGCGTGGAACCGGTTTAGGACACGAGGGGCAAATCAAAGGGGGTATGAAACATTTCGGACACCCGAACCCCGCGCGGCGGGTGGCGAGCGACGGGGCCGCCCGAGCCGGTGCTCGTGCTCCCTCCGGCAGGCTGCGGCAGCGGGGGGACCGGCTGGGCTGCACGGGCAGGAGCGGCGCAAGGGGTCCGGCTGCGCCGCCCGGACCGCCGCCCCGCGACAGGCTTGTCCGTCGCGACAGGCGACGCGGCTGGGAGAGCGCCGCTGACCCCGAACTCGTCTGTCTCCTGGCGGGCGCCGGCTCGCCGCAGCAGGCGGGACGGTGGGCCTGGGCAGGAGCCGCGGGCAGGGCAGGGGACGCAGCCGAGGCTCCCCAGCACGCCCCCCGCGCCCGGCCCCCCGCGCCATGCCCGCGGGTCTGCCATAAAGCCAAAGTAACTCCTGTTCCTGGGAAAAAACGCACAGTTGGCTCCGGTTTGAGCAAGACGTGTCTTTTCAAGTGACTGACTTACGCGTCGAATTGGCCGGGAAAAAGCTGCTAGTTGGCCAAACTTTTCCTCTAATACAAATTTAATTTAACTGGAATTCAATTTGAGTCTGTGTTTAAAACACGGAGAGATGAGAACTGATCTAAATATCGGTTCTTATCGGGACTTCATCGTATGAGGCAAAACTGTGCATGTTTTCACAGCTTAAATGTACACACGACTGCGCCACAACTGCTAACAGGTAACAGGCCCCATGCATAAATAAATACCATCAAACCAAAAGACCTATTTTCAAATTCAAAAAAAGAAGTTGCCATTAAGAACCACGATGCATCACACTGCTAAGGTTTTGCCTCATGCATAAAAATGGTAGCGCTGACTGGCAGTTGCTAATTATAATACTACACCGTCACACAGAACAATTAGCTGTTCAGACCAAGTAGCACAAATGTAGAAAATAATCTTTTTTTTCTTTTTTTTTCAACAGAGCAAATTAACACAGATTGTTTCTTCAGCAAAATATGAAACTGTAAACTTTGGGCTCATTCTGCAACTTTTCCCCAATCCTTAATAAACAAAAAAACCCAATGGGAAGAAAGACTGACGTACATTTTTAAGCGCACCTTTTCCGTCTATTACAAAAGCACAACCTAAAACGTATAAAGCTTTTCCTTTTTTAAATCACAGTTACCAAAAAGAAACAGTGAATAATTTATTACATACGCTATAATTACATTACTCTAAACAACTATTCTCTATGAGGTATATCTGAGAAAATTCGGTAAGGGATTGCACGGTCTGCGTTGCCAACATGCCCAGTTTTATATTAAAGCTTTGGAACCATGAAGAAATAGAGAAGGAAGAGGAGAGGAGAGGAGAAGGAGAAGGAGAAGGAGAAGGAGGAGAAGGAGAAGGAGAAGGAGGAGAAGGAGAAGGAGAAGGAGAAGGAGCAGGAGGAGGAGGAGGAGGAGAAGGAGAAGGAGAAGGAGAAGGAGGAGGAGGAGGAGGAGAAGGAGAAGGAGAAGGAGAAGGAGGAGGAGGAGGAGGAGAAGGAGAAGGAGAAGGAGAAGGAGGAGGAGGAGGAGGAGAAGGAGAAGGAGAAGGAGAAGGAGAAGGAGAAGGAGGAGGAGGAGGAGAAGGAGAACGAGAAGGAGGAGGAGGAGAAGAGGAGGAGGAGGAGGAGGAGGAGAAGGAGAAAGAGAAGGAGAAGGAGGAGGAGAATGAGAACGAGAACAAGAAGGAGGAGGAGGAGGAGAAGGAGGAGGAGGAGAAGGAGAAAGAAGAGGAGGAGGAGGAGGATGAGGAGGAGGAGGCGGAGGAGGAGGAGGAGAGGAGGCAGGAGAGGAGCCTTTGGTATTATTAGGAGTTTTGTTCTTTGCAGGGCTGCATTGCAAAGCACCACAGTACAAAAAGCCCACCAGGTACGATTCGGCGGCCCAGTTGAAGCTGAGGTATTCACAGGAAGAATTAAAAAAAGCACAGAGAGGTCTAGACTGGCAAAATCGTTGCTTTGGTTCAAGCAAGGCACTCGTCCCGTGGTAATGTCACACTTTGCAAGTGAAGCATGAGTCTGGTGAGAACCGCGACGGCTGCAGAGGACCCTGCCAGCTCTGGGGACTTCCTGCGTCCAGCCTGCCACCCGCCCGTGCTGTGCAGGGGTGGCGAGGGGCACGGCGGGAGGGCTTCACCTACCACAAGGACGGATCGTCTCCTCCACGCCCAGAAGGCATCCTGAGAATTATTATAGCTTTCTATTGAAGGAATATATATATATATAGATATAAAAAGCACACTTGTCAAGTCCCTATCTTTTCCAATACAGACTCAAACCCAAAAAGAAATACAAACCAAAAGGCAACATTTAATTAAAGTGGAGCTTTTGTGTTGAGCTGCTGGTACTCTGCCTGTGAATCCCAAGGCATGGCTCAGGCAGATTCCTTAGGGGAAGGCTCAAGCCCCCGCAGCAGACGGCGGCGCGGCCCCCGTCCCGCCCTGGGACGCGGCTCGCCCGGGCTCTGCGCCGACGCGGGGTCTCACCAACGCAGGAGATGCTGTCGGGGGTAAGTGTCGCCTGCCTTAATTGTCATTAAATCAAGGCGTTTGCACCCACGCGGGGCAGGTCCAGAGATTAAGAAACTGGCTTTTAAGCTCAGCCGAAAGTGCGTACCTGCGATCTGAACGAGGTTTTTTTCTCTTTCAAATTTACCTACCAGCCAGTGCTCACCTTCTTCTTGTTTTTCTGCGGAACGGGCTCTGCTCACGGCAGGATTCGGGGGGCTCCTACAGAAAGGCTGAACTTGCGTCTGAACCGGCCCGGGGGAGGCTGCGGGGGTACAGAGTGGCGGGAGAGCAAGCAGTGCCCAGCAGCGGATTCAGCGCATCAGAGCGTTTGGTTCAGTCGTACAAACAGGATAAAACAGGCTAAAAGAAACAAATGCTAAAGGGCACCACTAATTCCCCAAAGCCAACCAACCAACTTTTAAGTAAATCTTAGGAACACGATACTAATGGAGCTTAATGTAGCTTTGTTTCATTGCTAACTTGAGAAAAACAATTAATTGATTTTCATATGCAAACTGTGATTGCAAACAACAGCAGCAAACGGTGAGCAGGCGGGCGCAGCCTCTGTATCTGCTGGGCCCACCGGGCTCGTTCGAGACGCAGCGTGCGCCTGGGCCAGGGGGGCAAGGGGCACGCCAAGGGGCTTGCTGCGTGGTGTCTGGATGGCCAAAATCAAGCAGAATCCCCCTCCCCGCCGGCTAGCTGCCACCAGCGGGCTCTGCTGGCGTGGGGGCCCCCAGGCCAGCCCTCAGATTACGTTCAAGCATGGCATTGCTTGAAAAGAACACCTTCTAGTGCTAATTGCTGCCGCTGCTGCAAATGCACGCCCATAAATACTTCAGCAGGACTTCTGCAGGTGGCAGCATGCAGATCCCTTTCCCCAAGGAATCGGCTGACGGACAAAGCCTGGGTTCCTCTCCAGGTCAACACAACTGCTCCATCCACCGGAATCTGGCGTGGGGAAGGACGTGAAATGGTTTCACGTCTCCAAACATTTTTGGCTGGCAGGAAGGCATAAGGGAAACACAGAAAATGTCGTCACCAGAACTGGCAGCTTCCACAAGAAGTATTTCTTTGGGTATCTGGGTTGCAAGTGTACATTACTGTATGTAGGAGAGAACTACAGGTTGAAACTATAAAAGAGCACAAGCAAAATGCAGACCGCACAGAGAAAGAAATCTTTGGTATCTTTGGTATCATCAACACGATTAAAATTACAAATGGAAAAAGTCAGTGAGGTAGCCTCTTTGGTTCTCACTAGAAATAGAAAGGTTTTTTCTTTTTTTCTTTTTTCCTTTTTTTTTCTTTTTTCTTTTTTTTTACACACACAGAAGTTCATTCTTGGAAGCAGCTAGTTTAAGGGTTTCTCTCTTTTTGCTTGGCATGTATTATTTTTCCCCCAGCTTAAGTTTTAAGACGCCACAAAGTTCAGGCAAAGTATCCCAGTGTCTTTTCTTTCCTATTGTTTCTGAATGCACAGTTTTAGGTTGAATATTCATTGCTTGTCCTCAAAATTCGCTCTGTTGTTCTCACAGAAAATCAGCTGTAGTGCTTTAAAGGTAATTCTAAATAAAAAATAAAAACTATACAAGGGCATCCTCAGATGATGAAGAATAAGTTAAATAAATAAGTTATATTATGAAGGCTTTATGTGCCATAATAAAAGTACGTCGCACTTTCTAATCAGATGGGAAGAGATTAACTTAAATAATTTAAACTTTGATATTTAAACAATTAAAATCAATTAAAAGAAGAAATTAAAACTAGACTCCTGTTTTGTGTAACTCGTTATTTTTCTCCCGTCTGTAATGGAACCTGGCTGCTCTATGAAGCAATACTAACTTTTAAGTGTATTTACTAACATACACTTCGCATCTCTGATGCGCTACAACAGTAAAATGGATAAATAAGCAAAATTAATCCCAAATTAATTAATAAATCGTTGAATTAAATAATTACAAATAACTAACATTGGAGTCTGATCCCGCAGTCTGTATTCAGGCAAAACTCCCATTGAATTTTAAAGCTAAAATGAAACTCAATGTCATTTAGACTGAACAGAGATTTCGGGACCTACTCTAAGACTAAATTAAATAAATTACATTATTGATAGATAATATATGGGGGTAAAACCCACCAGTGTCTGGAAAAAAAACCCAAACATTTTAAGCTTTGCCTTTCTAAAAAATTTAAACAATAAAAATTCCCCTTAATAAATATAAAGGAGGCCAAGTATAAAGTTTCCCCATGCCTTAAAAATACTTAGGTATTGTGACAAGCAAGAAAAACATTGTGTTTTGTCCGAAGCTAGCACACCCTTTGCAATACCATGTCGTTACCGTGTCTTGCTTTGGAAGAGGAGATCCCTATTCCCTTATGCAGGTTTGAGCGTGGTTTGCTGGTTTAGTCCTTCTCAGGTCTTTGGATTCAGCTTTAGGTAAGAGAGATCCAGAATAAAGCTATTCAACCGAAGTCATCAAGCACATTCTTTGTTCCTTCACGGATGATTAAACAATATCCAAGGTTTCTTGAAAGTTGAATTCATCTTGGATGTGCCCATGGTAGTAACTCCAAGTACACGGTACGGAAGATGCTGGGACACTATCTGTACATACTAGTCTTTCGTATCAGAATAAATAAAAGGAACAAGTTACATTACACGGCTCTATAGATTCATAAATATATGGTATATAAACGTAACATATCTATTTGAGTTGGTTTTAGTATGGGCAGAATATAGCATATATTCTGCTCATACATGTACATACAAATATATCTACCCACAGTATATGCTATCGACACTCCTCTTCTGAGATAGCTGCTACATAAAAGCCTACAAAAGTTGACAATGAAATGGAAGACGTAACGTAGGGCCATGAAAGATGCAGGGATAAAAAATGCAGCAGTATTTTCAGATGTTCAGATGAAAACAATTTTTGTCAAATACGAAGGAAACATGGGTGTTGATATAGTTGCAATCCCCAGCACAGAGAAGCCTCACGCGTTTTGCTAAACAAATGGTGCAGCGCGGGCAGTAGTAGGCTCAGTACTACTCAGTCCCTGTAATTACATTCTTCCCAGTGTGAGATTGCAGATCAACATTTGAAAGATCGAGGCAAGAACTTAAGCCATAATATTGCATAACAAGAACTTCCACAATTTGGACAAAATTAATGATTTCATTGAATATACATATTTTTGCAATTCAGTAGTTGATCTGGACTTACTTCGTTACGGCTATTGGGATGAACCCCGAACAGAAACCAAAAGCCCAGGTCTGTGCTCGCAGGCTTCACGAGAAGCCCAGGGCAGGCTCCTCGCTGCCCCCAGGGACGGGCGGTACGCGGGAGGCAAAACCGCCAGTCTGTGGATGCCCCCATCGCGAAGCGTCCCACCTGCCCATCTCTGCGGTGGGACGCCGACTGCCAAGCGCACGCCTTCGAGGACGGCGGGCACTCTCCTCGCCCGAGATGCCCTTCGCTGCCTCGCGGCGGCAGCGGGGGGGAGGCAAGGGGCGGCAGGCTGGGTTTCGCTGGTGGTGCGCCATCTCCTCCAGCGGGTGCAAGGGCACTATGGCATGGAGCATGAGAAAAGCGACGAAACCCAGCATCGCCTGACACTGCTGCAGGTTGCGGGAGGACACTTGCAGAATGAGACTTTTCCCGTGAGGGCAATGCCACGTTCAAAATGCACATGAGAGGCTGGTTTGAGTGGACCCTCTTGGATGGGAATGAAGGTGAAACTTCAACATGACCAAACCACCTCAGCTGGGCCCTGCTCTACAGCGTGCTGGCTCAGAACTTCTCACTCAAATACCCAGAGGCGTCGGTACGCATCAGCCCAGACCTGAACCATTTTTTGGCAGCTTTATTTCATGTCTGACTACGAGGCTTCTTTGGATCATTTTCAAATCGTGCACGATCTGTCTGGAAATCTATGTTGACGGATGGTTTGATTCCCAGAGCTGGTATGTGCTGTCAGTTTAGCTGTGAGGATCCTGAGTTTACTTTTCAGAAACCTTTCCTGTCCTGAGCAGACAAGGCTTTTTGGTTTTCTTTCTTTTTTTAAGTGTAAGCATTGGAAAATGACTGCAGCAGTTTTGCAAAGCAGTTAAGAAGCAGCCCTCATTTAAAGGTAGAGATGGAGCAAAATGGTACCACTGCGCTCCAGCTCTGCAGATAATTTGGACCTAGGTCTGTGTGATGATTTGGATCATCATGACTCTGATCAACCAACATAATATGTCTAATATGTCAAAACAAACTACTGAACTGCCACATGAACTGCTGAAACCTCAATTCCGGTTCAGATCGGGATCTGATCTCGGTGAGCCAGGCTGTGGCAGTGCTTAGCACTTACAATGACATAAATCAGTACATATATATTGCAAGTTTTATCCCTGGGGAAGAGAAAGAAGGGTGTAGGTTGCTCGACCGATTTCACATACAGAAGGATGGCTGTTCAAAGCTCTAGACATACAGGAGACCAACTCTACCTGACAAAAAAAGTCATACCCAACCGACACGTGGCTTTTTCCCACGTGGCTCTGGAGAGAGGAGACATACCAGCGTAGTATCCCAACATCTTGTACTTGAAGTCCATGCAGCTCTTGGAGAGATCCCGTGTGGGGCAGCAACAGGAAAAACATAAATAAACCCACCTTGGTTGCTCAAAGAAACAGAAGTGATTACCTGTACAGAGATCAATGGTGCTATATGCATTTAGTCGTGCAAGAGGAGACAATGAGCTGAAACAAAAGTAGTGAGAATCCTCATCTTTGGTATTGTAGCTGTTGAGGTTTTGGTTGCTCTGTTCCTTGTTCTTTTGAAAAAACTGCATAGGCACAAATTAAAGACAATCTTCAACTTTAAGATGACTGAGTTGTCAAATGAAGCAGCAATCGTACTGGCTTTGCTTTGTTCTCGTTCTCGTCAACCCTTTCTTTGAGATCTGCTTCCTAAAATGTCCAAGATGTCTGTCAAAACACAGTGTGTTACTCGTTTGCTTCCTGACGTGCTTCCTTGTTTTTTTTATTTTTATTTTATCTTTAAATGGAACAGTTTGTTGCAGAAGAAGTAGGTGCAGAAAACGTTTCTTTGGTTTCGATTAAGTAGTACATAAAAAAAGTCTCAAGTGTCTCTAAAGAACCACGACCGCGCTTGGCTTGCCGCCGGGGCCTGGGCCGGCGCTCCAGGGGGGTCCGTTCACTGGGAAGTGCGCGCATCGAGCGGCCGCGGCCGTTTCGGCGGCGCGGGTCGGGGCTGCGAGCCGCAGGCGGGGCCGCGGCGTCGGTGCGGCTGCGGGCGCGGCGGCTGCGGCCGGGGCTCTGCTGACATCGGCTGCCAGCGCTGCCTGCCCGCTCCGCTGCACGGCAGCCGCCGGAGGTGGAGAGAGGGCTTGGAGTTTGTGAGGCTTCCCCATCGCCAAACAGCCACCGCACCAGCGATGACGGAGGGAAAATGGCAAGTTATAAACATCTTTGGCTTGCAGTAATCCTGTCTCTTTGGTGTGCTGTGTTCCCGCCAGCTTGGGTAACTGGTGGATAGAAGGAACTTAGGAATGCCATAGATCGAGATGGCGTATTGAAGCCATATGCGGCACATCTAAAACGGTCAGTGGCATCTGAAGGGCTTGTTTCTGGTTTTTTCCTGCTTGAAAGTACCATAAAATACCGAAAAAATGAACAAACATACATTGAACGCTAAATATGTTTCAGTAACAAGGACGTTGTCGAGGAGAAACTAGATTCCTGGTAACTATTAATGACCTAAAAAAATCTAGATCTTTCAAAACGTTGTGTTTGCTCCACGTACTGTAGCAGTTAAATTGACCTCCTGAGTGTGCATCTGCATTAGGTACAAACACAGAACTTGTGACAAACTGCAAACTGTGCTTGAGGCTCGTGTGGTCACAGAGGTGTTCCCTACCGACTTTGGAAGTCAGACTGCATCTCGAAACGATCGCTGCAGTGAGTCCAGGGTCGTACCTATTTCTATAGCTACTGGCTTTGTGCTTGATACTTTGAGCTCAAGTGAACTGAATTTTTCTGATCCAAGATCAAGCTATACTCGCTGATCAAATTAACAAACTAAAAAAAAAGCAAACAAAAACTTAATTTTGATCTTTTTTTCCCTAAAACACTTAACAAAACCATGCCTGAGTTTTAAAAACAGGTTCTCGGATTCTTTAGCGTCTACGTGTCAGACTTTGTGCTCCGTTCCCGCGTGGCTGCGCCACGGCGGCGAGCTTTGGTGCAGGGCGGTGTGGCCAGCACCGGCGCCCTGCCGGCAAACGCTGGGCACGGGCAGGCTGCCCAGGCTCGCAGCGGCACCCCCGCCGGCCGGGGCTCTTTGGGGCTCAGGAGAAACTTGCCTCACGAACGACTCCCCGACGTTTCAGACCTGCTTCGCCTGTCCTGAGCATAGTATTGTATAGAAAGAGGTTAATTTTTAACTTGCGCCTGCTAAGACTGACTAAAAGCCGTAAGAAGTGTCCTCTGTTACAGCTGGGCTGGGGTTCGTTTCCAGGAGGATTGTGCTTTAAGTCACCAGTGAAGGGCCCCGCTGCGAAGCCGCTCTCTCCGCCCCGCCGCGCCGTGCCGCGCCGTGCCGCGCCGGCCGCTCCCCCTCACGCTTTGGTACAGGTGCTGGGGGCCGAGGAGGAGCCCCCGGAGCTCAGGTCGTCCTGCCACTTCTCCAGGCTGCGCCGGCGGGCGTTCATGAAGAAGTTGCTGACGGTGGTGAGCTCCAGGCCCAGCTGCTGGGAGATGGTGATCTGCATTTCTTTGGAGGGGCGCTTGTTCTCCTTGAAGATGGCGAAAAGCGTTCTGCGCTGGAGGTCCGTGAAAACCAGGCGAGATTTCTTCTGGGAGTTGTTCCGCTCTTTGTTCGGCTCTTGCTCTTTGCGTTTGCAGGCTGGGGAAGGGGTGGGCAGAGACAGAGAGAAAGCGAGCGTCAGGACGCGCGTGGCTGCCCGCAGACCCGCCGGGCACGGAGACGGGCACGCGGCGGGCGCGAGCTGTCACCCTCCTGCAGGATCTGCAGAGCCAGCGGCAGCGGCGCACAGCTGCCGGCTGAGCCAGCACCGCGCCGGCACGCCGGACCCCAGGGCTCGTGGAGGAATCCCAGGGGGGCTACGCTGGTGTTTGCGCTCGCGTCCCAAAGACCTGCATTTTCAGATATTATTTTGGGCAGGCCCCCAATTGTTAGGCGTTCGGGCACTGAATTCCTAGGCAATCAGAGGCTCCCCCCGAGCATCCCCAGACAGAGCCCTCGAATTCACTTCCCATTTCTGGACAGTGCACAACTTTGAGATTTTCCTCACTTTTTGTAAAGCCGCCATCTGAGAAATGCATTGCTCTTCTGTTACAGCAGCAGTAGAATTAACAATTTAGCTTATCTGATGTCAGTCTAGGAAAGAAAATACAAAGCACATCCTTTTTTTCCCCTCAAAAGCTAAGACAAAGATTAATCCTTTGCAGAAACTTCTCCTGTGCTGTAGCATGTAACAACTGCAGATTACTATTTTTTAACAAAACTCTGCGGACCGCTATTCCATAATGTAAACTCCACCCCCTGGGTAACGTACAGGACAGAGGAAATACAACTGCAAATTGTTGTCATGCATTTAGAATAAATCTATCCATACTTTGGGACAGATCGCCTTTTCTCTGATCTGCCATTCCAAACACATACTTAAAACAATCACCGCGGGCACAATGGTGACGGCAGGAACCCCCCTTTGTTAGCACAGGGGAAAGGACAGCTGAGCAAGCAGAAACTGCCCCCCACCCCCCGCGCTCCCTACACGATTTGCAACACACAAACACCCTCCGTTGGGGCTGTGGTGTGTTTCTGGGCATCGGTCGAAATCCGCAGCACGCTGGGCTGCCTGCCTGTCTGCCAGCGAATGCACGTAACTCCTGCCAGGCATTCCCCCGGAACCGGTGCCGAGGCACCCTTCTGCACCCACTTCCCCCACTCACTCCCACCCAGTGGCAGGGCGGGCTGGCGAGGCGGCCCCGGCCGGCAGGAGGGATGCTCGCAGCACCTGCGCCAACGGATCCTCTCCCAGAAGATGTCCGCAGGACGGAGAGGTGCTGGCGATACACCCGCGGACACAGAGGGACGGGTAAAAGCCCACGGCAGGGGAGGACGCATGGTCCAACTCCGCTCCCAGCTTTGCTCTGTCTGACCCAGGACAGGCTGCTCCGCTGCCCACGTTCATCTTCTCCGTCCCCAAAAGGAGGTCTGGTTCTACCTCCCCAACAGCCAGGTCTAACAGTTGTACAGGAGTTTTGTTACTTTAAATGCCCCAAAGCAAACCCCGGTCAAAGCTCCCGTGGCAGCAACTTCGTGTGACCACCACTGGGGAAAAATCATGTTTGATGGCACAAACTGCCACCGTCCAGCTGACCTTCTGTTTGCTTGTTTTCTCCTGAAAGAGACCTCTGTGGCCACTTTTTAACCATTTACTGATTTATTTGTGGTTTCTATCCACTGCTGTCTGAAAAAGCTGCCAAAACTTCAGACATCTGTTGCGAGATAAACTCATAACTTCTGCTGTGAGGCCGTTTGCTTACGGCCTCGCGCAGCAATAACCAGACCACCCAGTGCGTCTCAAATTCTACAGCTCTCTGTAGGTTTGCACTTACATGTGGTCTCTCACAGACTACAATGTTGAAAAGCTATGAAAAAACGGAAAGAAGTGAAATCACATCTTTCTGAGATGCCACGGCAGCAGTACCTGCTGCTTAGGCAACATCCCTCGTCAGCAATTAGCTCTCCACGCATCCCTAGATCACGTGGACGTCCAGGCAGTCCCAAGCAGCCTTTGCTCCAAAGTCACCTGATGCACATGGTTTAAGGCCAACCAAAGCTTCTTCCTCCCGCCTGCAGCCTCCCCCGGGCACCTCACCCCCCCGCACAGCCACCGGCTGCAGCACAGCCACGCTTGCCAGCAGCTCCATCCTCTTCATCACTTCACAGCGGGTTGGTAAACTGCAATGACTGCATTTTCCATAAGCAAACTCGGAAGCATCGCTGAAACCAGCCATGGCATTTCACGGCACGATGCGCTCACCCTGCGTGATGCTCTTCACAAGCTGGTCCAGAAGTGAGGTAACGCTTCCCAACGGAAACCATCTATGAACGTGCAGCTTTGCTGAAACACACTGGCTGATGTTTTCTCCCCATGTCTGCTGGCAGCGGCTACCAGAGCCTGTCTCCGAGGAGGTGACAACACTCGGGCTTGCACAGCGGCGGGTCAGGCGCTGGCTCCTCTTGGTCCTTCTCCCCCTCTCCCCTGGGGTTTGTGCCCCCGCGTGACTCCCAGCGGTGTCACCACCCCGGGGCTCGGTGCCTCTTCTCCCGCCGCCCCACGCAGAGACCGCCGGGGCTCAGCCGCGGCCGCAGCCCACCACCCGCCGCGGGATGCCTCTCCAGCCATGGACAGCAAGGCTGTGCCAGGGGAGATCTCCGGGCATAAAGCCAGATGAGCTGTCTAGGAGCCCGCGCCCTATATATTTGAGTTTATCTGCATTTGGGTTTACAGCACGCATTTTGAAGCTCCTTCCAGGAGGACAAAATAGTCTAAAATACCCTGGATTGCAAATCTCTTTTAAAACAATGTCTTTCATCTGAGAAGAAATCTGCCCTTCCTCCTCAGGTCGTCCTAATCGCCTTAAAGCCTGACCCTCTGCTCCCCTGGGCCGGAGGTTCAGCAAGGCCAGCCTCCCCGCTCCCCAGCTCGCTCCAGCCCGGGGAGCCGGCGGCTGGGTGGGAAGGGCTGAAAGCCACAGGGCAGCCCAGAGCCCTCGGGCAAGCCAGCAGTGCTCTGCGGGGGTCAGCGGCGTCCCTCTCCCCGGGGCATCTCCCAAGGGCAAGGGCGAAGCCAGCCAGAGATGCCCGCCGGAGCTCAGGTCAGGCGGGGCAGCAGCGCCTGACCATCGCTGTGCCAAGCGATGCTAATGGATCCTAAAAAAAATCAGTATTAATAGCGATCTGTATTTATTAGCACAGAGAGAACATCAAGTGCTGAAACCAATACCGCTGCTGTAGCATACCCAGATTTAAAAATAGCCGGATAAGGCTGTCTACACAGGGCAGTAAGATAAAAAAAAAATCTATATGTTGACATGGTTAGGTAATGTGCTGGGAGAAAATAAGTAGAGTGAGTTGATAAGTGGACGGGTTTTTAAGCAGCCTATTAAATAATTCTGCAGGTCTAGAATGTGAAATGAGAACCTGCTCCAAAAAAGTAAAACTCAGCCTGTGGAAATGTCTGTAATTAACCCAAACTCAGGACCGTACCCACCTACCTGTGCCTGAGCATGGCACCACAGGGAGCCTGGCTCAGCCGGGCGCGTAACGGACTTCGCTGATCAGCTTGGTTTTGTGCGTGGGACAGTACTTAACAGGATTTCTGCAGGAAACTGGAATATTTTGTTGGAGTGGCTGATCCTGACTCCCTCTTTTGCATCCGTTCTCAGCTGCCAAATTCCAGTGGCTGCAGCAGAGCTGCGTCTGGGAGGAAGGTCGGGGTCGGACCAGTCGAAATACCCCAAGGGGGCCAAAATGTAAGAGGAGGATGCTCCAGAGAGTTGGGTCCAAACCCAGGCTTACGGGTTATGGGTGAGCGTCCCCGGGAGCACGGCCCCCCCGGCGGCAGCGGCACCAGCACGGGGTTTCTGCTGGGACCCGAGGGAGCGGGGTGGCAGCAAGGACGCTCCTGCCTGGGCACGTCAGGGGCTGCAGGGTGAGCCCCTCACTGCGTCCCGATGGCCGGACTGGGGTCCCCGGAGGTGATTAGCCCAAAGGCATCACACGGGAAGAATTTGGGTTCCCTGACTGCATCTCTAACCTACCAGATAACACACTCCACAGGTAATGTTTACTGCCCGTCTGAGATGAAAAAGCAGATTTTAGGCTGGATTTCTGCATTTGACGCTTTACTTCTTCGCCTTTTGTCTGGAATCCATGCGGCGGTACCCCCAGCACTGGGGACGTGACGACCGCCTGCATCTTTGCTGCAGTTTCTAATAGGTTCCGGGACACTGGGAAGAGTCTAGTGTTTCCTAACATCACTAATTTATGTCCAGAGATAGTCTGCGTTTTACAGTTATTGGTATCTTATAATAAATAATGCAAAGGTATGTGCTTTTCAATGCATTCAGTAAATACTTTCCTTGAACTGTTAAGTTTGCTCTTGAAAAGGCACCATAAAGGCAAATGTTGTTCCTTGACATGCATTTATCAGAAGAGAAAAATGGAGTGAGCACTCTAATAAAATAAAGTTATTAGCCAGGAAACCTGCCTACAGAAAGAGAAACGTTTTAATAGTAGAGAGAAGGGAAGCGGCCATCTTGATTCTAAGAACAATTTGATTTATTAACTGCAGTTAATACTGAACATATTCTATGGAAGAAAATAGACAACTGGCAAGAATTGAAAGCCATAACTGTGGGGAAAAAAAACCCCCAAAACTTCCCTTTTCTTCTACGCTGGACTAAAGACACTTTACATAGAAACAATATAGAAAGAGCTCAGAAATAGATTCAGTACTGCCTCGCTTAATGTTGACTGAAGTGGAAAGCCACCGATTTAAAGGGCATTAAGAGCGGTGCAGAGACCCGACACCGCACTGCAGGGCTGTGTCCCCAGGGAGGGACAGTCTGTCTTCAGTGAGCGTGGTTTTGTCCTGCAGCTAAAACTAAGGGAATATTTAAAAAAAGTTGCTTTAAAACAGAATTAGGTAATGCTTAGAAATAAAAAACTAAAATTAAAAAAAGCACCCAGAGTACGTGTGGAGAGGCGGGAGGCGAGGCAGGCGAGGCACCAGGAGATGACGGGAATGAGCCCCAGAATCTCCGCAGTTCTCAGCGCTAATAAAGGTTCCTCTCCACAAAGAAAACAACTATTCAGACGTTCAACTTTAAATATGCAAGACACTCCATTGATTTTTTATTAGCGTGTTTGCAAGCCTGAGGTTAAGGGTGTGCTGAAATATTTTGCTAGATCCCAGAGACGGGGAGAGCAGAGGCAGGCAGTCGGGCAGTCGTCCCTCCTGGCTAACAGATACAGCAGCTCTCAGAAAGTTTCACCCAACCCCACCTTTCTGTGCGAGCGCTTGGCAGTGGGGAAATGTGCCACCCAAGTATCGTGCCCTGTTTCTCAGCCAGGGAAGCAAAATCCAGCCATCGGTCCAGGCTGCCCTGTGCGGCTGCAGCTCCGGGAACTGGGTAAAACCCCACCGCTCCCGGCTCCGCAGAGCCTGGCGAAGGGGCTGTCTCCCCGAATCCCCTGCACCCGTAAGCCAGCTCCCCCGGTCAGTAAGGCTGGCACTCATTTCACCTAACATTAGCCAGGGAAAAGCGGGGCATCCCATGTCCCGGCTTCCCCTGCGGCCAGGGCACACGTGTCGGATGCAGCCGGGATGGTCCCCTCCCGCAGGCAGACGCCTCGCTGCGAGCGGGTGACAGCGGGGAAGGGCACGGCCTCCGCTCCCCTCTGCCACGGACTCCATCGCGTC